>NC_092470.1:21840684-22140684 GCF_047495875.1 Pithys albifrons albifrons | reverse complement strand
TTCTCCCAGAGGGACCAAGAAGTCTTTTGTCTTTTTGGCCCCATTCATGGCAGTGATCTCTCCTTGTATTTTCCTAGTGCTGCTGAGATCCCTTCCCTAAAATTATCACTGTGGTAAAAGAGCTTGGCCAAGGAGCATTGAGCTTTGGCATTAAAATTCTTAGCAACACGTGCTTTCTGTAAGAAGCACTTCTAGGACCATGGACCCACACGCTGTAGATCATCAGGTTTGAGACCATCTGAAGAACCTGAAGGTGCACAAGTCCATGGGCCCTGTTGAGATGCATCTGCAAGTCCTGAGGGAATTGGTGGAAGAAGTGGATAAGCCATTATCCATCATATTTGAGAAAATGTGGTAGTTCAGTGAAGTTCCCACTGACTGGAAACCACAGGCCAGTCTGCTTTACCTCTGTGAATGGCAGATCCTCCTGGAAACTATGCTATGACACATGGAAAACAAGGTGATGACAAGCCACCATGCCTTCACTCAGGTGCCTGGCAAATTTGGTGGCCTTCTAGGACAGGGTTACAGCATTTGCAGATGAGGGAAAACGACTGACATCATCTCCCTGGGTTTGTGAAAAGCATTTGACACTCTCCTGCATGACATCCTTCTCTCTAGACTGGAGAGACACAAATCTGATGGATGGACCACTTGATGGATAAGGACTTGACCAGATGGTCGCACACAAAGAACTGCAGTCAACAGCTTCCCTGCGAGGGTGGTGACGTCCTGGCACAGGTTGCCCAGAGAAGCTGTGGCTGCTCCCTCCCTGGAAGTGTCCAAGGCCAGGTTGGACAGGGCTTGGGGCAATGTGGGATAGTGGAAACTGTTCCTGCCCATGGCAGGGGGGTTGGAACAAGGTGGTCTTTAAGGTCCCTTTCAACCCAAACCATTCTGTGATAATACAGTTATTGTTTCCAGACACTTACTTCCCCTTGCTGGCCAGGTTATCCAAGCAGGTTTTTATGTAACTTTTGTAATAATCTACTTGTTCCCCATAAAAAGTAGCTTTGGAGTTCAAGGCACTGTACGTCTGCTGCAGCTTCACCAGCTCCGCCTTTCTTCTCTGACGGTATCTGCGCTGATTTCTGATATCCTACACAGCACAGAAAGACAGGCAGACACTTTAACAGTTATTCCAGCCCTCAAGCTGCCCAGGCCTAGAGCACAGACTGGTTGAAACACACTATTTAATTTTGCTTCGTCTTGCTTCACGCTAGAGGCACTTGCCCCAGTTTAAGGGCCACAGCTTCTTCTCTGTGATGACTATTGTGGAACTAACCAACACTACACAGCAGCACATTTCAACCTTTTGTTGTCTTCTCAAACTTCAACGTTGTCCCAGTTCCAGTGACTGGAGCGGGCAATGATAGCACATGATATAAAAGAAAGCAGCATTTTTGCCACCACTGGGTAGGAAACTAACTTACAAAATCATGACTACAACCATAGCAGCACACAGACTTGGTTATTTGATTTGTTCGGCAGCCATAAAGCATCAGTTGCTTTTAATGCCTGAACAAAAATATCATGTGTTCATCAACTGATATTTTAATTTTTTATACACATTATCCATCGTATGATAAATTCCACAAAGATCCCTAAAGGCAATTATTTAGTCTGTTTACTTACATAACATTTCTCAAATAGATTTTTAGTAAACATGTAATATAAAATACACTGTCAGTGTAGCAACGTACAACAGTATTGGATCTCTTCTGAAAGTTTTTCTCAGCACTCCCTGCCTTAGTGTTTAGGTATTCTTGAATGGGTACATTTAAATAAAAATAACACATAAGATGTATTAAAGTTACAGTCAAAACTTCTTTAAGTGAACAGGTCTGTAGAGGTACTATTTCAAATAGCAAAATGGAGCAGAAAAAAAGATCACACATCAGGACTTCCCCTCCAAGCTATTAAGTTTTTCCCTAAAGTACCTGACAACCTAGCAATATAGTCATTTGAGAGAGCAGAAACATCCTATGAAGGACTTCCCAGATGCCTAGAGGTGGAAATGCTGTAACAAAAGGTAGGTTTAAATTAGCTCCTACAAACCTTACTCCTCTTGAAAACTCAGGGCAGTTTCACGACACTACAAACTGTGGGAAAACTTCAGAATTACTAGGAAACCACCAAATTGTACACTACCTTTGCAATGTCATTGATTAGTTCCTGGTATTTGTTTTTGGCATTCATTGTCCCCAGTTCTGTCAACTTCTTCAAGCCTGCCTTGATTTTATCTTTTTTTTCTTGAAGATTCAAGTTGCCATCTTCCTTTACAGAGACAGACTTTTTCATCTTATCAGGAGTTTTAGCATCACGAATGGCCCGTTTCTGCATAGCTCTATGATGGTCTGCTTCCTAGAAAAAGAAAACAGAAAATTAAAAGTTCATAAGCAGATCATTTTTTAAGGTGACAAAGAAGCAGAAACAGATAGTTTGACCTCTGGCAGAACACAGGATAAAGAGTTTTGCTATGTGACTCCCATATTGACTTCAATGAATTGCATTTTGATGAACATATTCCACACACAGGAACCAGCAGAAGCCTACCTGCCATCTAAAATGGTCTTCTAGATAAACAGCTTCTAGCAACTAGTGGTGGAGTAAGATTAACACATACAATTTGCTTCTATTATATACCTTATTGTCATTACATCCTGCTCCACCACCAGTGGAGACAGCTTCACTGCAAGACATAAATGCAAAGTCCCACGTATACCCACGTATATATCTAGATAGATGACCATTTTCTAGTCTAAAACCAATGCAGATAAACAACTTCATACCTGCTCTGAGGTAGCTGAAGTTTCCAAGATTTCAGTCAGCGTCTCCCCTGGTTGGAAGCGGATTACATCAACAATTAAACGCTTTGTGCTGCAAATAAATCAAGGAGATTTCAACAGAAAGACCTTCAACACTGTTCTGTTCTGCAACAAAACCAACATTACGGATTTACCTAAAGTAAGATTATCACTGGATGAGCACTCAGGTAGTCTCAGGCTAGAGCAGACCAGAACTCTGAGAAGCACTTTACTTTTTTGACAGTGAGTCATTGGAAATCAGTTCCCAGAAAGGTTTCTCTGTGTAATACATGCAACTTGCTCCCCAGCACTCCCTTGAACAGCAAGGATGTTACCCCTTATATTCCAAGGTAGCCCCTGTAGCCATGTGGACCACAGAAGCTGCATTCAAGGCGAAAGCAGGCAACAACCACAGCGAATTTGTGCAACCAGAAAAGGTCTGTAATATTATCTTTCCACAAGTGCACTTCAGTGCTTTGTAACAGGTATCAAAAAACTCTAAAGGGTTATTTTCTCATATTCATGGTAGCAGAGACAAAGCAGATCCCGAATTCCAATCTGGTGATAGGGTCATTCCTTGATCTCAGCTAGTATATAACTGCAGTCAGTGCATGTTCTGAGGCACTTCTATCCTTGAGCCACACAATGAAAGCAAACAGCATCTTCATTACTTTGAGATGAGGCTGAAATTACTTCTGGCATCACACAAAGTGAATCACATGCACACCTTCCTCATCATCCACCACTGAGATGACTACAAGTGTATCTAGTAAATCTTTATTTTTGAAATCAATGTCACCTTCTTCTGGTGGGTAGGAAAATACTCATGTATCTTTTAAGTGGCCCGCTTAAAGTTATTTTTGGAAACAAAATTTTCTTCTGGGAGCTCACTGGTCTGTCTAGGCCAAGTACAAGCTGACCTGAAGAATTTTCAATTAAACTATCTAGCATCTGAGCAGGAATGCACCAGACCAGGTATCTGAATGTCAGGTCACTGCTCTATCCATCTCAGCAACAGGAATTTGCTTAAAACTGGCCAAGAGTCAATAATTAGTACAATGTTCTCCAAAACAAAGAGTCTGGCAATAATGAAAACCATGACATCCCACTGCTATCTTTCCATTAGACTAGTAACACCTATATTTCTCAAAAAAAGGTTATTGGTCTTCATCTACTAAAAGGCAGGCCACAGCACTGAAAAGGACACGGCCACAAGCTCAGTGTACTTGGAGTAACAGTCCCACTTTGGTTTAAATTATGCCTCATTTCTCTTATTTTCACATGCAGATTAACTGTGAAAGTTCCAGTTGCTCCTTCTTTGGAGAAACATACCAGGTAGTTAACCCTTACTTACTTCAACAAAAGCGTCCTCGCATCCATCTGTGCGTTTTCATCACCAGGAACATCAAATTTGTTGGTGAGTGTGAGAGAAACCTCTGTCTTTGCTAGCATTTCCCTGTTGGGATCATTAACGTTTCCGGATCCTTCCCCTGACAAACAGAAAGAGTTAATAGATTAAATTACATTCTTCACGTTCTTGATTGCTAGGGCTTTGTAATTTTCCCCTATATTACGGACTACAGAAAAACTAGACTGCTGCCTATACTATCAAAACGACACTTCAAAAGCCAAACCCAACTTTTAAGACATCATCTTGAATATGTTACAGACTTTTTCTTAACAAATCTGAGAGAGCGCACTGGCCAGAAACACAACACAAAATCAACACTTTGCATGCCTTAAACATTTATGTGTATTCCACACTGTATCTCGGTATCTCACTATCTCACTTTGTACTGAGAAGAGTAGCTGAACTGCCAAAAGGAGTTTAGAAATAAAAATACAATGATGTCCCTATGTCCATGCCCTCATTAAAATGAATCTTCCAAGCTAAGAGCAAAGCTCTGGTTGGTAACTAAGCTTGTAATCTTCTATTAAACAAAGTAAGCTATCCTGTAAAAAAAATTTCTTGCTCTAACTATGTCTGAACTTTCACCAGAACAGTTGGTACTAAGCTTCCCTGTTTTTTAAAGGGCTGCAGAAAGATTCAGCTCTGACACATTAACCACAGCGATAGAATGCACACAGGAGAAATTAAATGGGGAAGGAGGGCAAGTTCTAGCTAAACCCAAGATCTAGGTTTACTCAGGTAACTAACACTTGTTATCTTCTGTTCTTTGCCCGAGCTTGGAAGAAAATGTGCTAGCAATCGTTTCTTTAAAAAGTGCCAACCTTTTTCATCAGGTGACTTCATGGTAAATGTCTGCTGTCAAAGCATCCTCTCCAAAAACTGCCTGTTTGCCTTCCTCCCCCACTACTAGATTTCTGACTTCAAACAGCTGCAACATAGAAATCAAGGAAAGATTTGTGCATCTTTCCAGTATGTTATAGCCTGAAGCAGTAAACTGCGGCTCAGGTTTTTAGAAGCGTTTCACAGATTTGTGAAGTCAGTTCCTTCTTCCCTCAATCAGAAGAGGAAAAAATTCTAGTTTTCCTACAGAAAAAACTCCAAAGGAGAGAAAAAAGTTACTTGTCCATACGCCAAAGATCCCTAAAGGAACACACACCATGTAATACATTCATTATAGCACTCCGAAAGGAACACCTACAGGTTTCCAGAAGGGAGGACAGATCTTTGCAAACAAGTTGGAACAGGGACACAGACAAATGGCTCCAGTGTAATGGAACAAAGAAAATATATCAAAATATCCATCTGTCTTCTAGAAACTTGTAGTGTGGGGTGAGGTGAGGGGGGTGGAGAGAAGAGAAAGAATCCCTGTTTGTTTCAAAGCAGTAAATTCTGCAGAGGGAATACGCTGTAACAAATCAGCTGCTGCTTTTTAGACCGTGTCCTCCCAGATGACCTGGGATCACTGCTTATACAGTGTCTTCATTGCACTTTACGTCATTTAAGGTACTATCACGTATCTCTTAAGCAGAATAAAGTAGACCACCTATTAAGGACTCAATTGTAGGAACTTCTCCCAGATCGTCCAGCAGCTCATGAATTGGATCATTGTGCTCAGGAGCAATTGCGTCTTGATGGTCTAAGAGCAACTAAATGAAGGAAAAAACAATGAAGTTGTTAACAATACATTCTTTTCCAGACAGTAAAATTTTATTACTCTAAGCTGGTATCTTTTAGGGGAAAAAACCAAAAACAACTTATTTCACTAAACTCCAAAGCAGCAAAATCAACATTCAAAGGTGTGCCAATATCACATACTCAAATGATTTCAAAGGAAAGTTAGTGAAGCCATAATGAAATTATTTGATTCTCTAGATCAGCAACCTCACACACTACAATCAAGACAACTTTCAGCCTTGTATTTGGTAACTTCGTGGTTCAGCCAGAAGGAGTATTTTCTCTTTAAACACTGCTTACAAATAGCAGCTTGTGACTAATGTATACTTACAGTATGCGTATTGATGATTTCACCAATAGAAATATAAATAACCGGTTTAGTGAGAGTCACCAAGTCAGAATATTCATCAATATTAAATTTATCCTGCAATTCAGGAACCTCACAGGCAGCCTGAAAAAGACGCCTTCAGAACAAAGAAGAGAAGAACAGTATGACATTAAGAGTGACGTGATGTATCAAGAGCATTAACTCCCCAGGACCATCTCAAACACAGGCTCTCCTCTTCAAACTATGGTACATTATGACACTATACTTTGTCAGATTTAGTTTAACACATCAGTACCAATCTAGCAAATTCAATTACTGATACTGGCCATGTTGACATTTGCTCATTTTCAGTATTAAGACGGCTAGTCTATGGCTCCAGTCACCTTGTTCACACATTCTTGTGCTCCCACTGCATTATCACCCCTTGCCCCAGCAACCTCTGGTTACCTTTCTTCCAAAACATGAGAGGTATAAGAAGAAAATTCCTGAACAAAAGCTTACTTCAACTACATGAACAGATAAAGGTACTACTAGATTTTCATGCGGAACCAGTGACAGAATGTATGTCCATTCTGGTTGTCCATGTCCAAAGTACCACAATAAATACGTGCAACGGTAACTTTTATTTTGGAAACTCCTAAATCAAGACACTGGAATTTGCAATTTCATTAACATACCTTTCAGGTACACATTTTATCTGCCATTGTCACTGATGCTTATGGTAGTGAAATCTCTTACTTTTAAGAGATTGCCTATTTGACAGAGATATTTTTAAAAAAATAAATTTATTACTTTCCCTTTATACTCACAATGCTACCCTCTGCCAAACTTCTCGACTTAATTAGCTAAGGTTTTCTACCTGAATTTCTGGTACGACTGCAACAGGTATTCATTAATGATGCTTAGATGAGCATTGTCTCCCATGAACATCTTATTGGATGCAGCGTGCTGCAACATCTTTGCAATGGAACCCAGGTTTCTGCGTTGGTCTGTGGTCAGCTGACCTCCAGCTGAAAGGTCAATGATGTCAAATGCATCTGGTGCGACAATGGCTGGATTCATGTAGCGATAGTAGAGTAAGTTGCCAACAATCTGGGAAAAGTTGAGAAGAAATGCATCAATTAACGATAGTACAGGACCCAACTGAATTGTACTGAAACTACTCTGCGCTTTGATAAATCATTTTCTTGTAAGCCAAAGCCCCCTTCCAAGACAAAGGCTCTCCTGTGCTGCTGCAGAGAAGCATACACCACCCCAAAGAATCTGCAGCGTGAAAAAAAAAAAAGAAATCATTAAGATGCAATAGGACAGTCAACACAAAGAGGAACAAGTGAGTGCTGCTAGTCACAGGACAATATAGCAGCAGATACCCTTGGGCATAAAGATTCAGAACTTATGAAAATGTATGGACAGGAGATATTACAAGTTACCAATGGAATTCTGACATGAGCATGAGACAGTCTATCAGGAGAATCCAATGCAATTGCGTCAGTCTAACAGAGGGCAGAACGACCACAGTGTAGAGGAACCCGAGAATGCAGTTTCAATAAGGAACAAGAGCTAATTCTTAAAGAAGCATGCAGCATTGGCTGCCACCTCCAACAAAAAAAAGGAGTGAGGAAGAATGGCAGACCAAGAAGCTAAACTGAGGAAATTACTTTCCATTTCTGTTCCAAAGCCCTTTTCTCTTTCAGAACAATTCTCCTATAAGCCAGCAACATATGCAGGCACAGACCCCCAGTGAGAGTAACTGGGAAAGCATTTAACCCAGATGAAAGAAAATCAGAAGTACAGCAGACAAATGGCATTTGATGCTTCAAAAATCCAATTTACCTTGTCAAATGTGAGCGGCAATAAATTTCAAGTAACTACAAATAAAGGTTATCACATTAATCATATGCTCACAAAGAATATTCTAACTTGTATTTGCTATTTTGCCAAAAGTAATTCCAGCTATGAAAAGGAAATAACCCAACATGCTGATTTAAAGCAATAGTTCTCACATCGTATGCTCATCTATAGAAGGCCAGGTCACTGAAACTTGGCTTCACCTGCTTGCCATGTGATTTAAATGCACAGAAGAGACTGGGGTCTGAACAAACAGCTGAAAACACAGAAAAAAATCCCACCGTTGCTATGCAGTCCCAGAAATTAACAACTGTTTTCAGTGAGGTCATATTTTTGACAACTGTTTTGTGCAAGGCCCTGCTGTACTCTCACAGATTATGCCACGGGATAATAACAGTCAAGGCTGTTTACTACCAGCAATAAGAAAAAAACATCCGTGAAAGAAACTGAATTAGTAACTTTCGAACTTGCAGGACAAAAACAATAGTATATTACATGGGTATCTTTCGTTGCAAAAAAATTCAACAAGTAGTTATTGCACACAACTGCAGTTTTGACTTTCTCGTGGACAGTTACATTGTTTCCACAAAGATTAACAAAAACCGCAGTTTTCCACCTAAATTTACAGATGGAAGAAATTAATTCACCTGCATAGAAAGAACCGATGTCTCAAAATGGGAAAGCACAGAACTAGAAGAGAGAAGAAAACAGCATTCAGATTGGCAATTATTTTGTAATGAAGTAGAGGCAGAAAAGTTCAAAGAGATGTCAAGTACTCAAAGAACTAAACTTTGTTTTATTAAAAAGTTAAGCATTCATGGGCATAAAGGCCTTCACAACTACTAAAAGCCATAAACCCAAAGAAATTTCAATGAAAACTCCAAAGCTATACTCATCTGAGAGCACCTGCTATTAGGATCCTTTTAGTTCTCAAAATTAACTGAAATGCAAAATACAGAACTGACTAGACATCACAGGAAGTGACTCTCTAGATATTGCTGTCAAACTATTCTAGAGCATTAGAGATAGGGGAATTAGGAATATCAGAATTTTGCATACAGACCTTTTAACTTGTCTCTTTAGGGAAGGAGCAGCTGGCTGTGATCATACTAGTAAAATCAAGGTTTACTTTCTAGGAGCAACAGTAACCCAAGTCAGGAAATCAAAAAGATCCAATGCCTAAGATATTTAAAGCAAAGCCAAAGCAACAGGATACCTCCTTCTAAACAATACATTATGTCTCAGGTGATGTATATGAAGCTAACATCGATAGCCTGATGTGAAATATTTCCTATTTGTAGAGGTAAATAAATAAGCTTTATGTAGGTTTTACGCACTGCTTTCCACACATACACCCAAACCAAGAGAAGAATGCAATGTGCTTGCCACAGCCAATTTGGCTGACAATCACTCACAAGGGTGTTCAGATCCCCACCTTCAGAAGCTCATCCTCGCCAGCATCGGGAAACTTCTCATGCAGGGAGTCTTTTAGGACCTTAGCAATGAAACGCATTCCATAACTTTGAGAGAAAGAAAAGTCAAGTGAGACTGCTGCAAGCACAAACCCACCAACACCTTCTCAGGGGTAACACTGTGGTACATCAGACTCACGGGATTTTGTCCACTGAACTAACTATGGCAGACAGGAACTTGTCTGTCACTGTCCTCATGTTTCTGATTGAGGCATCCAGGCGCGTCCTGACCTCTTCATGACTTAGAGCTTGTTCAGACGTGACATCATATGGCAGTTTGCTATTTGAAAAAGTCAAACACAGAAAGGTAAATATTACTCAGGCTAGCACATTTCAAGAATTTATAGCCTGGCACAGAAACAGGTTTATGTTCACTGACAAGAGCTATGCATTGCCTTTAATTAACCTTTTAGACACTGTGAGAGCTGAAATTTTTTTCTTTTACTTCCTTTACTTTCCCTTGCAATGGTCACTGCGAGAAAAGGCCCAGCTAACTCAAAACTGAATCTTTTTTTCAGCATGCATACTAGGCAATAAAAGCACCAACCATAACACATAGTGGTACTTCAGGCTGCAAACTGGTGAAAAAGAAAGCTACACATTTGAGTACTAAGGTGATAAAAACTTGGACACGAGCAGGACCTAGAACAGCATCCATAAAATCAATATAATGTGCAACTGGTAGCAAACTGTGCCAAATATGTTTTTTCAATCAGCTAAAACTACTGCATAGTATTCCAGTGAACACAGACAGATGAAGCTGACAATTCATAAAAGCACATCCTAAATCTCACGTACAGAGAAGAATCTGAACACACATCTTCACCAGCATTTTTAACACATCCATCACTTTGCACAAAGTGTACAAAGATACATGACTGCAGACTGTTTTAAGTGGAGAAAGACTCATCTGTACGGCTTTTGCTTTTTTAAGTTTGTTAAAAAACCCCAATGACACAATAGAAACATCCAGTTCTAGGAAATCACAAGCACTGGAAGAAACCAGAATGACACAAAATCACGCAGCACAATACAATTGTTGTCAGTGGCTGGTAATAACTAGAAGGATTTTAGGACTCAGAAAACTGCAATATCATGCTTTTTGCCAGCAAAAGATGTTTCGTTGGCTTGCAAATAGTACCTGTTTGCACAGGCTATATATGACATGAACATGGACTGATGTGGAAGCGATTCCCAAATACTTTTTCTTACCATGAATTCTTTTAGGTTAGAGGGCATCTCATATCTAGCTATCAAGTCAACACAGGAAAACACCAAAGAGCATTTCTTCTTCCATCTCCTGACATTCTCTTTCAATAGTATCACAGCAACACCACCATCAGAGTATGATCTTTAGAACCCTCAGATGAAAGCCATCTTGAGGAGACGGAAAAGCATCAGTTGGACTGGACAGATGCATGCAATGGAGCCAAGGATGGTTCTGAATGATTCACGAAGCAATGCAAAGCAGCTAAGCAATGTTTAGAAAAATACAGCATTAGCAAGTCCCATACCTGGCCTCTCCAGTTTGAGACTCCATCTGGTTTACCCAAGACTTGTAAATATCCACTGGATCAGTTTTGATATTAAGTGATTTGTCATCAATTATTTCCTTCACAACTGGTGCCAGGATCTGCCTCAGGGCATTCTGACCGCGGGCACCACGGTTGAAACTTACCACCATCTTAATAACAGTAGGATTCCCAGTCACAATTTCATGTATCTGGTCTACTTTTGATCTGAAGGAGAAAGAATCTATATGAAACATGAGGTACACATAACTCTGTCAGTGTCTATGTTTCCCTGGACTACTATTCCAAGCATGAATTTAAGGGTGAAAAAAAAATCTTCATTAGAAGTTATTTGTTTCAGGGTATATAGCATCTTCGTGCTTTAAAAATATTGCCAAAAAATTTTACTGAGCATTCTTCCTCACAGCAAGTTATACTGCTCTGCATTGTCAAGAATTGAAGTCGTGTAACACCAAGGTCCTAAGGCCTAACCAATCTAACGAAATGTGTCCGAACTCAGCCAGAGTTTCCAACAGTGACAGGAAATAGAAAGGCCAAATAATAAAGCCTCCTGTTTTCAGACTGCACATCAACTTTTGGAAATCCAGAGAGCTTGGATTTGGCTCTCTCCCTGGCTTGTAAAGCATGAGTCTGCAGGTTGTTGGAGGTGTTTATAATCAGACACTGGAGAATTGAGATTGGACTGAACTTTAGCATGACTTTGCATCAGATCAAAAGTAGATGCCATGTGGAGCAATGAAGTCTTGATCAAAGCAAAAAGCCCTGATCCTCAACGGACATACTTGATTTTTCTTTTATAGCCTACACTAACAGATACAAAATGGGGAGAGAACAATGAAGAGACAGACCAGCATTATCTACATTATTAGCATGACACTTTACATGAAAACTGCCTCAATTTAAGAAATTGCCCAAACTGATTCAACAGCAAGAATGCGCCATATGCTACCACATACTTGATCTCTTCCTGCAGTGCTGTTTGGAAAAGTCGCAACAACAGGTATTCCTCTCTTTGATTGGATGCATAGTTATACAGTGTGAAGATGACAGAATCCATGAACTTTGTGGATTTGTTTTGAGGCATCTGAAAAATCAGCTTGGCCAAGTAGGTTGGGTTAGTCTACAACAACAAGAAAAATTCCTTAGTGTGCATGTCCCCACCAGTGTTTCTGAAAAGTAAGGTGGCTCCAAACAGTTGCCAGTTGGATCTGATGAGTTTTAAAGGTCTTTTCCAGCCTTAATGGTTCTGTGAAAACTACAGTGCGTAAGGAAAGCTTGTGCTAAGACATACAAGCCTCTATGACAAGAGGTTACTGAGCGGCATAAGACGTTGCTTACCTGAAGTAGGTAGAACAGATGCTGATAGGCTTCCAGCTTTTCTCTCTTCTCTTTGCTCAATGCTTTCAAACCTCCCCTTTGTTTGTTCAGCATCATCATGTCAGAGAGCTGTTCCTTGTTCTTCTTGGTAAGTTTCTTGCTGTGAGAAACGACATCCTGGAAAGAAATAGGTATAAATTGCACTCTAAGAAGTTTCTAACAGGCAATATTGGAAAACAGTTGCATTTGACAGTCTATTTCTCTTGGATGTGGAAAGGCAGGGTCAAGGTATGCCTAGGGCTATTAAAGTGAAGCCTGATTTGCTAAGGCAGCAGTTTCTCTGACTGAAGTACATGTTCTGCTCTGTCCCTGACTTCCTGAATTTGCCTGAAACCTTAGAGGGGTTAATCTCTCTTGACCACAATTACTTTTCACAGCATTCTAAAGATGCTTGAAAATCTTTTCCTGTTTTAAACTGGACTTACAACTTTAAAACCTTGTTCCATACTTATTTGGCTTGCTACCACTACATACTGAGGCAGCAATGGCACTTTTCATTGCATGCCTCAGCGAAGTACTGCAGCTTCCTTCTAAGATAAATTTCATTAAGATTTTGCATGGGGAAAAGCCAAAGCCTAGTGTAATGCAATCCAGGACCACACAAAAAGCTGACAAGAACTTCCACTTGAAGTACCTTCCATCTCTTGTAGCCTTTTTCGGTGTTTTGGTACTAAGTGATAGAGGGGGGGATTTTCTTTAACCAACAGCCAACCAAGTGGCATGGGCATGTCTCCTGCCTCCAAAGTCATCCTCCTCACTGCAAGTTTGTGGCAGGTGACTTGTTTAACCACAAAGGAGCAACAAAACAGAGTTATCAAAGCCTTCAAACACAAAATCTGTTGCACTTATTAGATCCAGATAGTCTGGTGTTTGCCTTTTTTGGCTTCAGGTCTTGTTTCTTCTCCTCCTAATTTTCCTTCTAGGGATACCTACTAAATTAGTGGACTGGACTAAGTGGGAGTAAAAACTGCAGGTCTGGGGCAATGTCTTCTACTGGGCCTGAGCAACTGACATCTAAGGCCAGGAGCTCTCCATACTAACGCTACTGGGCTCAATTCAATCTGTAGCTGGTGTCCCACCAGCACATTTCTTACCTGCAATGTAATTTTGTTTTTGACTAGCAGCCCAATTTTGATGTCCATGAGATTGAGATCATTTTCCAGTTGCTGATTGGATCGGATCAAGGTTACAACTTCCTCACGCAGTTTCATTAGCTCAAGCTCCTCCTGAAAATCTTGGTCACTCTGATCAAGCAAGTGGACAAACTTCCGAACCACAGCCATAGGTGGGCTTTCAGCATTAACTAAAAATACGCAAGAAAAAAGAAAACACCAGGGGATGGCAAAGAGAAGTACATATATGCCCTGTGCCTTATGTGTTTAAAGAGCACATCAAGAAGCATCCACAATTAAATCAGTACCACCAAGTCTAAACAGATTCTGACATTTTTTCATTTCTTGTCTTGAGAAAATCGTAAGAGAAGCAAACAAGAACAAAGGCAGCATTAGCACAGGGTGTTTCACACCATCAAAGCTAACTGTAAATACAGAGTTCTGTATCTCAACAGAAAAAGCAACAGCTAGAATCAAGTTTTCCTTCACCCTCAAGAAGTACCTACTTCCTGCACTGCCCTACCAAGGGCTCATCCCAATCACTCTTCAAAACTGTCTTGATGTTACAGATCACACAACCAACACCATGTTGGATGACAAGAAGCTTGACAAGACTCAGCAATGTGCATTTGCAGCCCAGAAAGTCAACTGCATCCTGGGCTGCATCCAAAGCAGTGTGGTCAGCAGGTCCAGGCAGGTGATTCTCTCCCTCTGCTCTGCCCTTGTGGGACCCCAGCTGCAGTACTGTATCCTGCCCTGGAGCAAGTCCAGACCAGGGCTGCAAAGATGATCAGATAGCTGCAGCATCTCTCCTATGGAGACAGGCTAAGAGAGTTAAGCCATCTCTTCTATGATTCTACAATCCCTCACAAAGAGAGATTCAAGGCACATCAGTTTCATCATCTTGGCAACACTTACTGAGGGTTTTGTAGTCTTCTCGTGCTTTGTTTGCTCGGATAAAGGCTTGAATTTTTACAACATCGTTTATCTAGGATGTAAAAATCAAAAAAGCATTTGAAATCATTCTGGAAAGAGTACAAAGGTCAAGTACAGAATACATTTAACAAGAGAGCCTCTTACATGGTTTCTGAAATACTGCAGACGATCTCTGTAACGTCTTCTGGCTTGATACATCCTGGTCATTGATTGAATCTATTAAAGGGTAACCAAAACACTCAGATAGAAACCTTTTTTACAAAGTTCACTACCCAGGTTTACCAAAACAGTCAACAGGGAGCCTGCACTACCTTTACTACTTGGTCCTTCTGTGCTCGCAGGTAATCCAAACGGCTTTGATATGCCTTCCTTTGCTTGTAGCCACGCCACTGAGACTGAAAACAAAACAAGCACACACACTTCACTTTTCTAATTAAGAAGAAGTAATTGCAAATCTGAGCCTTGTTATGTTCCTTGGCTTCTGACTTCTCTTTTGGTTAAATAAAACATGAGGGAGACATGTTTGTCTTATCAAGAGATACACTGTGTGAAGCATTTAACTATTTTCCCAACTGCAATCTTGAGACACTTGAAACTACCCCATGAATATTCTGGGTCTTCTGAAACACAGTTAGGGATCAAGGATATAGCAAAACACTCGAGTTTACAGAAACTGTTAAACGTGAGGATCATGTGTTACATGCTGCTGCTGGTGAGAACAGGGATGTAACATTTTAAGCCTTCAGAGAAGACTCACCACTATCAACACTTGAAAGAGACATTAGGCAAGAGTTTTGGACTCCATTTAATGGGAGAGAGTATTATTTTAATGAGCAGGGAGTGAATTTGGTGGTTTTGTTAAATATACAGGCAAAGCATGTGCTACTTAGGCAGAAATAAACAGACATATATTGCTCAAATAATAGTCATATTAGAGTGCAAAGCAACTATTTCATTTGCAGACGTTTCAGTTACAACACCACAGAAGGAGGTTTTTTTATTGCTGTCGTGTAAATGATACCCATCTCATGCTGAATTATCCCATCATCTCTTTTAGGTCCTCAATCCTTCAAATCCCTGGACAAATCTGAAGAGAAGAATCCTGCTCACAAATACTGAAAACTGTTGTTTCTCTTGAATTAATGGTGAATTACAGCAGTAATGCATCAGACGGTATCACCACTATCAGGACATACAACACACTTCATATTGCCCTATTCCCAAAACACTGAAACTTATAACTTGTAAAAAAAAAATAAGTAAATCTTCCTCAAGTAAGTTTTTCTCTGTCCAGTTCTACATGAGAAGACTTTACTAACTACACATGAAACATAAAAGCAAACAATATACCAAAATTCATTGGAAAAATGGAATGTCTTCAGACAATTTACAAAATGAGGCAAAGACTCATTGTGTGCTGTAACTGCTTGAATTTAATAAAAACTGTCAGTAAGCTTGTGTATAGAAAACAACTGCAGCTTCAAACGTAATTAAAGAATATCATTACCTGAATGCAAGTGATTGCTGGGACTTGTTTCTTCAAAAAATTAATTCTTGAGTTGAATTCCTGCCGAACAAGATATCCTCGACAGCAAGCCTGAAGTTTCATAATCAGGGTCTCATTTGCCAGCCACAACTGCTCTCGGTTATATGCTGCAGTGACACCAGATATGGTGCTCTGAATTCACGTTATGAGAGAAAGAGCCACAAAAAAGAAAGCAGAGATACAAAAAAGATGTTACATCAGCTCTCCACACTGTGCTTACAAGGAACTTCAGAGTTGCCTTTCAAAAAACAGTGACACTGTGGTCCAGTGCTCTTTTAGTGACAGGAAAAAGTTTTCTGAAATGGGACAAGAAGTTTAGACACACACAATCTGATGATGTCCAGTGAATCAAATGAGTTACAAAGCTTTTTAACGTGACTACAGCATTGAAGCATTCTACCTCAGAGCTGCATTAGGGGTGAGAATGGTAGAAGCGGCAACTTCTCAGAGAAAGGGCATGTGTTATCTGTCTTACCTGTATTTCCTCCCGTGACAGCTGTAGGTCATTTTGCACAAATTCCACTGGTTCATCCCATCCTCCCTCTTTGGTCTGCAGGTTATGATAATAATGATAGCCTCCTCTCACCCAGTGTTTCACCCATTCACTGTCATTGCCGCCTAAGAGCAGAAACTGCAGCCTAAGTCTCAAAACCACAGAAGTGTCTCACCTTTCATGCATACAAATGTTACAAATAGGAAATCCACGTAACAGATGCCTTCTCCTCTAAGCAAGAGAAGTAATGACCTCATATGAGAACCACCTAAACACAACACATTGTACAGTGGAGAACATTATACTATTTGCATTTTTTTTTAAAACACTTAGTTCACAAAGCATCCACAATTGCCACCTATAACACAAGACTTCTCGCCAGGGCCTTTTTTACATCTGGTTCCAATTCTGCATCCAATAATCTTGAATTTATTTCACTAAGTTAGCTACCGAAGGTGTACCTGCTGCCATTTTTCTTTTCTTGACTTCTGACAGCTCTCGCTGGTACGTCTCGGCACATTCTGGAGTGACTCCATATAGCCCCACATCAGCTGAACGCAAGGCACTCAGGGTCTGGCCGACATCCCCATGATCTACTGCTTCATTAATGGCCAGAATTCCTAAGGAGACTTGGATAACACCAGGAAGCAGGTTAGCTTAGCAGTCAGGGGCTTAGTGACTCAGCAAACACACACTGGCAGAACAGAGCAAGACAGCTTGAACATACCGTTATAGTTGGGATGTTTGTGTGATACACAAATAAGTGCACATAAATACAAAATATAAATAAAAATCCATCCGATAACTTGCAGCATAGAGGCCTCTTCAACACAGAGTGTCCAACCGTATGTAGTACTGCCCCTGACAGCACATAATTTGTGTGCCTCAAATCTCAGTATGGTGCTGTTTTACCACCAGAATTTCTCAAGACACAAAAGTTACAGCTCTCCTCTGACATCTGTTTAAATTAAAGTAGTTTCTTCAGGCAGAGCCAGACACAACTCAAAAGGGGCCTTTTCAACAACTAGTACCACTATCCCTAGCAAAAAAACCATGGAGCAGTTTGTAAACAAGTCAAAAACCTCACTAAGGGAAAAAAGAGAGCAGAGAAGAGAAAGGAACCATATGTCACCTTCAGGGGTACTCCAGAATGGCAACTCAAATGCAGACATAGTCACAAGAGCAGAGAAGTACCACTGATACAGCCAACATGAAATACAGTAATCTTCAGCACTAGGTAAGACTGCAAAAATGTCTATTCCTACATGGATTGATAAGGCTATCTGAAGATCTTTTCAGGCTTAAAGGCTCATCCTGTTTTTAACCAAGTGTTCCTTGGCATGACATTCAAGCTGCTGATTTGCCAAAATGCTTGGTAGGTGGGAAAAATAGTGGAAAAAAATTTGCTCTGGTACTTCCGGGAACAAACAGTAAGATGGATAGGTAAAAGCTCTGCTCTATTTCTCCCTGAGGCCTCTTTCTTTTTTTTTTTTTTTGGTGGGGGGGAGAGGCAGTTGACAGGGAATTCACTGACTAAATAATGTCATTAAAAACAACTTAACCAGGCCATGGATTTCCAAAAATTCATTGTATCTTTCACTAAAAAGTTTTGATTGACCACATCTGTAAATGAAGAATACAAATGGACAAGGCACAAATTAAAAAAAAAAAGCTCATTTCTGCAGAGAGAGGGTTAGAGGAATCAACCATGCCAGGAACTCTGCACTTCTGATACACAGGTTCATTAAAGCTCATGTTAGAAGGCAATCTCGTCCAATCCTGTTCTCAAAGCTGGGCTACCTTCAGGGCCTTGTATGACTCAGTTTAGAAAATCTTGAAGGACAGATATTCCACACTGTCTTTGGACAACTTGTTTAAGAAAGCACCAGAAATTCCACACACAGATTAAACTTTTCTGTTTCCAATACAGTTGCTCTATTCGAATCAAAATCAGAAGGGACTGAGCGCACACGTTTGTACTTTAAGTACCAGCCTAACATTAAACTGCAAGTTTTGGAAGTGGAATGCAACACATCAGCACACCAGAGACATAGAAATAGAATGAAGAAAAATGTAAGGTGACTATAAAGGGCAAAACTAATCAGCACTAACACTGTATGACTCAGGCTAAACAAGCTGACTGGTAAATGTCGAATGTAAACAGAAAATTAGAGATTTAAAATAAATGCAAACAGAAAAATATTGCATTTTAAACATTTATAAAAACAAGCTCTCCAAAGCATGTGGTATCCAGCAAACAAACAGCAAACACAGAGAATAGGCCATTAGGATATATCACAAGACTTGGGAAAACGTCATGTTTTGTTAAAGAAAAAGCACTTGTCAGGAACAAAATAAAACAAACAAACCAAAAGTTAGTGAGTTCAGGAGTAGCAATTACTTAATCATTTCTCTAGACGGGAATTACATGCTTATAAAGACTGGGATGTAACAAACGGTCAGCCAGTCCACCTGCAAACTGCACTAAGGAGCAAAGGTGGGTATCACTGATGTGTAGCATTGTTTGTATTTGAAAAACATGTGAGGTTGTTTACTAATAGTTTGGTTTCCTTTGCCACATTTACATGACTTTTCTAGCTCCCAACTTTTCCTTAAGTAACCAGTATTTGGTTGGTAATAGGTATTAATTGCAATAACCTGTGATAATACTTACATCTCTTGGATTCCTCTGTGTCCTTGTTAGCCCTGTGAATCCCATCCTGAATTTCATCTAGCCAAAGTACAGCTGTTTCATCCTGTGTGTCCTGAACAGAAAACAATAAAAATATACACCGTGTGAGGAGAGAAGTGTCACTATTTTTCGAAGTAAAAGAACCCATACTCAACAATAGGAAGTACAGTAGTTTTCCATATCAGAGGGGATAAGATTTCAGTCTTCCTAAATTACTCCAATAGAAGGGTATCATGTGCATTTGTGACTGGAGGAGACTACTATGCCATCACCAAGCTCAGTACTTTCTCCCAGTCAAAAACTCTTTTCATGAAACAGAACAAAGAAGAAATTCTATCAAATGGGAATCACTCTGAGATGCAGAGACAGAGGGCTAGGGACTTGGAACTGGTCAGTCCTAAAGCCGTACTAGGTAAGAGGACATGACTTCCCAGGAAGTTGGGCCTTCAAGAGAACAACTCCACAGAGCTGCCAATGCACATCTGTCTGTAGAAACTAAAAACCTTTTGGTTAAGTAATCTCACATCACGCTGCTCTTGTCCCTGTCCACGAAAGTTCACAAGCTTGTACAAACTGGCAAAGCAAAAAGCACCGTATGTATTGTGGCTGGGTGGACACAGACAGCAGTCAAAGCCATGCTTTAAGTCTTTAACAGATTGCTTGTCAAGGAGCACTGATCACACAAGTATCCTGTGTTTTGGCTGTGAAATCTAATGAGCTAATGTTACATGCAGAAATTTGAGAAAAGGAAAGAGACAAGTGTTTAGCAAGTCCCAAAATACACATGAAGAACAATGACCTAGCAGTTGCCAAGCATAAGCTTCTCCCCACCCACTGATATTTCCTGTGGGTAACTATTGAAAGAACTGCTAAGATGCAACTGCCACCCCTCTGGTAGCTCTCCTCATACAAACAGAACACAGGAAGCATTTAGTTCTGGTATGGAATAACAATCACACAAAAGAACCACTATTTACAATGTTCAAGAGCTTTAAGACTGGACTGAAAATGAACATTTCCTTGCATGCTTTCTGTATTCTTCCCACGGTTTTGGCAAGTTTGAAACTAACTTGTTTAAATCATACTGCATTCAAGAGTTTAACATGACTTTCACAGGCAGACTTCATCTGAAAGCCAGACAGTCCCACAAAAGTATCAGCAACAGCAAAATTCCTGTCCAGGGAGCAGGGGAGAATCATCACTGTATCTGTACTGTGTACCAGCAGAAGTCAATCCAAACACTACCAAAGCCACCATATGCCTTTGACTGTTCCAGGACTTTCCACAAGGTACAGTGTAACATACCATAGGGCCTACTGTTTCTTCCTCTCTCACTCCTCATCACAAAGAAACATGCATCAATCACACTTCCCATTCACATAAGCAACTGAACAACGTCGTGAGGTGAAGGACAATCCCCCTTGGCCCCAAGGTACAAAAGTCATTAGTCTGCAACATTTGACTTCAGACAGTGATTATTTCCCCCAGATTGTTGCTTTATAATATGATCTTTTTATTTTGGAAATTACTGCCATGCTACTGGGAGAAGCCCTTTACTTATTTTATGCCTAAACAAGGTAATTTCACACCAACTGAGAAGTTACCAGCACAGCCTGGCACAAGTTTAAGCACACACTAAAAAAGAGTTCATTACTTCATTCTGACTCAGCAGGAGGAAATGCTTCAGCACGAAATGAGTTCCTGAGGAACATTAACCCTGTCAGGGCCCTTTGGAAAGCTGTTTAGTGATTTTCATCAGAAACGCATACAGTTTTCAGCTATTGCCATCACATGAGTTTAGCTGTGGTCAAAAGCAAACAAATAAAAAGTGTTGAGGAAAACCTAGATCTTAGTCTCTACACAAAATTGTGCATTGCTATTAGAGCAATGAGGTCCACAGCAGAAAAGGAAAACAAAATGTTATCAAGCCACTGAAAGCACAGATGCCTACTACTTCTTTGTAAATAGGGGGGGGATCAGTGTCCTGTGCACACTACTCAAAAATTAGTTGCTTACACCTTAAACCTCTAATATGAAACTTGCTCTTCGTCTCTCCATCTTCCCCTTTCAGTTGGTGAAAGCTGCAACTATGTACAAGTAGGCAGAAGTCCTTGGCTAATGACAACCACTACTCAAAGAAACCGTAAGCTATGAAAGTGTCACCCAGTGAACAAGAGGCATCAGCATACATTCTGCTAGTAGCATGCATGCTGCTTCACATATTTTATCTAATGTATCACTTAACAAATTTTTCCACTTTCAGAAAATTTCTTTTTGCCATATATAACTACATCTGTGACTACATTTAATAAAGAACCTTAGAAAAAAATACTTCAGCTGGCAGGAAACTTGCATTCAGAAGTGCAATACTCCTGGAACAAACAGGTGATGCAGATTATTTTTCTGCAAACAAGGTACACATCTCACTGAGGACCCAGGATTAGCTGTAATAAGCCATCACAGGCACCTAATGTCCTTACACCCATCTCTGGAGTTCATGAAGACTCACTTTGTTAGCTGCAAATATTTCTGTAGTACAGAAAGATCCAAACTGACTGGTTAAGATCAGCTGAAGGTATACAGAATGCCCAGCTCTCCACTGCCAGTTTTGATTTCTGATTTTCAGGAGCAGTAAGAATTCCATTGCACAGATATAAAGGTCTTTCAAGAGGTACATTTAACTGTACTCACCTGTGCTTTCTCTCGCTTGGCTCGAAGTAGCGTATCCTGGTAATGCTGTGCTACCTTTGGGGCTACACCCTCCAATTTTGCTGCAGGAATCTGTAAGGCTTGAACAGTCTTCTTGCTGTCCCCTTCATCTAGAGCTTCATTGATAAGACCAATGGCCAAAATCCCTAGGAAGAAAGACAAAGTTCCATTTTTGGTCAACAATAATCACAAGCATTGCTTCAAAAGGAAAGTGCGGTTAGTCCTTCCTAAACCAAGTATCAGCCAGGAACCACAATATTTTTAACATAAAACATTTTTTACTAGTAGAGAAAGCAAGACTATTTCAGCACCTTGAAGCAGTCATAATTCCTGGACATTGTAATTAAAAAAAATAAAGTTAAAAAGAAAAAAAATCACTGAGTGAGACAATATGCAGGGACAAAATTGAGTCCTCAGACATCCGGCTCAGAGCCACTAGAAAATATTTATCAGAGCCCAAATGGCCAGAGTTCACAGTATTCCAAGGGTCTGGCTTCTCCAGAAAGAAATCTTCACAGGAAGCTAAAGATTTGCATGGAGTATGATTTAAAACCACAATAACTTCATATTTTAGAAAAGTCTTTTATTAAGTATGTGTGTGGTATTAGCTGTATTTTCAGAGACGTGGATGCATCTTACAGTTAGCTAAACACAAACAGTAAGTACATCATACATGTCCTATCTACAGCAACCACTTCCTACAAATCACAAAATAACTCAGGCTGAGATGGGCCCTGTATTCACCTAATTCAACTCCTGGCTTAAAAAGGATCCAGTCGTGGTTAGATCAGTGCAGAACAGAGAGAACTGTTAGAAAAAACAAAGGATTCAGTGTGTGGATTTCCAGCATTTGTTATTGTATTCAAAGACACTGACTCTTCTACAAAAGAAACTCACAAAACAGAAGGTTATGCAAAAACCAGAATATCTTAGAAAAGAGGTTTTATTTGAACAGAGCAGATTTAGAGAAAAATGTATGTTGAGGACATGGCAAGAACCATGTCACTAAAATGATGGCACGGTTCTTATCAAAAACCAGATATGAGAACTTAGGAAAGGGCACAGAATCTCTGTAGCAATTCTCTCTGATTACTTTGCTAATAGGGACATGGCATGTTCCATGGAACAGCAACATGTTACAGCTCTTCCTTGGAAAGCATTTTTTAATTTGAAACTATTCACAGGCATAGTGGAAATGAAAAAGAATACATAGTCATACATCTTGAGGACCTTCTCAGACTAATTTAACTTATTCATATAGAGGAAATAAAAAGTATCTTTGCATAAGGACATTTATGAAGCAGACCAAGGAATTAAGAAATTTCCCAGGAGAAAAATTACAGGATTTTCTGCACCTTTTTTTACAGCATAAAGAGTGTTAAACAGGATGTTGGGACTACACAGACTATTAGAACTCCACTGCGACCTCTTACATGGAAAAGATACTACAAAAATAGCACTGGTGTGTGCACCCCCAGTGTGAGTCCCTGTTTGGTGTGGCTTCAACAAATCTGCCCGTATGACTCAAACAGGAAACCCAGAGTCTATTTGGAGATGCAGGAAGCAAGTTAGCTAAGACAGGAGACTTTTAATTTCAAATTTAACCCTCTCTAGAGTATAAGCTTTCCAAGGTGAAACACAATTCACCAAGTAGACAACAAGGAGTGGCAGAAGACACCTGCTTGTCTCAGTGCACAACATAAAACGTAGCTTCACCTCCACACTTGTGACAAATCTCTCCTACCTTATGATGCAAGGTTTTGAGCTTAATATCACACAGATGGGTTGAAATAAAGTGCCACCCAGGAGGTTTTCAGTACTGGTCATAAACAAAAGTTAAGATCCCTTTATGAATTTGAGAAGAAAAAAAATAGAAAATTAAAACCATCTGAAACAGAACCCTCCTAAGGGTCTACCTAAGAATAAGTTTGTTTAATTGTGCTATTTTCAAGGCCTCCTTCATCTCAACTCTGGATTTTAAATCAAGTAATACTGTATTAGAGAAAGAAAAATTACTCAAATTTTCTGTTTTGCTGAAATCTTCATAATTAAGCTAATTCCCAGTCTTTTATCACTGATAAAAGACATTATTAACACAAATACTGGTGAAAAATAGAAATTAAAAAAAATGCAGGGCTTAGAAGCATAGAAGTTAGGTTAACACTCACTCACAGTTTTCAGCTTGCATCAGTAATTTTTTTTTCTTCACAAGTATTTAAGTTCTGGTACTTGCGATTGCTGCACAGAACAGTTTGAGCCAGAAGAGACATTAAAGGTCCCCTGGTTCCAAGCCCTCCTGTCATGGGCAGGGGCACCTTCCACTAGACCAGGCTGCTCCAAGCCCTGTCCAGCCTAGTACTGTACATGTATGTCTGTACTACACCTCTGCCTGTTATCTTCAAAACAGGGCTGCTGACCAAATGTCTGCAAGTGAGTGCGATGCTTTCCCGGATCACACCGTTTACAAAAATGCAAGAACAGGTCCCCGTGCTCCAGCTCAGGAAGTCCTGTAATGGACCACTGGGCAGTGTAAACTGCAGGGGAGACACAGACGATGCAGCTGACAGATTAACCTGGCAGTGAATTCCTAATGAGAGCTGAAATGCTCCCCACACCCAGAGAGCAGGAGTCTCACCAGTGATCTGTGTCAGACACTTGTAACTTCTGAAGTGTTCCACACATCTTCCATTAGTGGATTTTCTTTTGCACTTTACCAATATTCTGTATTAAAAGGCAACGACTACACGAGCATACTCCTCTTGTACAAGTCAGAAGGTCAGTTAGCAGTCATTTCAGCTTTTATAACACTGGTTTGAACAACTAGAAGGCATACATAGTGTTAAAAACCCTATTGATAAAAGCTTCTAATGTCCTGATGCAACAAACAGTAAACAAACTAACTAACCACTTCCCATTAAAACCCTAATTTGAGATTTAGGTCCAAGTACCTGAAACTTAGAATTTGAATGGCACCAAACGGATGAGATAATGTCTTCTTTGAAAAAGCTGTATCAAATGTTTTAAGAAAAAAAAAGGCGCTGTTGAATAGAAAGCATTTAAGAATAAACTTTCTTGGATATCTGTGGATTTACCACTGAATCTAAGTAGCTGAAAAAACCTGTTTCTAAGGTGCAATATTTGCAATACTGATCTTCAAAGAAGCTGTAATTTGGAAGTAGGGTTAATACAGGCAGGAGTTGAAGAACTGAGAATAAGACCTGGAAATAACTCATCTTTCTGTTGTTCATTCAAGCTCCTCATCCACTACAGAAATGCATCTAACATCATTACAGATCTGAGAGTCATCAGCAAAAGGTGGGTAGCTTATCTTGCATGTGCAGGTCAAATTACCCAGAGATAAAGAGTAGAGGATCTTGAACTGAGGCTCTGGAACTTCCACTAAATACTGTGAAGGTAAAAAGGCCAATGAACATTCAAATGAAGGAATAAAAAGAAGAGGAAAACCTGAACAAGGGCAAGGTTGCAGTGGAAGAGAGAATAAGACTTCAAGAAAAATATCCTCTAAAGAACGCAGCAAATAAGGAAGGAGGCTGGAGCACTCAGAGATGTAGCATGGGCTACAACTAACTGAGAGATTTTGGTAACACTATCTATCTTTGAATGTTGGGGATTGAAACAAAATTACAAGATTCCACACTAATCCTAGTCACTGACATCAGACAATGCATTTTCAATCCAAAAAAGGGTTGAAATTTACACTGGAAGTACTAACAAACAGTTTTGAGATACTGACTTCAATACCACAAACACTCCTGATTGCCTGATCTCTCCATTAACAGTTCTGCAATCAAGACTTTTGTATTACAGACCACCAAGTCTTGTTCACAAATAAGATCTTCCTAGTTATCTAACATATGACACAAGCACAAGTCAGTAAGTTTTTGTCTTGACATGCATCTAATTTTAGCACTTCTTATAAGCTAGATCAGTCTAGCATGAATTGAGCAGAAAGAAAAACTTACTTTCATGTTCTTCATGCACAACTTTGTTAACATGATCAACACATGACTGGATATCATTCCATGTGATAAATTCATTTCCTTTTGCACTTCTTTGAGCCTTCAGCTTCATCAAATCATCAATATATCTGTCAAAAAACAAAACCCAAACCCAGTAAATTCACACTGCAACAAGCTGGCAGGGAACACATGACACAGCATGAGAACTGTACATGAAGTGGAGAGAGGTAACGTGAGGGTTGATACTGGAACAAAGATGAAAAGGGGAAGAAAGAGCAAGGGCTGCATGCAGGATGCTCAGCCCAAATGTAAACTAGGTTCAAACTGACAAAACTGCTAAATAGAGAAAAGCAGAACACTGAACTGAGTGAGGGTCCAGGGCAAAGAAAATGGTGAGTGAGCTGGCATAAGAACTAGTGACAACCTAATGGTATCACAACGTGGCTTTAATGTGAAAGCCAAGAAAAGCATTAAGAGACAGCAAAGAAATCAGACTAGTAAGAAAAAGTCATCACAAAAACAAGATGCAAGAGAGAAAAGAGATTAAATCGAAACTATAATAAATAATGTAGAAACAATGTAAAATGTATCAGAAGGAAATGAAAATTCATAACATCACAGAATATAAGCAATATAAGAATAGGTATGATTCCTTGAAATATCCACCTCTGTGAGTTCTCATCCTCAATGTCTGTAAGCCCTGTGACAGGACTGCTCAGTTGTTTCCACACTGTATTCACATCCCCTGATTCCAAAGCCCTGTTAATCAGAGCCACAGAAGACAGCATCTCTACAGCAACAGACAGTTCTGGATGGGTGAGGTTACCCTGTACACAAAGAGGACAGCAATTTAATTCTAATTGCCCTATACAAACCACTGCTGCACATAGAAAACAAGAGAGTTATTGTCAGAACAGACGTGTTAACAAAGCAAACGGACAACCTTTATGATAATGAAGTAGAAAAGTGAGTCTCATAATCAAAGCTAAACACCAAGAGATTAAAGCAGAACCTTACAGGGCAGACTGAACACCAAAGCAGTTCTATGAAGAGTCAAGACAAGTTCATTTCAGAGAACACATTTAACAGAACAGACTAGACCCAGTAACCCATGCCAAATTTCAAAAGTAACAGAGAATGTGATACCTACTTCAGGGCTCTGTTGCTGTAAAGTGGCAAGCTCCCTCTGGTAAAGATCTGTGGCAAATGCATAAACCTCTGGTAACTGGGCCTCTGGATTCATTAGTTCTGCCACAGTCTTCTCAGCATCACCCATTCGAATTGCTGAATTAATTCTGGCTACTGCTGCCAGTCCTAGAGGTTTAAAGAGCACACAGAATAGGGCAGACAGGCAGTTCAGACCCCCAAAGTAAAAGCACTTTCTTTTTACTCAGATACTTAACTAGAAAAAGAACAATGCCCCTAACTGTGAAGAAAGCTCAAGCTTTCTGATCGATTATTCCCCCAGTTAGTCTTCTCTTGAGGACAACTAAATACACAATGCTTATGCTTAATACCAGTTCACCTTTCTGCTTGGTTGTCAAAGGACTTCTTACCATTTCAGTATTGCGATAGCAAGAAGCCTCAGTGCAAATTTTTGGATGGGTGGATAGTACCGACTTTCTCTTCCTGTCCACATCTACCCTGCTCAAGGCAGTAAGAGACACTCCACAGCGTGGCTGCCTTAAAATGGCACAAGTAGGTAAACACACATGGACCTCCAGGCTGAACAATTAAGGTACTTCAAAGGCAGCTGCCAAATTAATTCATCATTCACTATTTTCCTCTTGTATTCTAAACCCTTGCTCCTCACATCTCTAGTAGTGTCCTTTCTACCTACCACAAATCGAATTGATTGCTCCTGCACAGCCAGAGCTCTGCATGGTCTCAGAAGCATCAATCAAAAACAGTCAGCCATCATGGTCTGCATTTTATTTACTTCCTGATATTCTGAAACAGTTAAAGGTTCTGTAGCTCAAATCAAGTAAGATTTAGATGAAAGGTCAGCACATAACCTAGGCTATCACACCTCTTGGAGCAATCCAGATTTTCTTTGCAGATCCACAGGACAAAAAGTCATACAGGCACTCTATAAAACCAGGTTACTTAAGGTAGAGGCAAAAATTCCATATTTCTTATGTACCAAATTATATGCTGTTATCTCCAGCCACATTGGAAGGGCTAGATAAGAGATACTATTCTCTTACATTCTTAGGAGCTGTAAAGTACTTAAAGAGCATTCGTATTGACCATTCGTAACAGACCCAAACAGGGTGCCTCTCATTCTTTTGATCACACCCACAATCACTTTGCTGCAGTAATTTCTGCTGATACTTACTTTGCTGGTACTGTTGTGCTGCCCTGTTAGCAGCATCCACTCCCAACTGCAACTCTTCCTTCTGCAGAGGACCTGCAAGGCCAGTCTAAAGAAAAAAGAAATTAGAAACCATGAGAGTGAAATGATGTCACCCTACTTACTTCAAATACTTCAATAAAAAAACTTAAAACATTCTAATGCCATAAAACTTCTGCAAACAAAGAACGTCACACACATAAGGAAGACAGAAATTACTCTCCAGATTCTCAATTCAGATGCTGAAAGACTGTATGTGTATAACCCATCCCTTCTATATTAAAAGAACAGTCCCATGAACACAGCGATTAAAGGAAGGACCCAGCTTCCAAAATTATAAAATATTTAAGACAAAGGGCATAATTTTGTGGGAAAAGACTCCCTGTACATAAGCTGCATGCTGATGTGAAATTAGCACTTGTGTAGTTTGCCATGAAGTGACCTGTTAACTAATGTTTAATTTTACCTCTGAGCAACTAAAGAGTTACCAGGACATGAAAACAGACAACATGCAGCTTTGGCTCACACATACACACTTCTTGGACTATACAGTACCACACAAGTACAAAAAGAAAGTGAGACTGAGTACACAGGGAACAGGAGGGCTTGAATAACTTGAGTAGAATCATAGAGTCATTTAGGTCGGAAAAGACCCATGAAAGTCATTGAGTCTGACTGCACACCTAACACTGCCAAATCCACCACCAAACCATGTCCCCGAGCGCCATTCCTACAAGTGGCGTATGATCATACTCTCCACAGTGAAAGCAGTCCATGCTTATCTGATAGATGTTTACAAAACACATTATTTGGGCACTGACAATCATAAAATGAGGGAGAACACACCTTAATTGTACATACACAAGTCAGTATTTTGAGGTTTGGTCCAAGTATTTCAGTTATATATACACATGCATACAAACTAGTGGCCATTCCTATGCAGAGATAAAACCTAAATGACAGTTATGCTGACTCAACGCTTCCATCTCTTAGCACAACTTCTTCTAACCAACACTAAACTGCCATGTAGGTATATAGCAAGTGATTAGTACACAGTGGTACAATGAAAGGCAGAGGTAGGCAAAAACATCACAAATCAGGATAATCTACACTTTTTCATACCTCCTGTTTCTGTTGCCTATCACTCAGAAACTGCTTGAAATACCAGTCACAATTTTCTCGGAGCAATCCTCGGAGTCCCAGGGCTGGTGTTGCTAAAGCTTCATACAGTGCTAATGCATCTCCTTGTTCCAAAGCTAGATCAATTTTTGATATGGCTGCATGTGCTAGCAACAGTAAAAGAGTTTTGAGACAAATGTGAAATGAGAAAGTCCCAGCGTTTACACAATCCACTGCTCAGAAAGAAATACTCTTAGACCTGAAAAGACTAAGTTAGGTATGTAAGCCAAATGGAAAACTTAGAGTCAATTATGAAGCAGTACTTGAAAACCAGACTGATGGTCGGAAATAGCATGCATTATTCAAGATGGAGAATTGGAGGGGTCAGCAACATGGACAATCCATTTGCAAAAGGAATGGTAACAGTGATCAGAGTAAATTAAGCTTACAACTATGTACTAATAATGAGTAAAACAAAAACAAAACAAAACCCATAACCAAACAATAATGAAAAACCCATACAACCAAAAAAACCCCACCCCACAAAACCAGGGAAGCTGCCTTTAAATTTGGTCAGCATTACAGGAAAAGCAGAGCACAGATATGGTTTTGAAGTATTCTTTCAATTAAGACTATTTTAATGTGATACCTACTGTTCACTTTATTGATGTTTCCCTGAATCTCAGCTTGAGTCAGAAGTTCTTCATACACATCTCTTTCTCTGTCTGAACTTTCTGAGGCCATCTGAAGACAAAATAAAAACTCATCTGTGTTTCTACAGCTTCCTTTGCCCTCATAGATCTTCTACTTGAAAAGGTCAGGGAGGATAACTGTTATCTATATAGAGCTGTGACAGGTCATAGACAGACTACCTCTACACATGGAAGAAGAATTCATAGATGTAAAAACATATAAAGTAACTGCAGTCAAACTCAGATACAGACAGCCTAGAAACACCTTATTTCAATGTAATTGCTCTATATGAACACACAGCAGAGTTTCAGAACATGAACAGCAGTATACAGAGCCAGGCTTGCACTATATAGTGTTCAAAAACATGGATCACTTTCAAGAGCATCAGTCAGTTCTGTTCATTTCATTGCTAGGAAAACACATCTATAGCTAAACAGACTAACACAGCCAACTACTGCCTGTCTTCCCTTGTAAGACAACAGGTTACTGGGAAACATATCAGAATACCACCAGGAGTAAACCCCCAGCACTGTATACATACAGGGCCAACACACATTCTGTGAAATCCCCCCAGTTTACACTGCAGTACAAAATAGCAGTGCATGCAAATAGACAGCTTGAAAGAAGAACTAAGCTACCCTATTTTTAGCATTCTCCATCTTTTCTTGCTTTGCTCTGTAGAGTGTATCTTGGTAAGCAGATTCCAGTTGATCATCAAGATTTATTAGCATGGCATTAGGGTTCTTCATTGCCATAAGAGTGTCAGCTGGAACCTGACGGTCAATTGCTTCATTAATGGCAATGACAGCAGCATGTACTGAAAAATAAGTCACAGTCTGCAGTTAGTACCAAATAAAACAGCTTTGTTAAAAATTGAGAACTTATACGAAAAGAGCAGAAGAATTATCTGGAGACTAATTGGAAAGCAAAAGAATTATCAAAGTACCCCTCATTTCATCATGGTTTTGTATTCTGGAAGAAAACAGCAGCCTGCTTTCCAGTTATGATACTTTAAGTAGTTGACTGATGATGTTCCAGAAAGAAGAAAAAAAAACAAGGGAAAGAATAAAAACATCTTCCCAGTCTTCCAAAAGGCCTCTCAAAAGGACTGTACTAGTCCTAAAATAGGGGGCAATAAAATCTACACTTAAGTCATCTGCTGATTTAAACAAACAAAGCACTATTTTTCCTCACATGCTGCTTCATCCACAGAAAGCTCATTTGCTAGAATTCCTCCAATCTTGCTGAAGGCAGGCATCTGAATACCATACTTCTCCAGTTCAAGCCTCATATTACTGATTTCCTCCTCTGAAACATACATTAAAAACAGCGTTATACAGGCTTAAATACATTAGCACTGCTGTACTAACCCCTGCTAAAAAAAGAAAATTAAGATAACTACAATAGATAACAATTATCATTTAAATAACACTTTGAATATAATTCAGTAAGTGAAACAAAATAAATGAAAATTGGTAAGACACTTTGCACACTTTTCTAAAGTCTACGTTTTTCCCAGAAACTCATATGGGAATATTCTGTAGTCTTTCTCACTAGAAAACAACACAAGATTCTCCTGAGGAGCTAGAAACAGGCTCCATTCTGAGGTACCACAACTGTGGTTGCCAGCAGGAAAATGCACAGGCAGTAGTTTAGGATTTTCTTTTTTCCCCCAGAGAGACTATACTGAGAGAAGGAAATGAAGGGTATCAAGATATGCAGTTGCTAAATACCATACAACTCACAGAGTTAATAGTTCAGCATTTTACAGTTACAATCAGGAACTGATTTGCAGGAAAATGAAGTTTATACACCTTTTAAATCCGATGCATGCCCTCAGGCAAGAACCTCACTAATGTAAGACACAGAACTTGACACTTTTGCAAAAATTAAGGAAGTGAAATCTTGAAGAGGTGTGCAGACACAGCACTTTGTGCTGGCATCTCCTACAGCAGACAAGCTGGAAAACGCGTCTTCAGCTGATGGCACCTTTAAACTGTCCCAAGAGTTCAGAAGCACTTACCAAGTTCCAATCTGACAACTCCCAAGAGGATGGATGCAAGGCTTAAGCATCTTACAACAGTGACAAAAACGTCAAGACATTGTTATTTGCAGAAGTAATGATTAGTAAACTAACAGCTATAGCTGCCTGGCTCAGAATCAAACCTTTTTCCTAAATTACTCGAACTCCTCATAGCCATTAATTTTTAATTTAATTTGCATTTAGGATATCAACAATAATAATCAGTTTGAGAGTTCAACAATTGATCTAGCAGAGCATGAAATAGAGGCAGCACAGGAGTGTTGGGGTTTTCTTGTTTTATTTTTTACCTGTAAAGTCCACTTTGCCATATAAATCCTGAATCTGTGGGGCAAGACCCAGTTTGAAAAGGTACAGGCTAGAAAAGAAAATAAGCAAATATAATTAGAACTAGTAGCTTTTCTGTGTGGTTCTGACAATTATACAATTTTAGAAGATAAAGATTCAAGGACAAATAAGCCAATGTAATAACAAATAAGGACAAATAAGCCAATGTAACAGCTGACAATCAAGTGGGTAAGCTGACTCCCCTCTTCCTCCCTCAGTTAACATAACTGTCCCACCACGGAAGTCTTCACAGAATTAGAGAATGGTTGAAGGCAGAAGGGCACTCTGAAGTTTGTTCAAGTTCCCTTTTCAAATCAGGTCATGTTGGATCAAGTTCTCCAGGATCATGTCCAGATGGCTTTTGAGTATCGCCAAGGGCGAACACCCTTAAAACATTTCAGGGCGACTTGTGCCACAACTTCGTTACCCTCACAGTAAACAAAGTGTTCTGTGATGTTGAGAGGGACACTCCTGTGGTTCAGATTGTGCCAACTGCCTCTTGTCACGTCATGGGGCGTCACTGAGAAGAGCCTGGTTTCACATCTTCTCTGCATTCTCCCTTCAGATAGCTCCACACATTGCTGAGATTCCCATGGCCCAACCTGTTAACTAGGCTGAATAGTCCCAAATCTCCCAGACTTTCCTGATGGGAGATCCTCTAGTCTACTAAACATCTTAGTGACCCTTATTTCAGCTCTCTCCAGCATGTTCCTGGCCCTCTTACACTGGGGAGCCCAGAACTGGATACAGGACTGCAAGTGTCACCTCATCAATAGCAAGGAGGGGTAAGTATTCACCAAGCTGACCTGGCATATGCGAATGGGGTTAAGGTATTCACCTGGGGCCTGACAAGAAATGGAACTGTTACAAAGGAGGGATAAATCCATACAGCTGCGTACAAATGGGACTGGGAAAAGAGAAGTAACTCCTCTAGTTTTTGCCTGTCATGCCAGCTCAGCACAGATCACAGAATTACACAAAGGCTTGGGTTGCAAGGGACCTTAGAGATCACCTAATTCCAACCCAGCCCGCTGCCATGGGCAGGGACACCTCCCACTAGACCAGGTGGCTCCAACGCCATGCAACCTGGCCTTGAACACGTCCAGAGATGAGACAGACACAGCTTTTCTGGGCAACCTATGCCAGTGTCTCACTATCTTCTTGGTTAAAGAATGTCTAGTTCTACCTCAGAGGGTCAGAGCATGAGAACTGGAATGGAAAGGTACAAGTCACAACATACTTGACTCGTCCTTTTTCCTTCAATATGTCATCTGGCCACTGCCCAAGGCAAAATACTGGCTTAGTGGATCTTTGCTCTCACCTGGCAACAATGCTCTGTCAGAAAATTTGCCCTAACCTAGCCTTCAGTTCAGCTCTCTCTCCTCTCACCTTCTAGCTTTGCAGGAAGATTCCAGAAGCAATCACATTTCTGTCTAGTCTGCCTTACCTGAGTGCATGAATACAATAGATACAGCGTGGCATGTTCTTGCGATCATAGATATCTGTAGTTTCTGGGTAGAATATCTAAAGATAAAACCAAGTTAGTAGTCTGAATGATACTCCCTCTGTACAGCCAAATCACATCAGCCCAATTCTTCTGCTCTACACCAATGAAGCAGCCCACAAAACAAAACTCTTCAAGCTTCTCTGCCCTAGACCAATGTTTCTCCTACTTGAAGTGTCAATAAATACCTTTAGTTTTTATCACCCAAACCAGGGCTCTCCTTTTCCTGCCAAGTTCTGCCCACATGAACGGGTAGACACTTTCTTCTGTGTGTGCACCGAGGTACTGGATCATGACGTATTAATGAGACTTTGGTGAAAGCCAAGAGATGAAAAAAATACTTACAGCAGAAAAGCGAAAAGAGGATTTTGTTTGGATTAAATGGGGTTGAGAAGAGGAAGAGACAGTTTCAAAGGGAAACCCAGACCAGTACTGAGGTACTCTGCATCCTACATTTTCAGTTAGCTGGACCCAAAAGCTTTCAGACAGTCCGAAACACAAAGCTCTTCAAAGTTTAACAGAAGGGGCTAATATTAGAAGTCTCAACTAATTCAGAAGTACTGAGAAGGTACATTATTTTCTAGTTTGTGGAAGGTGCCTTGCTGTTGCCTACGAGCACAAAATAGAATTGCTCTTTCTGTAAAGGCAAGAGCAACTGAAGGACTCAATTCCACAGCATTAGTTCCCTGGCTCTTCTGCATGGCAAAATACTTAGAGCATCACTAAGTTTTGTAAACATACTGGACCCCAGCCCAGTTTCTTTAACATCTTCTCACACATTTATTTCCACACAAAATCCACTTACATCTGAAACTCCAACCTCATACCTGACACTTAACGTCACTCTATCTCCTTCCTCATTTATTTTCACCTAACAGCATATTTCAGTGTTTCCAAATCCTAAATGTGTTCCTGTAAGATCACCATAAATCCCAGGAAGGCTCAACTAGTAAATCACAACAAGTTATTAAAAAAACTTTGCCAAAAATGAAGTGTTCAATTTGCAAGCAGATATGCAAAGAAAACATACATCAGATTAAACTGCACAATGCCAGCTTTGGTGAGACTAAGCAAAACCTGGCTTATGAAAAAACATGACTGTCAGCCCAATGCTACTACAGTCCCATGCATTTTCCCAGAACCATGTCTATTAGCTCAGAGAAGTTTATCTAACAATTTCTCTAGTCAACTCAATAATTCATATTTGATTAAGCTACACCAGAAACATTTCAACTTGACATGAAAATTTCACAGGGAAATCTGAAGAAACAGAGAACACCGTATTTTCTGTTGTGCTGCTACTTCTAGCACAGATTTCTAAAAAGGCTTCCACAAACAAACTGTAGCTCAGATACAGCTCAAAAGAATGCATGGCAAAAACAATGTAATGCAGATGCTATGCAAGATTAGTAATATTAAGGATATGGTACAGAGGATGAATTATTTTGCTCCTAATTGTTCTCACACACATAGCAGAATGGAATCTTTCAGCAAGTTTTAAGAGAGAATTTCTACAGGGACACAAATCTAGAAAACAAAGATTTAACTAGACCAAGTGTGCTGATTTTTGTACAACACCAAAAGCTTCCACAGAATGTAAAGCTTTTCTGAGACTATTTATTCATTTGCATGTACAACATAGAGGTTACCTTGGGGAGACCAATCTCAGACATGGCATTCAGCCACTGAATTACATTATCTGTGTGTCGGAAGTGGAGACCAGTTGCCTGAAATAAAAATAGGCAGAAACAAGAGGGATGGCAATGAGAAACAAAATATCACAGCTGCCAAGAACAGCAGGGAGGTTAAGACAGATAGCTAAAACAGCACTTTTGCAGAAAATATGTCAGAAGTCTTCTATATACAATTATACTGACTGTTTATGACAAATTATTTCACCTAACTGCAAGCTCAGATATAAAGCTAACAGTCTACTCACTCCCTCAACTAACCATTTTTCTAGAGTGAAAGCAGTTTTTAAGGTAAGACTAATATAAACCAACTTTCAACTTATTTTCTTACGCTACCTCCATGTGTACATATTCCTGTTTTAGATGTCTGCCTAAAGAAGTACCCATGGTCAACAGCACTCACCTTATACCTAGTTTGTTCCCTATCATAGATTTTCTTCACAGAAACCACTTTAGGGGAGAAAAAGTTTCCAAGTTTGGCCAGGTAGACTCCATTTCTCAATCCTTCTTCCAGCTCTGTTGTGGCAGGCAGCTCTTCATTCAAACAGGCCTCCATCCATCTGAAGTGTAAGAACAACAAAAGTTGGTCACATGAGTGTATTTCCAACTTGAGAACACAACCCCATGCTAAACAAGTTTCATGCTGCTAGTGCTGTCATGCTCAAGCATACTATTCACTTACCATTAACATCTGAAAACGAATGTAACACTACCCCAGAATCTGTGTCACTACAATGCTAGCCAGGAACACTTGAGACAAAACAGTAAAGAGAAGTATGGAGTCCACCTGCCAGAGTTTCAAAAGTAATTAAGACACCACCTCACCTTCATGTTTCTCCTTCAGCCTGTGATTTAGTTGGTGCTGGTCTAGACATAGTAACCATCCTGTCCTTTTAACGAACTTAAATCTTACTTGTGAGTACATGCTTATCTCACAAACATTTCTTTACTTTCATTAAGTGTTAGTATTTGCTAGTTATTTCATGACTCTGTGCCACTTACTCAAGCTCTTTTAACTGATCCAACAGAGAGGCCCTACAATGTCCACAGAATCATAAAATGGTTTGGATGGGATGGGAACTTAAATTTATCATCTCATTCCACTGCCTGACACAGGCAGGGACATCTTCCCTTAGACTAGATTACTCAGAGCTCCATCCAGCCTCACCTTGAACACTTCCATGGATGGGGCATCCACAGCAATCTAGGCAATCTGTTCCAGTGCTTAAACCCCCTCACAGTAAAGAACTTTTTTCCTAATATGTAATCTAAACCTACACTCTTTCAGTTTGATGATGATGTCATCAAGTCTATCTCCCTATATATTTTCTCCTACCCTACTATACATTTCAAAAACAAGGGAAAAAATGGAACAGGCATTCCTCTCCTCATAACAACTCACTTTGCCTGATCTTGTTGCCTTTCATCTCATTTAATGGCGTCACAGATCCTCATGACAAAAATAAAGAATACAGCAAATGATACAAAAAATGCCTGTCCTCAAAACAGAGGCGCACTTTCGTATTTGGTCTGTACGAGCTATTGGAGGCTGTACAGAGCAAGCTCAGCTACAGTTTCTTCTAAAGATGACATGCGCCCTGGCTGCTGGGTTCTCTGGAAAAAGGGAGCTGCACAACCACAGGCCACTTCCTAAAGATGATGCATAACTGCAGCTGAACTCCAAAGCTCTTACTGGGTGGATGAGCCTTCGATCAAGTAAGATCACAGAAAAGTGGCTTTCAAGACAACAGCAGCCCAGAATAGCAACAGTTCATACTATACAACAGAGCTGACAGCGTAACATAAACAGTTCAGAATTTGGCTCATGGGGATAAGCCCACATCACCGGGACTGATCTGAAACACAGGCAAGTAAATGATTCTGCCTGAAATTCCTACTTAAAATCCCAAATGAGACACAATTACACTGTAAACTGCAGCCTGAGCCCAAGAAAAAGGGTGCTCGCAACGCAAAGCAGGACCTGAAAAAGCAACAAAGAGTAGTGATCACCAGGAAAAAAAGGGTTCTGGGAACATCTGGCCAACTTTTGAGTATAAGTTAAAAAAGAACCTCATTCTTCTGAAAAATACTATTTTCCTAGATTTTGCTGCTTTCCCCTCATAAAATCAGTTGCTTGTGAACATGAAGTGCTAGAAAAATGCAGATTGCAACTGAATATGTGATAGAGAAAGCACAAGGTAAGTTTACAAATTCTGGAGCATTACACAAAAAAACACTGTCACTGATATGTCATATACCATTACAACCAAAGACTCCTGAGAGGATACAGAGCTACTCAAACCCTGCAAGAGTCCAAATCATATCAACAGCTTTCATAATACCTTCCCAACTACCTTCCTGGGAAGACAAACAAACAAACAAAAAGCATTCATTTGTTCAGACTAGAAGACATAAAATGGAAGTAGAAAGCACATGTGATCAAAGCATTAAACTAATGCCTTACAGAAGGACACAGAGACAGTGAGTTCTGTTTAAGTGTCTTCATAAGGTTAAGATAAATAGCCCCTAATTAGAACATAAGCTGTCTCAATGTACTCATATGTCTCAATGTTTCAATAGGTTCCCAAGTGGGTGTTAATACTATCACAAAACTAAAGCAATTTACATACAATAATGCTCCGGCTTGGTGTGGCAGCTGCTTAACCATTTGCCAGGCCAGATGACAGAGCTTGTATTCAGAAAACATTACCCAGTACTTTTTATATTTGAAAGCTCACATATTCACACTGTTAAAAGGCAGAAATAAATGTGGAATTTCCAGATGAACATTTCTCGGTGAGGGGGAACCTGGCTGATCAGAAACACCCTCTACTCCCCCTTTAGACATCAGGCATTAGAACAACATGCCATCAATAAGCTTTTCATAGAAACATGGAATTCTTTCTGCTACTTTAGCAGTTTTCACAATGCTCCCTCCCTCTTGTTATAAATGATCACCCAAATAACCAATCATTTTGGTATAAAGGGCAGTTTAATTTTATAAGTAATGAAAGCTATAGAGTAAACGGCGCTGGGTGCACTGGGAGTCTGCTCCATCAGTGACACACATTTGAGCTCGCAGGCTCCTTTTTTATACAGTCAAAGCAGGTTTATTTTTAACCAGTTCCAATAAATGATTTTCTTCTTTCTCCGTCTTGAGATCCTTTCATCTGATTCTTCCTGTTGCTTCTCCGTGGTCGTGGGGGCTGGCATCTTCTTTGGTGTGATTCTTAACTTAAAATTTAACTACAGACAATTTTGTTCCTTAAGCCTTATCTGTTGTTTTGAGGTGTTTCTTCCTTATCTTGGTTGGGTTTACTTCTCCATTGTATTTAGGTATTCTTGGATTATCTTTGTTTACATTGCTTCTATCTTATATCAAAAGGTTGCTTAGGCATTAACTTAGTTTAACATACAAAAAGGGAGTAAAAGAAGAAAGACAAAGTTCAGGTCTGGCCTATAGTTGCTCTGTTGCTAAATCTTTACAGCATATTCCACAACACCCACATTCAGTGCTTCCAGAATCCCACTGAATGATTTGGCAAGCCATACAGGATACTTCATTATATTCTTGACACGAATTAGGCCTACATTTCTCACACTCTCACCAGCACAGAAAAGATAATGTTGAACCCAGAATTAATTCTTTAATCAAGTTTCATGACATGATTGCATACGTAACATTGGACTTTACAATTTTACTGAAGCTAGCTCAAATAAAGTTGCAATTGTACCCTTCCAATCCATTAGTCCCTACTACTACAAAATGCCCCTCACAAAAAAAAGACTCTTTAATATCTACATGCAGCAACTACCATCATCATCAACCTAGAGCTAGGCCTTCCTTGAGAAGAGATGACAATAAAAATGTAACATCAGGTATTGTCAGGTAGCCAGTCTCTCAGGTAATGCTGTCTTCAAACTTTAAAGGAAACATTGCTCCATTACCAAGGACTGGAAAAAGTTAACATCAGTCACCTCAACTACCAACTACTTTTTCTCCCCCAATACAGCATTATTGAGGATTGTGATGAAGTTACACAAATGTGTTCTATGTTTCAACAGTATCACAGGCAAATTTCAACCAGACATTGATCACAGGGTACACATTTCGCTCTTCCACTGGTGAAACTGTCAAGTCTGGCTAACCCTGAGACAACAGAAACAATATGGGGAAGAAAGAAAAAGTCATTCTTTTTCTCTCAGACTGATTACGGATAAGCTTGAGGAAGTAGAACTAGAAATCCATTACTCTGGAATTTGTTGCAAGAATTTCTAATTTAATAAACAAAAATAGCAGAGCATACGATAAAAAAAATGGGTCTCAAGAGCACCGTTTAAGCATTTCTAGTAATTAGTGCTAAGAAGATAAAATATGTGATCCTGACACATGATGCTGAAGGATAGTCAGTACCATTCATCTCAGGGTCTGGTACCAATGCTGTTTGTGAAACTCAGTTGTCCACAAGACCACATCACATCCAGCTTATTGCAGACCTCACCAATCTCGTGAGCAGGAAAGCTGCAAACAGAACCTCCATGTAAACATCTGAGCCCCCAGTCTGAGAGCACTGGCCACAGAGCTCTTGATCATCAGATAGGATTACTTGAGTCTTCTCTTTGTAAGCCTGTCAGTGCCACTGCAATCCTTGGTTGCTTCTTGAGTTCCCCTACCAACTAGGTATCAGAAGATTGTTGTTTTCTGCTTCTTCAAGAAGGGTGAGTATGGTCTGTTTCCTCCTGAATGAAGTGAAATAGAGGGGGACAGAACTTCACTGTCTTTCCAGGTGCATATTACTTGCTACCTCCAGTATCTGTATCACTGTCTGTATACTACAACAATGTATTTTAATTAGAAAAACAAGCCTGTCTAAACCCATGCTCTACTTACACAGCCAGACTGCCTTACACATTTCCCTCTCATAACCATGAAAGAGGCAGGCTATTTGCCCAAAATCATGTTCTTCAAACAAATCTTCAAGATGTGACTTCCATGTGCATACTCACACTGTGGGTACACATTCTTGAAACAGGGTAATCTTTTTGCACTTCCAAAGTGCCTGGAGCCTCAAGAAAATCAACACTGGATACCTTTATGATCTACCTGTCAAATATCTCATTGCTGATGCAAAAGTTTTGTCCACAAGAAAATAAATGGAAAATTTACTCCTGATCTTCTGAAGTCAACATGAAAAAATGCAGCAGTAAAGACTCAAAAAATATCTATAGGCTTCAGGTTTTGGCATTTAATTAGCTAGTTTCACAATTCCAAGACAACAACGTTTTGAAAAGCAAGCACCTATAACATAATGAACCTGTCCCTGCACTAAAAAGGACTTTTATTTAGGTGGAAAGTAATTGTTTCACAGAATTTCTGACATACAGTTAACAATACAATCGTTCTCAAGTAATAGGTTGTGTGGCTGCTTAACGGGAAAATTTGGCAAGAATCTGGCAGATGGCAGAACACATTCAAGAAGAGGTCAGAACTCCCTGTCAAATGGAGTTTCAGCAATCACAGAATAACCACCAGTCAGAAGTCTGAAATCAGCCAGCAAACAATGCTAACCTGCCATTCAATTCATACTACAAAAATGACAAATTATGTCATGTGAATACTTTCAAAATACCTAGTGATCCACTCAGAACAACAAAAACTCCCCAAAGAAAATTGTCTTCCTTTCCCTAACTCCCCACCAGGTTTGTTCACCCTCAGGGCCAGTATTTACCCAACACATCCCTGTCTTTACTCCATCTTGTCAAGTACCCTGCACTGACATAACAGCATTTCAAACATTATCATCTCTTGCCTGAGAACCCATCCTACAGAAGGAAAGGCTCACAAAAAGAAGACTAAGGGACACCAGCACATTCCAGAGAGCAGGTGTCCAATCTAAAGGAAGGCATCAACAATAATTATTTAGAATTCCACTCCATGAAGATCATATTCAAATCCTGGGGAGGGGCCAAGGGGAAGAGGAGTACAGGAAGGCTTTCACGGGGGTGTAACAATCAAACACCCTGGGAAACAGGATCACCACCAAGCAGCATTCTTAGTTTCAATTTCAACTTAAATAGTCTTGAGAAATCTAACAAGCTGAAAGGGAAATTTAAACCTTTGCCACCATCCCCCAGAACAGAAAAACCTCTTGCCTTCAATTTAGGTCTAAAGCCAGCACATATTGAAGCTGTAATTGTGGCAGACAAGCACAAAAGGCAGTTACACCCTTGTACCAACAGCATAGCAAAATATGCCAGACCATCTAAAAGGGGGAAGCTGGTTGCATTTGACGTAAAAACTGAAAAAAAACAACAGGTTTCACTCAATCTTGTACTCAAAATCACCAGAAAACATTTGGTGCCCAAGAAGTCTGTCCGGCAATCAGTCAAGCAGGAAAAGGATGTTCAAACTGCCCACCCAGCAGTGGGCCATTACACCTGGCCCAAAAACGAGCATCAGGAGGGTTCAGAACCTGCTGCCCAGACACAGAGGGCAAGGAACATCAGTCGTGGGGTTCTACTCACATCTCCTGGGTACTTCCTCAGTTGGAAACCACATGCAGAACTGACGGGTTACAGACAGGCCTTTTCACACACTTTGGTAGCAAACAGTGATGATCATCTCTGCCCGGTACCACCTCCATGACTCACCAGCATTGGTTCACTGTGCTGAAGGCAAACATGCTAGTCCAGGCATGCTTTAAAGACAGGTCATTCCATCTGTTGCACGTGGTGCCTTCACACCCAGATGCTTCTGTTCACACTCATTTAGCCCTTCTATTGCAATTCCCTATAGGTGTGCCAAGGAAAAGATGCATGACCATTGCAGCATCACAGCAGAGGGAAGAGTGACCAGAGCAAAAGCACAGCACCTCTTTTTTCTTCCCCTCTCCCCCCCTCCCCAGTCATACTATTCATTTCATTGAAAGAAGAGGAATTTCATGCTCCAGCAGATCGTTCATATGTAGATGCAACCTCAAACATTTTTGTTCAGTTACAATTGCAGACTTGGCAGATATTCTCACAGAGGATGAGAAGAGAAAACTTGGGAGACAGCCTCAGCTTTTTATCCAATTTACCTGAGTAAAGGCATTAGACAGACATGGAAAAATCCCCAACAAAAACTTCTCTTTAAAATAATTTATTCTACCAAATCAGAAAAAATCAAGGAATCACCTCAGAAGATTAAAGATCTCTCAGAGATCGTTGTTACAATAACAAATTTATCACATCAGGAGTGTTCTCCTCTAGAAAACTAGGTGGCTATTTAAATGCCTTTCAGTAAGGTTTGTACAGGAAGAGTCACAGTCTCTCAAACTGAGAGCCAGGAAAACAACTACTGCCCACAGCTAAAAAGTTCCAGACTATTCTCATTACTCACACAGTTCAAAGATACTAAAAAAGCAAAGAATTAATGAGTAACACAGGCCAGATTTTTTCCCATGATTGATGTACTCTCCCTGGCAATATGCAGCTGAACCAAAGACCTTATTAATACTCTGGCTTTAAATATTTACCTCCACCTCACGTCCTTAAAAGTAAGTCTGAGATTCCTCTTTGCCTCCTTGCAAACACTGCCAACTACCTGTAAAAATTGCCTCAGATGAGTACAATGCCCACAGTCATGAGGAAAGCCTTAATTATCATGTACTCAAAAACCTCTTTCAAGCTAATTGCCTTAATCACTTACAGTAGAAACTAAATAGGCCTAAATGCTTGGAAGCCACAAGCATCACTGAAGGTACCATACCTTAAGACTAACTTGATTTCTTGTAAATATGGGTTATTAAGGAGCCCTCCACAGTACCAATAGCCAAGAACTGTTAGTGAAAACTATTCTCTTTGATTATTTTGGGCTGCTCTCTTCTTGCATTACATACAATATTCCTTCAGAACTCACTGTTCAAACAGAAAAACCCTGGTCTCTGAACTCAGTTCTGTGCAGTTGTGTCTTTCCTCCTTGCCTGCCTTTCATTGTTATTTCCAATGAGTCATAAAAAGGTATCCCAAGTAAAGCAAACCGAAGCAAAGATGGTGATATTCCACCACAGTCCTCTCCCTACCTCTCTCCACCCACTTCTCAGAAAAATACAGTTCTGAATGTGTATTTCAAGACACTTCCAGTCCAGACAGCCACTCCCTGCCAACTGCATGAGGTCATCAATGAAGCAGTCCATGATCTGTAGAGAAATATCTCCTCAAGTCCAAACGTGAGCTGACAAAAGTCCCAGATAAAGTGGTGAGCACTAAACAGAAAGTACTTAAAACTACTGATCATGAAATACTATCTATGAATATTCATGGCAATTACAATCCAACAGGGGATTTGCAATGTATCTGACAGAAGCAGAAAGCAAACAAAAAAACCACCACACAAATCACACACAGACAAAAAAACCCAATAACCAACCCAAAAACAGTACCTGAGCCAATTTACACGTAGAAACACAAGGAAATAAAAAGTCTTCATTAGTACTGGAATCAATAGAGGAACCCTGTTTATGCCACAGAAGATTAAGTTCTGCTATGTCAATTAGTGATCTGCTGACCCACTCATCTGATCTAGAGGGGTCATTTGTGGTGTTTCAGACAAATGCCAGTTTCTGGAATTCTGTGACTTGGATTATACACAAAGATATCAGGACTCCTCACACACAAATAAATCTAGAAATACAAAAGTATTTATGAAGGAGCTCATTTGCCTCTTGACTCTGAGATGGTAAAAATCCAACCACACTTCAGTATCATAAATAATGCAAAACAACAACAAAAAAGCCCTCATTCTAAAGTTAGAAAAGAACAACAAAATATTTCTGAAAGGAGTCGTAAGTTTAGATTAAACATGGGGAAACCAAACAGAAACCATTCAGAATACTCCAAGTCTGAAGGCCTCATCAATAGGAGGAACACTTTCTTTGGCTCTCCATTACAGGCTACCAACAAAATCCCTGCAGATGTTTTCTGAACATAACTAATTCCATCTTTAGATCTTTTTCAGCATGCAGTACCGACCAGCAAACACTAAACAGAGGACCATTATGAGCTGATAGATTAAATATAGACACAGACTGTTCTGTATAAAGCAAATAGTTTTCACTCATCATAACTACGGAATGTCTCATATCTAATCTGTGAACAGTTCAAGATCCACCACGTTATTTTTTTCTGTTATTTACAAAATTGTAATAACTTCTTATGCAATACAATTAATTGCCAATAAATCACTGAAGGACACAAAAATGCAGTTGGGCTGCACACATTCTGGACATTCAAATATGAATGGAAATGGAAATACCTTTAAAAGCCAAAAGAAATCCCATCCCACAAAGTCACATTTTCCTAAATTGGGGGCAGAGAGGAAGGAATGGGAAAAAAGGAAGAGGCCCAGAAAAATCCAAAACAATCCCCATCTTTTATTTATTTGAAGGACTCCAGAGTTACAAGTCTTGCTGTCCTGAGATTTATAACAGAACAAAGCAGCAATAAACCCCCAGCAGTGGTTCGTGCCCCCAGGACTGTGGCACCCCGGGCTGTGCAGCTCAGATGGCTCTGCCACCTCCTCCTCAGGATCCTCTGAGACGTGGCACTGCCCAGCTCCAAAACCCACAGGAAACCTGCCCCTGTCTAATTTGCACAACAATTTAAGCAGGAGTTAAAGAAGATATTCTGCACATGACTTACTCAGCTGTGGTACACTGAGAACTGTAGAAAAGTAACTGAGAAAGCCTAATCCTGCTTTTCTCAAACCACCTGTCTAACACCTCTCTGTCACAGCCCTGTTGGTAATCGAGGCTCCTAAGACATATTTTAACTAAACTACCTCAGTTCTTCCACATTCAGGTTAGTGAGAGAAAGGAATCTGTGTAATTTATCACCTTTTTGGAAAAACTGATCTGTAAGGAAGAAGCCTCTCAAGACTATTCCTGTGTGAAAGAACAACTATCACACTTCTTTCACAAAAAGATTTAAGCTGCACTATTTTAAGCATTTGATCTTCAAATGAGGTCCTTCAGCAACTGATATCACACCTTTACAGACACTGATGAAGCAGCTGCACAAGATTACTCACAGAATAAGCTTTGCAGAGCTTCCCGTCTAGCACTAACTCTAGATGTGTTCAATCTGTCTAAAAAGCAGTTTCATCTATAATTCTTCCTTTTCATTCTTCTGGACACCCTACACCTCTGAAAATAAAACCCTGTTTAAGCAAATATCAAATGACCAAGCCAAATTCTGAGAGACAATGATATCCATTCAAACACTTTCAAACTAAATGTGGGAAACTTAGAAAGATGAAGACCAGATTTTTTTTCTTTAAACGTTATATTTCTTGTAGGACTTAAAATTTAACTCGCTGTTCTGGTAAACGGTTTATTTTTTACTTAACGACATAGACAAGTCATCGGAGTCAAAAAAACCTCTGTTCCCTACTTTAAGAGAGAGCATGGAGGAGGGAGAAAGGCAGGTAATTATTACAGAAAAGCATCGATAGGAAAGGCCCTTCAAACTTTACCACACAAGCACAAAGTACTCGTTTCTCTCCGTGATGTTATCAGTTTACACCAAGCGATCACTCAATCCCTGAGAAAGAAGGGGATTACCACAAGATCACAGACAATACATTTCAATCCTGAACTGATTAGTTTCACAATATAGAACAATCATCATCCTTCTCTTACTCAATAGGGAACATTTTCTGCCAGAAAACCCCAAAAAGGAGCAAAAAACCACACGGGCAGATTCCATCCTAATGCATTCTAGAAGAAACAGACTGCTCAGGCAAGCCATACAGTTATCGGAGGCAACATAATGTGGACACTAAAGTGCTTACACCATGCTGGGACATAACCCAGAATAAAAGTATTTCCTACTATCACAGTGGAAACACATGGTACCATCACCCATGAAGTCAGATAAGGAAACAAGAGAGCCAACAACATTCTAGTTGCACTTGGAGAACTAAAATATTCCACTGTGAAAGACAAAACTTGAAAAAGCCTTTGCCAAATTTATAAGTGCTAATTTCATCATGAAAATCCCACAATACCCCAAAAAGTACCCCAAACAGGCAAAGAGGCTATCACATAACACTGATGAAGAACAGCATGGTGCACCACTGACTTCTAGATCAGGACCAGAAAAAAGGTCTCTCAAGTTGCTTCTATTCGAGGTAAACATACCCCTACCCTTCTGTCATGTCACAACAAAAGAGAAGACAGTATACTCACAGCTTTGTCTGCTTTATCTGTCACAGAGTTTCTGTTGGACTACTCTGATTTGGAGACCAAAAAAAAAAAAAAGGCAAACCAATACAAACAAATAAAAGAACACAAACTATAAAACTTGAAGTATTAAACAACATTTCTTAATAAAGTAATTTTATTCAAGAATGAGGCACCTGGTCAACACACAGTACAGGAATCCCTCTATTCGCTGTCCTCACTTTAGCTCCAAATTTCATTTCAACATCTTTCACAATCTTGAGCAACTTAGTCGAGCTCTGCCTCCCTTTCTCCAACTAGCAAGAATAATTCCTGTTTCACAAGATTGTTGCACATTAACTGAAGTCAAAAACTGCTAAATAACAACAGAACAACAGTGACAGTGAAAAAAAAAGCAAACCAACAGGGTGGAATACCATTAAATAAGTATAAGTTATTCCTTTGATAATGTTTCTGATGGATGCACCCTAGGCAGGTATACTCCAAACAACTTCAAGAAATACTCAAAGTTACTGCCCATTTATTGTTACATCAGACAGTTCAGAATCCAAACTTTTCTAAATTTTTAATTTCAGTATGAAATTAGTGCTAGTCAGTTCTCATTTTACCTGCTTCTAACATTTACAAAAAAAAATCATTTCTGCTTCCAGATTCCTTACTTTTTGCTTGGTTTAACAGGTAATAAGCCTCTGACAATGTTGATGCAATGCAAATCAACACATTATTATTCACACCATTTTAAGTGCCTTTATGTTGTAGAAAAAATTAATATAAACTGTGGTATGTGAATGCAGCATCATAATGCAATAATATAACATGATTCCAGAGGAGAGCAGAGGGACACTCAGAAGTGCTATGCCTCAGTTACACTACTGGTACAGAGGCCAAGCATAGAAAATCTCACACCAAGGACCTTAATTTCAAATACACTGATCTCTTATAGCTCTTGTTTAGTTGTTTTTATTAAATAAACTCCTTACCAACCATGCAGCCAAGAGTCCTCTTCTAGGTTGTACTAACAGTAATAAATAAAACTCAATGTGCAATTTACAAAATAACTGCTCAGTGAGTCAAAAATTCCTGGGAGCAGACCATGAACTCAAGCCTCTGCTCTCACTTGTATATCTTAATTATTAAACTAAGGAGTCTGCTCCCCTCCTTCTGGTCATTTAATCTTTAACTCTTATGTTAAGTGGTATGTCATCGACTACCACTCACATACACATGAACAGCCTGCAGGCCACTAAGCAATCACGGGTTAACAATTGGGTGAGGGTTGAGGCTCTCCAAGCAGACCTTCCACTTAACAAACCTGTGCTTCAGCCACCAAGGTGGATGCAAGGAAGGTCATAACACCCCTACTTGCATTTTGAGCAACACAGCTGTTGTTTCACTCTTTAGAAAACATACTGGCAACCACTAGGTATTATTTGAAATATCTGAGATACAGTGAAAACACCTTGTTTCTGAAAAAGTGAGGCAAAAATCAAATGCCCAGCTGCTCAAACTCATCAATACCAACACAATGCTCAGAAGCAGAGACAAGATCACAAAGAAACTTTACAGTCAAAGGTGATTTAACTAAAGAGTAAGTTTCCATGATTAAGCAAGAGCTTAATGAAAATATTGAAATTGTTGCTCTATTCAGTATTTTTGCTTGGGTTTTTTTTGCAAATCTGAGCAAAGAATTGAACAGAGAATCAGCCTCTCCTCCAGCATTTACTCTGAGGCCAATGACAGGAAGAATCCACAAGTGAGGGATCTCTTTCTTGAAGAGACTTCTTCAAGTTTAGACAGTGATGACAATGCAACTCATCTCTCCCTGTTTGCCCAGGACTTACTCCTGAAGATTCTGGATTCAGAGGGAAGAGTTATTCTGAAAGTCAGATCTTTCTCACTACTTAAAACTTTATCCAAGTCCATACAGATGGAAAATTATTATCAACTAGTAACTAAGTGGTCTCTGTGAATTTATAGTAGTAACAATTGTTATGAAGCAACTCAAAACTACAGCATAACCTCAGTGCTCCCTGCCCTTTCAAAAATATATTGCACATTCTTGGCAAAGCAACATAAACTATTAAAATCCTGGAATGAAATTCTTCTTTAGACTTTGCCAGCAGTGAACATGTAAAAACTCAGCACTTCCTCCACAGTAAAATCACTACAGCTGAACATGTCTCTCTTGCTGAGGAAGAATTACACAGATTTATATGAAATTCATCACTCAGCCAAACTTTTCTAGCTCTTAATCCATATCATCTTTTGAAGGACAAAGGCAGACTGGAGTGTCCAGTGAGCCATGACAAAACATGCTGCTGGCTATTTCAAACAAGTGTTTATATATCTCTCATTCTGCTCTCCACGTACAGTATATAGGATTTAATATTTGCAAAAGATTTTTTAAAACACCAACAGTAAGACTTCATACACTCATATTTAAAATCAGTTCTTTTTCCTTTAACAGCAGATACACAGCATCTACTGTGTTCTGATCATACTTGCAATTAATTCTCTGAATGAAGACACACAGCATGCTTCATGCTTATTAAACACAGAGATAACACAAAAGCTACACACATGCTGGAACACATAAATAAGATCGAAGTTCTTTCAATATTTCAAAGAAAGATCAGGAAAAATCCAACTCAGCAGGATCAAGTGGAAGGTAACATACTCAGGAAAACATGGTAGACCACGCAAACACAAGATGAGGAAAAAATTTCAGCAGCACAACTTCCAGGAAAAAGGTGGCAACTCAGCAAAACTGTGACGTCATAACATCACGAAAACGTAGATCCCATGCAATAGTGTGTGACACTGGCAAAGCTGCTGGGGTACACAGAATAACCCTCGTGCTCTTGGAAAGTACGCACACTAATACTCTGTTGGAAGTTCTCTCTTTTGGCAGTGCACTTCCAGAAAGACACAGAGTGCCTGGAGAGAAGTCAGCAATCCCAGGAAAAATACTGCAAGACCTATTAAATAGGATGCAGAGAAATACACAAGAATTGAGCTGTCAGTTTAAGAGAAGGTAAGGGCAAGGGAAATACACTGTTACAACTTAAATTTGTAAGAGGTTGCAGTTAAGAGAAAGGGAATAACTGTTTCCCATGACCAGCGCTAAACAGAGAGATTAGACTGCGCTAAGACATACACAAGTTAGACAGAAGGAAGAACCCATCCAGTGGTAGGAATACAGGAGCAATAGAACAACGCAGTTCTTGTCACAAACCCTTTTGAACATGTTAGATAAACACATCAGGGCTCAGTTGGTTGGGGATTTTTTTGCAGGGGGGTGGGGGGAGCTCCTTTGACTGGCTTTTATAGTGAACCTATATAGTCACTAAGAAACAGAGACAAGAGGTAAGATGTATGCAAATTATTCGCCTTACCAAGTGTCACAACCTCTTTTAAAGCACCGGCAGTTTCAAAACCACTTATTCTTACCTCTTTGCTTCCTCCAGATGACAAAGGTATTCATAGGCTACATTCTGGCGTCGTCTTTCATCCATTTCCTCTGCTGTTAATCGCTCGTTATCCAAGACAGCTGCAAATGGATAAAACACATTTCTAGGTGGTTGAGATCAAATATAACTGAACAGGCATACCAAAAATCAGATCCAGCCTCTCCCATCAAAGCTCATTCGTTTTTTTTCCTGATTCAGAAGAATTAAGGATCCGATGATCTGTTCTTTACTAGCAACAGCAGAGACCCTGTTTCCTTATCCTTGTCACATAAATTTGCCAGCTTCCTTCTTTGATTTCTCAATTTGACAGCTTCCATCTTCCAATTTCTTAGAAACAATCCCTCACTCTCTTATTTTCTTCTAGCTTTGCCTTTGTCTTCCTCAAAAGCACATGGGTTGACTACACATCCCATCTAGCTTTTGACTGTGATAGTAAAAGACGTAGGAAGGACAAAAATACATATTCATAATCCCTTCTGTATCCTTATAGTCCACCTCTAATGAATATGGAAATGCTACTCACAGACCTTATCTAGAAGGGAAACATTCAGATGCACAATCTGCATGTCATCTTTGGATCAAGATGAGGACCTACACAGGAGTATATACCTAAATCTTTCAGATTCTGTGTTTAAAGCCTCAGTGAAAAAGTCTATACCTCAGTCAAAATGTCTCATACCATCATTCATCAAATGGTAGCTTATACCTAAAATGCTTTCAACTACCTCTTGTGCACTTCTGGGAGCCCACCAGCAGCACCCTGTCCAGCTCCAGGGTCCTCAGCACAACACCTGTCACAGCAGGGCCCCAAAGCTTCTCAGAGGGTGGTGGAGTAGCTCTCCCACAAAGACAGGCTTAGAGATAGGGCTGTTCAGCCCGGAGAATAGAAGGCTCCAGGGATACCTCATTGTGTCCTTTCAGTACTTAAAAGGGGGCTTATAAAAGAGGGAGAAGGGCTTTTTACACAGGCAGATAGTGACAGGGCAAGGTGGAGAGACTTAGATTATACGTTAGGAAGGAATTCTTTAACCAAGAAGAAGGTGAGGCCCTGGCCCGGGATGCCGAGAGAAGCTGTGGCTGCCCCACACCTGGAAGTGTCCAAGGCCAGGTTGGACAGGGCTTGGAACAGCCTGGCTAGTGGAAAGTGTCCCTGCACATGGCAGGGTGGAACTGGATGATCTTTAAGGTCCCTTCCAACCCAAATCACCCTGTGATTCTATGAACTACATGCAAGTGATGAGGTATCAACTACAGCACTTGGGATCAAACAAGGTCTTGATTCAAAACTGCAAAGGGGCTTTGGAAACCAGTAAGGAGTACCGCAAAAGCATCTTTCTGAGTACTCCATCCCACTCACAGTCACGCGAGCTGAGAAGAGTCACAAAGAGCAGGACAACGCCTGTTAGTAGGGAAAAGCTCCCTTCCCTCCCGAACCTTGAACTCCATTCCGCCTTCTCTAACCCGGCCCTCCCAGCCGGCCCCGGCTCCGGGCGGCCCCGCAGGGTCGGACTGACTGCTGCTCTGCCTCTGTATCGAGCACAGGCGAGCCCGCATCTCGGACGGCAAGAACCACGGCCTCCCTCTTCACACCAAGCCCGTGCCAAGTGGCGGAGCTGTGGGATGGGAGCGGCGTTTGGCCCGGCAGGTCGGGTGTGGCCGCCGAGCCCGGCGGGCAGAGAGGGCAGGGCCGCCCCCGCCCCTCCCGCCGCCGCCATCTTGGGTGCGGCCCGGGGGCAGCCGCGGCAAGGCCGGCCCGGCCCTGCGCTGTCCGCCCCGAGCTCATCTCCAGAACCCGGGGGCAGCCGCGGCAAGGCCGGCCCGGCCCTGCGCTGTCCGCCCCGAGCTCATCTCCAGAACCCGGGGGCAGCCGCGGCAAGGCTGGCCCTGCGCTGTCCGCCCCGAGCTCATCTCCAGAACCCGGGGGCAGCCGCGGCAAGGCCGGCCCGGCCCTGCGCTGCCCGCCCCGAGCTCATCTCCAGAACCCGGGGGCAGCCACGGCAAGGCCGGCCCGGCCCTGCGCTGTCCGCCCCGAGCTCATCTCCAGAACCCGGGGGCAGCCGCGGCAAGGTTGGCCCTGCGCTGTCCGCCCCGAGCTCATCTCCAGAACCCGGGGGCAGCCGCGGCAAGGCCGGCCCGGCCCTGCGCTGCCCGCCCCGAGCTCATCTCCAGAACCCGGGGGCAGCCACGGCAAGGCCGGCCCGGCCCTGCGCTGTCCGCCCCGAGCTCATCTCCAGAACCCGGGGGCAGCCGCGGCAAGGCCGGCCCGGCCCTGCGCTGTCCGCCCCGAGCTCATCTCCAGAACCCGGGGGCAGCCACGGCAAGGCCGGCCCGGCCCTGCGCTGTCCGCCCCGAGCTCATCTCCAGAACCCGGGGGCAGCCGCGGCAAGGCCGGCCCTGCGCTGTCCGCCCCGAGCTCATCTCCAGAACCCGGGGGCAGCCGCGGCAAGGCTGGCCCTGCGCTGTCCGCCCCGAGCTCATCTCCAGAACCCGGGAGCGCCATCCAACTCGGACGGGCTCACGTGCTACCAGGCGCCCACCGCCGGGACCCGCGAGGAAAGCTGGCGGAGCGCAGCGCTCCCGCGGGACAGGCCCATAGCCCGGGGCTCCCCCCGTGCCTGCGGCGCCCCGGCCTCCCACCGCAGCCTCGGGCCCCAGGCGGCGCGGACAGCCTGGGCTGGGCTGGGCGGCGCTTGTTGGCCACGCGGGTCCCCGACCCCGAGCGCGCCGGTACTCACAGCCATAGTGGGGCCGGGACACGGGCAGCCCGTCCGCCTCCTCCGCCGCCATGGTCGGTGCTGCGCTGGGCCGGGGCTGCCGGAGCGGGCGCGGCTGTTCCTCTTCCTGCCGCTCGGGTGTGGCGGAGGAGGAGGAGCTGCCGCGCTGCGCTCGCCGCCTTTGCCGTGCCCGGCCGTTTGGGCCCCCACGGGGCCGCACTGACGCTCCTCAGGGTCTCTCTTACAGGGCCACGGCCCTGGCCCTTCCTGTCAGCCCAATTCCTGACAGGCAGCGAAGCTCTGACCGCAGCTCTGCCAGCCCTGTTAGGTGGGACACGTGTCAACGCAGCCATGACCCACATCTGTTCCCCAGCCTTTCCAGCCTCCTTACGCACAGCTCGGCCAACACTCGCCCCGCCCGTGCAGCGCAGCCGGATCAGCTCGGCCTCTACAGCCCATCTGCCTCTCCCATGCCTGGCCATCTTCTCCTGCCAGGCTCCCCAGCTGCATCGCCCTTCTAAGCGGCAAAATCTGCACCTGCCAGGTGCAGCTGGTGCAGGTCTTCCATCTCAACAGCTGCACTGACAAAATCATAGTAACTCACTTGAAATGTCAGCTACAAGTTTAAGCACAGTGCCCCAAAACGACATCAACATCGAGCTGCACTTCCATGGAACAATTATGTCCTCAAAGTTTCCTTCCCTTGAGTACATATTAATGTTGCTTTGCCTAGTTCTTGTTCAAGAGTCAGAGCACTGAAAATGCCCGCCTCCACGTGTCTGTTTTAACTAGCCCATCAATTCCACTCTCAAGGCATAAGTTTACTACTGAAACACAAATTAAGTAACGTGGTAGACCAACAGCCTCCATTAGATAAAGCATCATCAACAGGTAATGAATGGAGTTGATCATTCCCTTCTTCCCAGTACTGGATTCAGTACAAGGAAGACGTGGACAACATAGAACAAGTTCAGTGGAACACAGAGCAACTGATGAAGGGCTTGGAGCATCTGACATATGAGGAGAGCCTGAGAGAGAACATGTCAAGAAGCAATGGGCAATGGACTGAAAAGCATCAAGAGACCACTTAAACATAAGATACATTTGTATCCTGAAGGTGATGAAACAGTGGAACAAATTTCCCAGATAAGCTGTAGTCTTTGCCCTTATCTACTGCAAACTTCAGCAGGAGTGGTTCTGGACAACCCTCTTGAGTTTTCTCTGCTTTGAGGAAGCAAGGTTGGACCAGATACTTCCAGAGGTCACTTCCAACTGCAGCGATTCTGTGAGCCCACCAAAAAATATATTTACTAAATATACATAGGCAGCAAGTGATAAGACAGAAGGACATAGTCTCAAGCTGCACCCGGGTAAGTTTAGGTTGGACATTAGGAGGAATTTCTTCACAGATAAGTGATTAGGTATTGGAATGGACTGCTCAGGGAGGTGGGGAAGTCACCATCCCTGGGGTGTTTAAAAAAAGACTGGACGTGGCACTCAGTGCCATGATCTAGTTGACAAGGGGGTGTTCAGTCATAGACTGGACTCAATGATTAGGTCTTTTCCAACTTAATTGATTCTGTGATTCTGTGATTTTTAAGGAGTCTGTATGAAAGGGAGACACAATTCAACAGTTTCAGAAATAACTACATCAGTGAATGCCAGACATAAATTACAAAACAAAAGGTTTTGTAGTGAAGTTATAGGTCTAATTATTAACATTTGAACTACTTCATGTGTGGCCACTTTGCAGTTATGCAATGAGAAGACATTTAAAATAATGTTTATATGTAGACTATGGAGTGAGTACAGGGCTGGTTTTGTTCCCTCTAAAAATGCCACAACATTTTTGCACAGTCCCACAATCCTCCCTCAAAAAAATCTCATAAACTTACTCTTTCCTGTAAGACTCATTCTGATAAGAAAAGTAAAGCATGATTATTGCACATTAACAAAGAAACTGGCTGAACCTCTTCAAGGTTATATTTAATGTTCCTGTAATAGCTCCCCTGATTGTTACTGTCTCTGTTAGCTGGATTTGGTTAGGATTTGTGTTTCTATGTGTTTAATATATTGCCTCTTCTGTTTCTCATATACTTTTTTCCTTAATGTGGAATGAATACTAGTCTGTTGGCCTTACAAAGGTACCTATTTTTCTATAGTTTTGAATTGGAGCAATCAATTCTGTAAAAAAAACTCTTTGGAAGTCCTTGGTCTTAATGACTAATAACTAGGCTTCCCAAAGGAAAAGAGTGCCAAAATTCTGTTATTTAAATAAACTACTCTTATCTGTTCTTTTCATTTATTGTCTTTTGTATTTATTGGCTACTTCTTTTATAAGGAAAAATGGTTTTATGAATGGTGCTGAAACAAATGTATCTTTACAACAGCTGAATATTCTGAATCTGTGATTCTACAGTCATTTAAAGACATCCTGGCTGCAAGCCTCTACTGGAACACAAGGAATCTCTGACCTCTGCAAATCCTCCTAGAAACAGGATTGTATATACAGTTATCACACCTACCTATCCAAAGTTCTGGAGTCTTGTAGTCCAAAAACAGCTTGTGAAATAATAGCATATTCATCCAACTGTCCACTGAATAATTTTTCACAGGTATCCTCATTTCTGGCAAAGCAAAGCCTGAAGATAGAGTAGGATATGCCCTAGGTCCCATTTACCATTAAGAATTCCAAGCCCTCTCTTATTCTCTCTTCAGCACACAGGAAAATGGTAGCTGGGATAATGTAAGTCTAATGCCACTCCACATCTTAGCATCCATCACTCTGATGATCCAGCTCATCACATTCATTCATTCATTCATTCATTCATTCATTCATTCATTCTACTGCAATCTTGTACAGCCATTTATGACCTTTCCCTTTAGGGTCCATTATTTCTGAGTAAGTTTAGCTCTTACCTTCTGTGTCTGTCATAACATTTAGATACCTGCAATTTTCTCTTTCCACAGCTACCTGGAAAAACAGAACAAAATAATATGGGTAATTCAATATTAATTTTGTTTGATACTCCGTGTCTTGCTATCTGCTTTGTAATGCTGTCTTGTTGCCTCTGTATTTGTTCTCATGTAGGCTACCTAAAAAGACACTTGGGGAACCCATAAAGTAGTTTAAGTCCTGAGCAGTCCACAAGATTTAGCTGAAAGTGAGTGGGGATGAGCCAGATTTACAGATTGTAAAGCAAAGACACATTAAGACCTCTATGACCAATTCTGCAATACTGGCCACATACCAAACACCCTGCACCAAATCCCTAATTTTCATCTCAAAGGACTCCTCCAATGCTGAAAAACCCATCAGATCTCTACTTAAAATACTTTCATGGTCAACTGTATTTTTAACCCTAGAATAATTAATTTCAAACAATTCACTACCTTCCACAAAAAATAGCTCCCCCCACCACTGATAAAGGAATGTTCCTTCTAATATATTTTAAACCGTTTACTCCTGCTGCACTGTCAAGGAAGACTCTTTGGATTTTCTACTTTTTATGAACAAATGTCGCTGTAGGCTTAATTTCTGGCTGCAACAGACAACTGTGTTTACATGCAAGATTTCTTTAACAGATTAAATATGCAGCATGATAATGTATTTATGTTAATAAAAGCGTTATATTAATAGTACTGTACAAAGTTACCATTAAATTATGTATATAGTCTTTACAAAATAAACATTTTTTGTCAATTGTTGAGCCATCACCACATACATATAACTACCTGAGAGCTATCTACAGCATGCCTGGTTATATATCTACTGAGAACAGTATTGAAATTCAGCAATAATGAAAACCCATCTGTTTGCACAGAAATCTTGGTGAGTAGCGTGTGATTGAACCAAAGCCTTTTAGGGATAAAGGAAGAACTGGCACTAACTGCAGCACTGCAGAAATGAAGCCAACAGTGCTCAGTCTCAAATAATGCATCCTAAAAGAAGGAATGGCACAGAGCTTTCCTAACCCAATTGTATGCTGGGATATTTCTGTCAATGAGGCACAGCTGCCCAGCCAAACTCCTCACCCTTTATCATGATCACAGAAGTTTTCTCATTAGAAAGAGGATAGTTTGATTATACTCATACATATGAACAATATTGTTGGGGCTCCCATGTTACAGAAAGAGCTGTATAGCTATAGAAAGCATGTGCCCATCTATCAGAGAAGCTGGGCAAAAAAAATCCTTTCGAAAATGAGGCAACATTCTAGGACTTCGTTCATCCCTGTACAAATGTAGCAGAAGTTCTTCCTGTATTTCAGCCCTTATTGTGGCAAGGTGATCATGAACCAAACACACATTAAATTGTATTCAACACTAAACACTAATTGCTTCTAAATGAACAAGAGTAAACATGCACATGAAGAAAAAACTGTTCCAAAACATAGGGGAGAGGGGGAATGAAAAAGAGGTTGCTAAAAACCAGTTTATTTCCACAACTTTGAAACCGGGCGGTTTGGATTAAAAGACTATCCACTTGAACACAGGAAACGAAGGAAAGCAATACATAATAAATAGAGAAAGGCAAGACTGCCACACGCTGCCCTCGGCTTCGCTCCCTCGCTCGGAGTACCCCTGCCCGCATCCCGACGAGGATCCGCATCCCGACGAGGACCCGCATCCCGACGAGGACCCGCATCCCGACGAGGACCCGCATCCCGACGAGGATCCGCATCCCGACGAGGATCCGCATCCCGACGAGGACCCGCATCCCGACGAGGATCCGCATCCCGCCCTCCGGCCCCGCCCCCCTCCCGGCGGCCCCCGCGCGGCGGCGGCTGGAACAGGAGGAGGATGATCCACGAGCTGCTCCTGGCGCTCAGCGGGTACCCGGGCGCGGCCTTCACCTGGAGCAAGCGCGGCGGTCTCCAGGCACGGCCCCGGCCCCGGCCCCGGCCTCGGCCCCTGCCCCCGGCCCCGGCCCCGGCCCCCGGCCCCGGCCCCCGGCCCCGGCCCCTGGCCCCGGCCCCTGGCCCTGGCCCTGGCCCTGCCCCTGGCCCTGGCCCTGCCCCTGCCCCTGCCCCTGCCCCTGCCCCTGCCCCTGCCCCTGCCCCTGCCCCGTTCCTGCCCCTGCTCTGGCCTCCGCCCCCGCCCGCCCTTATCGCCGTTTCCCCGCCCAGGTGTCTCAGGAGCTGCCATTCCTCCACCCCAGCGAGACCAGCGTCCTGAACCGGCTCTGCCGCCTCGGCACCGACTATATCCGCTTCGCCGAGTTCGTGGAGCAGTACACGGGACACGTCCAGCAGCAGGTGGGGTCGCCGGGCCGCGGTATTTCCCGGGAAGAGGCAGCAGGTGCCGGTAAGGCCAAGCTGTCCCGTACGCGGCCCGGGCAGCGCCCCAGACAGCTCAGTGCGCTGCACGTGCGGGAGGGGACAGAGCAGGGAAAGATGGACCAAATGTAATATCTCGTTCTTGGGCAAGTCTTGTAATAATTTCTGGCCACAGCACACTTGCCAGGGTTTGTGAACTAAGATGCTCACCTCTACCTTGTAGTGAGCCCCGCTCATGGTTTGTGAAGATCCTTAGGATTCATGCCTTGAAGAGGCGTGCTTAATGAAAAGTAGCACGGGTACTGGTGGTTCCCAGCATTTGCATAGATCCACAAAAGAGCTAAATATAATTCCGCTCAAGTTCTTTGCCTTGCAACGAGGTTGTACATGTTTTTCTGATCACTTTATGGTGGGATAAGGTGCACTATAACATGTTTGAAGCCCTGACTGCTGCTGTGACACTGCACAGATACTCCATTACTCTTCAGATGTGAACTAGGGTGCTGATGGGGATTTTATTGTTTGGTTTCAGGATCATCATCCATCTCAACAAAGCCAGAGTGGATTACATGGCATTTATTTGCGAGCCTTCTGCACAGGTCTTGATTCAGTACTGCAGCCATATCGACAGGCACTCCTTGACCTGGAACAAGAGGTAACGGGGAGAGGCATGGAACAAGAGGCTCTCCTGCTGCTGACAGGTGGCGGAAAGTTGTATTTTCTGCAATACATATGAGAAGTAGTAGTACCTACTAAGACAAAGTGTTTTCCTTTCCACGTGAGGGATGCCTTCCAAATTATTCCTGTGAAATGTCATTGTAAATTACTGTTCATTGCTACTAAGTATTAAGTCCTCTCTTCCTTCAGTTCAGTAAGTGCACTGGGCACAGTTCAGTGTCAGAGCCCAGTGCTGTCTCAGACTAGTGTGGCTTCTGTTTTTGGTTTTAAAGGTTTTTATTGATCTCCACTAGATTAACAGCTGTCATATCTTGGGTACAGTCACCATCCAGTAGTTGCCATGATTACTTTTCATTAATTGCTTTATCCTTACAGTTTCTGGCTGACCCGCATCTTTCCATCTCACATGTTAATTATTCCTTGGACCAGGTATGTCACGTTAATAAACAGGTAGTGTTCTTTGGTTACTTCTATCACTCATTGAGTCTGACAAGAATGTGGGTAGGATAAAGAATGGTTAGTCTATGTTATGGGTTCACCTAGGTGGGCCTAAATTTAGGTTTTCATGTCATACCATTTCTGTCTAACAGCTCTACATTTGTAGTCCCTTAATCACGCTCAGAGGATCACCTGCACTTCAGCACAAAGCCTGGGTCCTCCACCTTGACCATCACATGTTCCTCACTGCCTGTGTTGACTTCTGGAATATAATAACTTTGTGCATCTTGGTCCAGTAGAGGGAGGACACACTTCCTGAGATTTTCATGTCATGTTTCTCATTTCTGGGGAAAGCCATATAACAGTTTCATTGAAGTACTGTATTCAGCTGCTGTCCAGACTTACTGAAGTACAATTTTTTTCTCTCTTCCTTGCATAACAATCTAATTCAATAGTTTGCTCCTTGTTCTGCAGTTTCAGCTACTCTTTCCCTCTGTAATGGTCATGGTGGAACAGATCAAAACTCAGAAGGTACAGTAAACTGCAACTAGTTTCTCTTAACAACTTTCCTCTTTAACTGGTGAAGTTCTTTCTGTCCCCATCCTAGACTTTTAGTCCTAGCAAAGAATGTGATTTGAGTAATGGATGCCCTATTACTAGTACTACTGTAAGTACTGAATAACTGTTTTGCAAATCTATTTACACTGGATTTGACTTTTTCCCATTTCCCATCAGTATGATCTCTGATGGCTTGCATTTTATAATCACAATGTATTTTATAGGATAAGATGCTGTTGGTTGGAATTTCTTCTTTTCTGAGTCTGTTTTCTCTTGTCACCTGGAAAAAAAAGACAGAGGCTAATGCTTTCAGAATCCAGAGAGGCTTACATTTTTTAAGGGAAAGTTTTGACAGAAGCTTGGGTGTAGAGCACCCAAGGAGGCCTCTCTTCACTACATGGAGTATGTTACATCTTTCCATAGGACTTGATCAGTTTGTTAAGGGATTTTCTTGTTATCAGAAGATGTAGTATCTAAATGTCTGAAAAGATCAGTACAGATCCAAATAACAGACCTAGCCTAACCTTTCTTTTTGCAGATTCATGGATGTCAGATACTGGAGACAGTCCACAAACATAGCTGTGGGGGGTTGCCTCCTGTTCGCAGTGCTCTTGAAAAGTACGTAGATGAAGTAAAACTATTACTTCATTCTTCTGTAGTAATTGGAATTAGTGTCAAAGTATTTATCTTACTTATTAAACCAGTACATGCAAAACAGCCTTGCATGATAGAAAAGTAAGAGGAGATGCAGGGAAAGGTGTTGCAGTCTCCATGATTTCTATAAAGCAGGTTTATGGTGGGAAGTAAATTTTTCTCCATGCTTTGGACTAAGGGGCTCAGAGAACTTCAGACCCAGTGTTTTTTCTTTTGAAGTCTGTGTGAACTGTTTTGCATACAATAGACCTGTTACTGATTTTGATCCTTCAAAAAGATAAATGTGACTGGGTCAGTGTTGCAATGTTTATATATCCTTGGGAGAAAGTCAGACTTGTGGTCACGCTAAAATGTAATTGAGTAGAAACAGCAGGACTGGGAAGCCACTGCAGACTTATATCTCTGGCCTACTAGCAGATTTCTGGGGAGAAGCCACGTAATTAGAGGATATGTTTAGTTTAGTTTTGCACCTTTTAGTTTTGTTCACCTTTCTCTGTTTAAAAAAAAAATATAAAATTCCACATCAGCCATTTAGCACTTGCCATACTGCCTGGCTAACTGCCTGGACTTTCCAGAATGATGCAGAATGGGGTTTTGGTTACTGCATGCAAAGGCCCCACTGTCTGTTTCTCTTGACCTCAGGATTCTAGCTGTGTGCCATGGAGTCATGTATAAGCAGCTCTCTGCCTGGATGCTGCATGGATTGCTACTAGACCAACATGAAGAGTTCTTTATCAAACAGGGCCCATCTTCTGGAAATGTCCCTAGCCAACCCGAAGAAGATGATGATGACTTAGGAATTGGGGGACTTACAGGAAAACAGCTTCGAGAACTGCAGGACCTGGTAAGAACTACAAGTCATAGCTTGGCATCCTTTGGTCCTTAGGGAACTAAAGAAATGTGTTGTCTTTTCCTTCAGTGTGAGCTATGCTAGACTAGACATATACTGAGACCTGGCAGGATGGTAAATCACGAGAATATTGTAACAGCTTGGTGGTAGGTGTGAAAGGACAGAGACATCTTTTGGCACAGTTGGATAGTCTGAGGGCAGAAAGCCCTATAGATGGAATCTGTGCAGATGCTGATGTCAAGTAGCTGGAACTTCTGCACACCCCCTGCTCTTGACTGACCAGTTTCTTGTTCCTTATGGTGAACACTGTGATCTGTTTAACATAGGGATTGGTGGTGGGGTGAGCAGTTGCAAGAGGGAGGGTGTGGGGAGCTTTTTTTTTGATTCACACCCTTTCTGTGGGCAGCTGGGTCGAGTACCTTTCTTGCACAATTAGTTGTGCAAATGTTACCTAACAGGTTAATGCTACTGACAGTCTGGTGGAAAACGTGCTCGTGGAGAGTCAAGAGTCTGCTAAGCAAAGGAGCAACCTGCCACTGCCCTGGTGAAATGTTGTAACTCTTCCTGCAGGTGCCGTACCATTAGAGTGCCCTTGTGCAAAGCAGCTTTCTTAGTGGAGTAATCTTCCACACTTGGTGCATTTCAGTTCTTGAATAGGGATCAGTGAGGTGCAACTGCAACTCTAAATTCACGCTCTGGTTTACAGTGAGAAAACATTTCATGGGCACCTGTGGTGTTAGTGTGCTGCATGCAGCTTGGCTGCAAACACAGAACACTCCCCTCCAGACACCATGTTGCATACTGATCAAGTGCCCTGTGCAAACCGTCTCTGTTGAAAACAGACTACATGCAGGTGAAAACAAGGGAAAACTTCAAAAGGCAGTTAGTGAAAAATCTGTTATTTCACTATATTGGATAAAGGAAGAATGTGAAAATTTGTAAGTCTTCTAGGGCCATGGTGGAAAATGTGGACTTTAAGAAGATAACACCCAGAGAGCATAATTATCTCCTTTCTTCAGTATTACTGACTAAAGGTCTTGGCAGTTCTTTAGTCAAAGAGTAAAGTAAGAAATCCTGAGTGTTGATGGGAAAGACTGATAAAATACTCAGGTATTGCCTCATCTAAGAGTGTCAGTAGAATCTTAAGAAAAGAATTGCCAACCTTTTAATGTTGTCATTAACAAATATATATATATATATGTATACAAAATATATATGCATTCAAACTCATACTGAACTTTCCTAATAAAAAGAAAAATTCTGAGATTGCAAGCGTTCTCAGAAATTTTTCAGGATGATTTTTTTTGATTATGGGCTACTGAAACTAATTCTCCAACAACAAGACAGCTAAGTGAAATTATCAGCATTGCTTCTCTGAAGGAAAATTTTGCCTCTGTGCTTGGAGTTCTTTATTAATACATTCAGGAAAATAGATTGTTTTAAACAGCTTCCACAAGAGCTGAGAAAATTGCCTTATTTTTGCTAGTAAGCCTCCCTATTTGCTCACTAGTGGAGTCACTTACATTTGGCCTGTATCTCAAGTGTTCTAGCAGTGTTAAAACATAGGAATGGAGGGTAGGAGAGGACATAGGGTGTAGGAGAGGGTTAGGGTTGGTAATGCTGGTTAACGTTGTTATGGCAGCAAAAGAATTTGTGTAATGCAGTTTCAATAAAAATTCCTTTTGCTGATGTAACACATCCTTTGGTACAGCCAATTTTCTGCTATTCCACAAAGGTTTAGCTTCTCCTTTTTCTGATTCTGCTCCACTCTCTGATGGGAGCAACATCTCTAGGGAGATCTGCTAGCATACCAGAAGGATAATGAAGTTTACTGGCATGCTTAAATGATAGGAATCTGTTTTGCGACCTTTCTGCCTACTTCCAGTGTTCTTGGATGTGCCCTCACACACACACATACTCACCCTCCTTTATACACCTCTTCTGTCTGCTTTTCTCACACTGTTTTGCACTTGCTTTCTTTTCCCTGGTGCCTCTGACAGCGCTTGATTGAGGAGGAGAACATGTTAGCTCCATCTCTAAAACAGTTTTCTCTGCGAGTAGAAATGCTGCCTTCATACATTCCTGTGCGGGTTGCTGAGAAAATCCTCTTTGTGGGAGAATCTGTACAGATGTTTGAGAATCAGAATGTTAACCTGACCAGAAAAGGTAAGGAATATCTTTCTTGCAACCTCTGCTCAGTTAAAAATGACTGACAAGTAGTTTCCAAAATGCTGTATTAATGAATTTCTCAGTAGTTACTGACTATTGGCTGATATTCTTCAGACTGTGTGGATGTTTGTCCCAGGAAAGACCAGTGGGTCCCAGTGTTCTGCTTCTGATTGATTCCAAGGGAGCAGTATAGAAATAGGATGAGAAAATAACACTTTCCAAACATAGTCTCCAAATTTCCAGTAACAAGTCACCACATGATTTGCTCTGGACAAATGAAGTGACTGCCAAGGGCTTGTTTTCTTTTTTGTTTGCATCCCTGTCCCTGAAGGCTGCAGAGACACAATGGCACATTTTGCTCTGAGTGTGTATGTTGCAGAACAGTGGCACAGGATTAATGTGCAGTCACAAACATGAGACATTGATGGTCCCAAAGTTGCTATTGAAGACAAATTATCAAGATGGAGCCTTGAAGACAGTAAGGGAGAGACAATTCCAGCTGATGGTTCTTTTTGAGAGCCCGATAAGTTTACATTGGAGGTGGCTTGGGAAATACATTCCTACACCAACTGGGGAGGGAGAACCAAAACAACTTCTGTTGTGGGTTCAGAGATCTAGCTCAGTCCTAGAAAAAGGGCTGTCAGCAGCAACCATTTAGAGAAACATTTGGGGTTTTTACTGATACCACAGCATTGCCGTGGCAAGGATCTATACTGTAACTGTACCTGTATTAGTAATCTTGTACCTTGGTACTTGTACTCTGAGGCCTCCTCTTTACACTCCTTGCTAGACCTGAGACAGTGCTGCCTGGACAGCTTTTCTGCCCCTCTATGCTGAAAGGGGTCTGCAAGTCTACAAATAGCATTTCTTCTTAGTCTCCAAAACCACTTCTCATTGCTACCCAGGCTCCATCCTAAAAAATCAAGAGGACACTTTTGCAGCAGAGCTACATCGCCTCAAGCAGCAACCACTCTTTAGCTTGGTGGACTTTGAGTCAGTAGTTGACTGGATACGGAGCACTGTTGCCGAGGTAAAGCATGGGAGGAAAGGTAACTGCTGCACAGGCTGAGGAGCTCTTAAGTTTTATGAGTGACTGGGAGAAGGGGACTCTGCAGAACCAGTGGTTGAACAAGCATGTGAAAATGCAGGTAGCTTTCATGTTCTTTGGGGTCTCAGAGTTTCATATAACCCCAATTTCTAATGACAAAAGGACATTAACAAATACTATGCACTTTCATGGGCGAAAGAAGGGAAGTTTTTGCATATATTTTATTTCACTTGAAATTACTCCAGAACTTTTCATTGTGCTTTTAGTATAGTAGATGGCATCTCACTGGACACATTATTTGCTTTGGCAGTTTTTAATCTTTTTTTTTTCAGTTCAGGTGGGAAGAAGAACCCGAGATGATGGGGAGGTTAGAGAAGAGAGAACAAAGCCGGGGTGGGACTGATTTCATAGCAATTTGCTTTCTTTTTGTTTTGTCCCAGGTCTTCATGTGTCTTAGGCAGAGTTTCTGGCTGGTATATATCAGGAGTTTTAACTAATAGCATGGGCAGCTACAGAGGACTCTTACATGTTCTCTTGTGCTTTATATAGCATCTGGTATAGGTGCTTTTTTGTGTGCATTGCAAGTGTTTCAAGACAGCTACTATTCTCTCTGAATGGGTAAGATAATTCTGAGGGAAGGTCTCTTGTTTGATTTTTGTTTCCTCACTAGCATCTTTGGAAACTGATGGTGGAGGAGTCAGATCTGCTAGGACAACTGAAGGTAAGGTAACTGCTAGTTTGTTTTTGCTGAAGCAGCTTCTTGTTTTTTTCTTTCTTTTTTAAATACCTGTTTTCCATTAAATACTGCCTTATACTCTGGGCTTTCTTCTTTTAGGTAAAGATGTTTCATTTTGCAGGTCTCAAGAATGAGCACAGAGTGATAGAATTAGAGGGGTATGTGTATGTGGTTTTGTGGTTTGCATCTTGAAGCAAAGGCTGTGTAGACTCTTTGGTCAGTGAATGAAATTCAGAGCTCTCCAGCTGTGTTTTGAAATAGTAGAAGTGATCCAAGCAATAATAAAAAAAAAATGGGTGCTGTCAGCCAGGATGCTTAAAATTTCTGCTCAGTTTTTGGTATGTTTAGCTACAAAAAATTTATCTCCACAGATTATAAAAGACTTTTACCTTTTGGGAAGAGGTGAGCTGTTTCAGGCTTTCATTGACACTGCACAGCACATGTTAAAGACGCCACCTACAGCTGTAACTGAACATGGTGAGTGTTGCTTATTCACTCACCAAACTGTCCTCACTGTGATACAGCAGGAAAATGGTGAGCCATGTCCAGTACAGAAGAGCTCTCCTTTACCCTCCAGATGGTATCATTAGTTTTGAAAGAACAGCACTTGTGAATTACAGTGTCACAGAGTGAAAACAACTTCTCAGAAGCTTTGAGATGGCAAGTTTCTCTCTATATTTGCAGCTGGAACTAAAAGAAAACAGTGGCAATAGTGCATCAGTGTTATCTTCTGTGGACGGGCATAAATAATTAATGGCTGCAAAATTAGCACTAGCTGCCTCATCTTGGGTTGATGTTTGTGTTCTCTCCTCAGATGTCAACGTTGCATTTCAGCAATCTGCTCATAAGGTGCTGTTAGATGATGACAACCTCCTTCCTCTTCTTCACTTAACCATTGAGTATCATGGAAAGGAGCATAAAGGTATATCCTTGCATTTTTAATAGTGAGTTAGGATGGGAGGTGATGACCTTGTTTTCAAGTCCTGTTACCCTTCTCTAAAGTTGAAAAAATGTTAATTTTGTTCCCTTTACAGCCCAGCATGATGGCCCAGACTGTTTTCACTTCTTAATTCTGTTCTCTCCCTTTCCCCTTTTCTTCCTCGCCATGGCTGTATTAACTGAAAAAATAATGTAATTCAGCACCTCATTTGTTTTCAGATATTTCTCAGATTCGTGAAGGGCCTTCCCGGGAGTTATCTCCACGTGAAGCCCCCACATCTGGATGGGCAGCTCTGGGCCTTTCTTACAAAGTTCAGTGGCCACTGCACATTCTCTTTACTCCTGCTGTTCTTGAGAAGTAAGTACTAGGTCTTTGTATTTTCGTCTGTGTGTTCTCTGATCTCAGTCAGTCACTAATATGTTGGGGTTTTTTCTCCGTGGAAAGGCAGAGCTTTAATACTTCATCTTGCTCCCTGAACTTTAAAATGGCTTTTTACACTTACTCATATTGAGAGTACTTGTACTGACTTGTAAGACCTACAAGATGTTGACAGATCTGCACTAATTTACAATCAGTGCTACTTTAATGATGTTTTCATTGACATCTCCCCTCCTTACACAGAAATTAACTTTGTATTTTTTAGGTCAATAACCAATACAAGCAGAAGTCTTACTCTGAGAATGGGCCATCACCTGATCTGCCCTATCTATTGGCAAGCAGCCACATCCTGGTTTTTCTTCCAGTCTTGCATTGTTACGTCCTCCAGTACCTGCAGCCAAGGAAGATTTTAAACAACTTTATTTTTTCACTGTAGGTACAATGTTGTGTTCAAATACCTGCTGAGTGTGCGACGAGTCCAGGCTGAGCTCCAGCACTGCTGGGCTCTCCAGATGCAACGCAAACACTTGAAATCAAACAGAACTGATGCTATCAAGTGGCGTCTGAGGGACCACATGGCTTTCCTTGTGGACAATCTTCAGTATTATCTGCAGGTTGGTATATATGGAGAAAGACAAACTCTTATCAGTCGGTCAGGAATGGTCAGAAATGCACAGAGGGAGCACTGAAGACCTGATTTTCGGGTTTCCGATTCTACCTTAAGGAAATCAGGATTTTCTTTACAAGTCTAGAACTTCCTCTGAATTCCCAGACTTAGTGCTACAATTAAAAAGGTTTTTGGACTTGTGAATCAGCAAGTGTTACTAGAAATGCAGGAGTTCTCTAGTGGCTCTCTAGTGCTGCTACTTGAGAGAAACCACAGACATCTCTAAAGGATCATCATTAAGATACCATCCTGGTTTCTTCCCTTGCCTCTTAGTCAACTCCACTGATTTAGGTTTTGGGGTTGGTTAGTTTTTTAAAGAATTGAAAGAAGCCACATTCAGACCATTTGAGAGGAAAAAAGAGACTTTCCGAATGTAAACAGCAGTTACTAATAGGGTGTTTTTGTGAGAATTGCCCATCCCTTTGTTAATAGCTGTAACATCTGAATTGATGGGGCCGACTTTCTGTATTCTCCAGAGTAATCTGGCTGAGCTTTTGCACTGCAGCCTTTGCCCTAAGATTCCAGGTAGTATTTCCCAGTATAAAATTCAGAGATTACTAAAATCAAATACCTTTGTTTATATGCTGGTTATATACTTTTTTAATAGTTAATCTTAAAAAAAGTGACCATTTCCCTTTCTACTTAGATATTACTTAGGCATCAAAAATTATTGTGTCCCCCCATTCATAGTGCTCTTGTCTATAACACCCTATTCGAGTGGAGAGAAGGGGATCCTCAGCCTGTAACATAAAAGTAACAATAATGAAAGTGAGTTTCTTACACAAAACTTCTGGATTGTCTAAGTACTCCCATTCCTCAAGATACTAATGAAGTATCTTTACATATCCATCAGGTGGATGTTCTGGAGTCTCAGTTCTCACAGCTTCTGCAGCAGATCAACGCCACGCGAGATTTTGAGAGTATACGACTGGCTCACGATCATTTCTTAAGTAACTTGTTGGCTCAGTCTTTCATCCTCCTAAAACCTGTAAGTAGGCCTAGTTTTCACCTTTTTCTACAAATTCTCCAACTGCCCTAAGAAACACACCTTTTGGAACAGATAGGACAAATCATATCCTTTAAAACAGATCAGTGATAATCTCCTGCAGAGCACAGACTACAATTCTAGGAATAAGGCAGGTATAAACCAGAACAGATAATTACATTAAGATCACTTAATTTACAGTTGGTGAGTGTGAATGCTGCATTCCTGGCAATTTTAAAGCAAGATTATTTCAGTGTTCAGTTAACCTCATTAACTTTTATCAATACATTTTTATCACAGGCCATTTTACTAAAGAAGTACTAAGGAGCATAATGCTGGGAACTGTATTCCCGAGGGGCTCGTGCTGAAATGCATTAGACTAGGAAAAATTTCCTCTCCTACTTCAGAGAATAAAAATAGTTGAGATGTCCTGGAGTAGACTTTTAAGGGTGCTTTTTGGGTTTTTTTGTTAATAATAAAAATATTTTATAATGTTGCAGTATTTTTATAACCTTTAACCTCACAGAAACGTTCCCAAAGGAGGTTAGTTGCAATGAAAGTGTCTCTTTGCTCAGTCTGTGAGACTATTAGAGCATAAAAGTGGCAGAAAACCAATTATCCAGTGTGGAATTTTTGATGTGTTCCAGTAGTTACATCTGTGAGGCATTTGGGTTTTCTTAACACTCTTGAATGCAAGAATGCAAGTTACCTTGACCAACCGATACAAAAAAATTCCAACCCTTGAACTGTAGCTCTTGCTGGTCTTTATTTTTCTTTCTTAATCCCGAAGCTGCAGTGATGACCGGCTGGTTGGACAGGAAAGACAGTGTTCAACTCCTCTGCCCATGTGGATGGCTCATGTCAATCCCATTTCCCCAGTAATGTCTGCAAAAGGTGGAAGAGGAGAGGGGGAGGGAGTAGATGCAGCACAACATTTCAATTCTTTCTCTATAGAAAACCTTACAAAAATGCTACAGGTACCTTAACGTCTTCCTTACTGATTCAAAAATACAGTATCAGCAACATCTTGATTATGAATGCTGCAACTTTTCACGTACCAAGAACTGCTCTGTCTTTGAACTCTGTTTCAACTACTGTCTTGTACTTTTTATCCCATGCAGGTTTTCCACTGCTTAAATGAAATTCTGGATCTTTGTCACAGTTTTTGTTCTCTGGTCAGTCAGAATTTGGGCCCATTAGATGAACGGGGAGCTGCACAACTCAGTATTTTGGTGAAGGTGAAATCTGTGTTTCTATGGATCTGTTCTTCTCCCATGCAAACATTTGCCTAAGCTGTTACCTTGGGTTTAACAGTTGTACTACAAGAGTGTAAGCTGAGATATTCTATGTAAGTGCTTGTAATTATTTTAATCAACGGTTCTTGGGTTGGAAACTCTGTGTGCACAGAGAGGAAGAATGTTGGCAGATACTGTAATGGAATGAGGCAGGATAACTTTTGGATAACTAACACTGGGAATTCTTGTGTTCACACCTTATCCTGGACCACAAACATCACTTCTCATGTAGTGCTTCTTTTTGTCAGGCTATTAAGGGTCTAGTTGGACAGAGATTAAAGGCTTGCTTGCTTGCTTTCTGAGAGGCCCCAGAACTGACTTCTTCTAATTTGTAGGGATTCAGTCGTCAGTCATCGCTTCTCTTCAAGATTCTCTCTAGTGTTCGCAACCATCAGATAAACTCTGACTTAGCTCAACTGCTGCTACGCTTGGATTATAACAAATACTACACCCAGGCTGGAGGAACCTTGGGCAGGTAGGAATATCTCCAGGGTTGCTTGTAGCATTATCTATCCTGAGGTACTTGGAAGTACACACCCATTTTTATTGATTGGTTCTAGTTACTTTGGCTTACACAAAGTGTGGCTAAATACTGATAAAAAAGTAACAAACCAGCATAAGTCAATTTTTGGGTTTCAAATGCTTTCTCCCCTTTGAGCTTGCTTTGGCAGGAAGTTGAACAAGTTGCTAGCCCATATTGGTTGAAAAATGCTGAAGTGGATTGATAAAATGAGTTACTTTCACCATATAATTAATACTTTACCCTTCTCTTGCAGTTTTGGGGTTTAAGCACCAAGACCTTTTCTTCTGGCTGTGACCAGTGATGCGTCAAGCAGTGGAGACTGGTGCTCTTGGACAGTTGGGAGAGTTTGCACTCAGATTCTTTGTAGCTGGCTCTTGCCTGGTGAACTGTTTCAGAAAGAACTGGCAGGAAGTGCCACTTACATGAGGCTGCCCAGTGATTGCAGAAAGCTACTCCATTTTTTCTGAACTAATAAAAATATGCCTTCTGCAGCCCCACATATTCTTATAAATGCTTCTAGGGAGGAACTGTCTCTTTAGAAAGGGAAAAAGCAACAAGAATTATGATGTCTTGACTCTTCAGCTGGACTGTGCTCCATTGCAAGTCAGAGTATCTATTGTTCTTGACTATGAATGAAGTTTCAGCTCTGTTCAGAAGTTCCTCTTGTGCAGTAAATGATGTCTGTTAATCAAATACATGCTACTATGTAAATGAAACAGCAATAGCAATTTTCAATGGAGGTGAAGGGGGAGGGAAGAAGGAATAGATTTGAAGAATTTCTTCTCATGCAGTGCACTGTTCTAGCATATCTGTACAAGTGAAAGAGACACCAGTCGTATCACATGTTTTCTCTATACCTTTTAACACAGTTTTGTGTGCTATTGCACTATATCCCCGGGATGTCTGGCTGCTCCACCTGGGCTCTTCTCATTCCAGACTAGTTAGAATGCTACTAGTGACTACCCTACTGAACCAGAAGAAAACCATCTTGTCATGCAACTGTATGCAATAATGTCAATATCTGCACCCCGGTGCAAAGGGAATAGAGTGGCACAGCCTTCTCTCTCAATGAAAAGCAGTATTTGGCAGAAACGTCTTCCCTGTTACTAAGACTTCCTAGCCTTGCTACAATAAACTGACTATCTTGCTGCCAAGTCCCTTTGAATGACTGGCAGAAGAGAGGCATCCAGTCCATCACTAGAGTATTGTATTAGGTTTCCCAGTTTGAACACAAACGCTGCCAGGAGGCCAGCCTTCTCCTCCAAGGGTTGGTGTTTGCACACAGTTACAGCTCACTCTGAAGTTTTGTGTCCTGGGGGGAAAGAGGAATCCTCTCTGCTCTCTGAGAAAGAGTAATAACAGTAATAACAGCCATCAAGTTTAAGACCTGGCACCTTAAAATACACATTAAGAGAAACTACACTTTTGAAGCAGGGAGCTAAAGACTGTACAAGGGTGGGAGCACTGCTGAATGAAAAGCTTTTGCCTTTATGCCAACTGAGTGCTAAAATACAGTGCCTGGTTGTGAATGCAGAAGGTCAGAAGCAGATGATTTATCCCATTACCATTTAAAGATAACACCACTTAACATGCTCTGCACCTCAGGTCTCAAGCAGTTTAGTTGTCCAAGGTTCTTGTGTCTGTATCTCTACTTAAGTAGTGCCAGTGTCCACTAAGGCAGGTTAATACCCATATTGTCACAACAGGAAAAAAGAGAGGTAGCCAAAACAAACTGGCACTGTGCCCTCGAAATTCTTTGCAGTTACATTAGCAACACCTTAATGAAATCAATGGAAAAGAACAACAGCAAACTGGAGAAGTATACAACATGGTATTCTTCAAACAAACAGCACTGCTGCTGCCCTGAATTCTGTGGTATTCACTTCTGTAAATACAGGCTGCCAGTGGAATACACTCCCTTCCCTTCCTTTATAATTGACTTTGTGTTGAGGTGAGCCTTTACCCAAAGCAGAATATTAGTGCTATTCAGCTCAGAGAAAGGTAAACATTTCAGTTTACCCTCCTTTTCTGAAGGCATTGCCCTGGAATAAGTTTAGATAAATGAGGAGTCTCAGCAGATACCACAAGAGATTGAACATTTATTTAATCATAAAAGTCCAGCAGATAAAACTATGCAATAATCCATGCATACTGCCAAATTCACAAACATTTGAAATCTGATTAAAATACAATCCACACAATAGTTGGGACAGCAGGGCAAAGTTTTCATTTAGTGGGGGACATAGTCATGTTTATATTTTGGATGCTGCTTGTAGCCTACTCTCTCCCCAGCAACAAGGCTCTGGATCACCCACTCTTGTGAGACGACAGGCAGCTGTAAAGCTTCTGCACACTTCAAGACACCAGCTGGGCAGGAAAAATCAGTCACCACCACATCATAAACACCCAAAGCAATATCTGCACAGGAGGAAAGACACGCATCCGTCAAGTGAAGAAAGAGGATCCACTCTGCAGCAGAAGATCACAGAATCATTGAATACTAAATTATTTGGGTTGAGAGGCAAGCTCATCTTGCTCCACCCACTGCCATGGGCAGGGACACCTTCCACTAGACCAGGTTGCTCCAAGCCCCATCTGACCTGGCAGATCAGTGTGTTTTACCACTATGAATCACTCTTACATACCTTCTCATTCTGTAAGTTAAGACATACTCTACAGCAACCCTGCACCTTGCAAGTAAAATAGTCCTTTTAGTTCAGGTAAGAGAAAACCAGTAGCCAACATTACAGGCAGGACCCTGAGTCCTGACCTCAGGCTGGGCATACGACAACATACATCTCATATGGAGAGGCAGAGACAGCTGAGTTCAGAAGGACAAGGAAGTACAATTTGAGAGGCTCACAAAAGGTCCAGGAACATCTCCTGCCTATTTTCCCCTTTCAACAGAGGCTGGAAGCTGACAGCTTGTGTTCTGAATTGCTGCAGCATCTCCTCTCCAAGACAGGCCTCCTAGAATGTTGTCTATATATAGATTACCTTCAAGTAGAGAGCTAGTGCCTTGCACTTTGGCTTCCTTTCTGCTTATTGACAACCTTGTAAGCCATCCTAGATGTTTTTAAACCGTACTAGAGACGACAGTGGCATAGGATTCCTTGAGAAACAGCCAATGAGTACCTTTGTGGTGAGCATTTGAGTAATGCTGTTTAACAGATGCTGCTCCCCCCGTCATGAGAATTTCAGACCACAGATCGAGGAAGTTCTGTTGCTGGTCTGACACCAGAAGAACCTTTAGATTATGGAAGGGGTTTTCTCGTGGGTGCCTGTAAAGAGAAATGCAGACTGCTAAGAATATTTAGTAGTCTAGTCACCTGATTGGCTCCCATATTGGTTCTTTGAATGTCTTGCTTAAGCATAACCTGCTCTCTTTACCACTCCTCCTCAAGCAATTATCCTGTTCATAGAGAGTAAAACAAAGCTAGACAGTAATGGCAGGGGGTGTGTGCAGCAGCCTAAATCTGAAGTTAGGATAGGCTCGCTCTTATTTCAGAACCACCTTTTTTGTGCACATCCCAAGTCCTTCCACTTTGACAGGGATGAGCAGGAAGACACCAGTCTGCTGCCCAGAAGCCTGCAGCAACTTACAAACTTTTGTCTGCTCCTTACCTTGCTGAAGGAGTTTGACCTGACAACTGTTATCTCAGAACAGACCTACTGGATTAGGCTCCATAGAAAAGGCAGAAGCCAAGGGAAAATGAGTATTGCTTTCTTTTATCCATTTCTGAGCAGTTAGAGTAAGTCACGCGTGTGGGAAGCCTTTCCTGAATTCTGTCTTCCTCACGAGAAGACTGATACCTTTCTTACTCCCCATGGCACCCAAATGTATCTTGGCACTAGAGGTCACAGGAATCGAAGGAAAGCCATGGAAGTGCTGTTCCTATACGGAAGGAAAAGCATGGGGAGCAGTACTAGGGTCATCTTCAGTACCTGTGGCTATTCAAGAGCCTCCCAAGTGTAACAGTTCTCTTGGAGAGTCTGTGGTCTCAGATCATGGTTACTTGGCACTTACCATTCTAGCACCTTTTGCTCCTGGAGGCTATATCCCGCTGGCAAAAGGTAATTCCGATAATTCTGAAGCTGGTTAGCATGACAGCTATCATGGACCCAGATATGAGACACACAAGGGATCCCTTTGGCAAGGCACAGCAAGTATTTCCGAGTTCGACAATGCTGGTCCGCAATTAGAAGACACTGATACGCTGCCTTACACTTCAGGGGAGATAAAAAGATACGTAAACAAGAGACAGGGCTTGCAAAAAACCCCAGAAATTACCCTGCTGCTAAACACTTCAAAGAAGAAAACAACTGAAACCCTGACTCTCACTTTAGTATGTGAAAGGTGAATTAGGTAAAGGTACTACTGATTTCAGAATCTGTTTAATAATCACCTATTCCAAGCTCTGCAGTTCACAGGGAAAAACTACCTAATAGTTCTTGCATCATAACCCTCTTCCAGATGAGAAGAGATGATTTATCTATTAGTTTGATACTCTTAAGTCACTAGAGAAGACTGCCTCCTCAGGCAAGATGCTCCAAGAACAATTTACCCTCTTTATTAAAAAACTCTGAATTTAAGTGAAAGCAACAGTAAATTAAATTAGTTGTCCCACAGTACACCAAAAACACCACACATGCTGGAGCAGGCCCAGCCAAAGAGCACTACGAGGTCTGGGCACTGGAGCACCTGACATACAAGAAGAGGCTGAGAGCTGAGCTTATTAAAGATCAAGAAGGAAAGGCTTGGGTGGTCTTATTAACGCCTATTCATGACTAATAGGAGGGCATACAAAAGATGGAGCCAGACTCCTCTCAGTGTTATTCACTCAGAGGACAAGAAGCAACAGTTACAAATTGAAATAAAAAAACTAAATAGAATTTCCTCTATTTTTTTTTAAATTGGGGGTGATCAAACATAGGATTACAGTGTCCAGAGAGGCTGTGGTGTTTTCATCCTTGAGGATATTCAAAACACAATTGAACAAGGACCTATGCAATCTTCTCTATTTGATCCTTTCAGCGGAGTGGTTGGACAAGATAAGTTACAGAAATTCCTTCCAGTCTCAACTATTCTGTGACTGTCATTCTAGGTTAGTAAGTGAACCATTACCTGGGTTTCATTGAAGTCTTCCAGGATATAGCCAGCTCCTGCTCGCAGCTGTTGTGCTATGTAATGTTTGTCGTACGGAGTCATCTCTAAAAATTCTACAGCAGAAAGTTCAATTTTTGACTACATTCTACCTCCTTATGTTCATACACCTCAGTCTACAGAGTCCTCATCCATTCCAGTAACGGGATCCCAGCCTTTCTCCCAACCATATCTAGAGAAATCCCTTGGAAGAGTCAAAAAAAAAAAAAACCAACAACCAACCAAAAAACAAAAGAGGCAACAGAAAGGGTAGCACAGCACTGGCCAGGTGAGCACCTTGTCACTTATTTCATGCTGCAGTTCATTGCATGGAACATAACATTGGCAAAGGCAAACTAGAGCAACCTATACATGCTTTCAAGTTCTGTGTTTCTCAGCACTATCCCTTATCTCCCCAAACCTTCCTTCTTACATTATACTATTCTGACACTGCTGATCTCTCTAATTTTCACACCATTCTTAGCTTGCTGAACAGTCCTATGATCATCATTGAGGTTTGCACATCTTAGGCCACAAGTTCTCTAAAACAGAGGCTGAGTCTTAGGCCCTTTCTACAAAGATTAAAGAGCAAAAGGGTAAACAAGCACTTACACAAATGTCTGATCAGACAGTATCACACATTTTTCCTAAAGCTGTAGCATTTAACTTAAAAATGCAATGGTTAAGATGTGCCTCACCTTCTTCCTCCTCACTACTCCCTGTGGAACCATCTGATGGCTTCTGGAGATTGACCAATTTGTCACTTGGTTTCGCCATGGTGAGAAGAAAGGCATAGCCCAAAAAGAGAGCCTTATTCTGGGGCAAGGGTCCATGATGGTCCTCCAGTACTGGGGGATCTACAGCATCTAGACCCTCACAGGTGCTTATAAACTCTCCAGCTCTCACAGCCCCTAAAGACAGACAGAAGCACTGTAAGTCTTCAAAGTCAGGTTCTGCACAAAGACCCTGGGTAAGGTATCTTACCCTGGCAGATATGTTCAACTCAGATATTTTACTGGAGGGGATGGAGAGAGGAAGGACTGGGCTAGGATTACACTAGGATAGGTAGGGATATTTTAACCTTCTGGTTGCAAAGAAATCTTCAAAACAAAACCTAAATGACTAACGGGACAATGTTTGCCAGTCTTACCAACATCTTGAAATAACACTGACTGCTGTGAAAGGTTCCTTTAACAGCTAGGCATTTTGGGACTGGTTAAGGAGACAGAAAAGGAGGGAGACAAATCAGAACATTAAAATCAAAACATTTCTTAAAGGCAGAACTGCAAAGATGGTTGGTAAGCACTCAGACCATGCTAAATATATCTCTGGCTGCTGAATGCAGTCTCAAATCCTGCAGGGCAAACAAGGAATCTTGTTGAGAGAAATTGGAAACAGCACAGGCCACAGCCTGCTGTAAGAAGCTTGTATGCCCAACCCAGTCTATGCAGAAAGTAGCAAAGCCTGTATCCTTGAGATAAAAGGGAACAGACTTGCAATAACAGCACCAAGCAAAAACCAATCGAGTCGTGTTGTAAGGCATGGACACGAGCTATTAGCCAATAATGTGCCTGTATTATTCGTGTGCTTTGAGAAGTATGAGATATAAGTTTGTGTGTACTTAACAATAAATTAGAGCATTGATGATTACTTCTGTGAAGAGAAATCTTTGACTCTGCACTGTAACCTTGGTGGCTCCTTACTTTAGAATCTCACCTACTTTTTGCTTATGAGAAGCGGAAAGATCAATTATAGAAACACCAGGGCAGACAAAAACAGACGAATGCAGGTTTAAGAGCTTTAAATAAGGTTCTCACCAGGCTTCATCGTTGCTGACTTGCGGCCACGTTTAGCTGAGGATCGCTCATCTTCACATGGAACAAGTTTTCTTTTCCCAGACAGTGTGCCTGATGGCACACGTGGACTCTCCTGCCCTTTACGAGTGGGAGTTGTGCTGCTGCTGGAAGTGCTGGGAGAACCAAGGTTACTACGTCGCTTCCTCTTCCCCTCCACCAGATTATCTGCAACATAGTATGCAGAGATTAGTCATGGGCTGTCACCAAACTTCATGTGCTTTCACTTTACCTATCTGTGCAGAGGTGGCTGAACACAGTAGTACCTACAAGGTACATGCCACCACCCTCTGACAGAGGAAAGCAAGAAAAAAAGTATCTCTCTTGAGTATCCTTCTTTGCAAGCCCAGTCTCTTTTCTTCCCAGTACTGCTGCAGAGTTTGTATCAGAGCAGCCATCCACCAAGTGTACGTAAGTATGGCAAGCATCACTGTCTTAGAAGCAGGCTGCTTTCCACAAACCAATCAATACCACTAAGTATCTGACACTGAACAACAAAAGGACCTCAAAGATCCTACTATGAAGTACCAAAAGCATTATTGAATACCTAGAAATATTTAAACACTGGTAATTCAGATCATGTACTAGAATTATCTCAAAGGCACAAGACACAGAATAGCACAGTCAGCAGCTCAACAGCACCTCCCCTTACCAAGACTGATGTCAGCTGCTTTGGTCAGAGGGGTGGCAGGTTCATAAGGACTTAACCCAAATTGCTCACGGAGTTTATTTCCTTGTTCCTGAGACAGGATAACAGCCGTTCGTTTGTACCACTTCCTCTGGCCTTCCTTTTCAATGCAGTAGTATAGCTCTCCAGACTCCCTCTGGTGTCCCTTCACCACACCTGACAAAGACAACAAACAACACCTGTTAACCAACCCTACCCAGGCTTCTCATGCTCCTGGAAAAGCACTCATTTTTCATTGCATTCAGCGGCTCAGAAAACCAAGGATAAAACTCAAGAACTTCTCCTACCCGCACTGAAGTACTCATCCTCGGAGAGTGCGGTCACCTCTGTCTCCAGTGGGATAGGATCACAGAGTAAAATATCTTTTCCTAGCACATCACATTCATATCCATCATCAAAGAGAAGCTTGTACTTTCCAGCCCCAACATCTTGGGTGATCATCCCAGAATAAAAGTACCCATTTGAGGACCACTTTGCTACAACCCTGAGGCCCACAAAGCTGCTCCCAGAGGGTAAGTCTGCACAGTCCAAAGGACCAGTCATCACTTGTAATGGGATTTCTGGAGAGTCACTTCGACGTAAAGCACAGAAGCCAGAAGTGTCAGATTTCTCCCCTCCACCTGGCAGACGAACTGAATGAGTAATTGATTTCTCCTCAGGTGATGCTGTAGTTGAGAGATGCTCCACACCTGGCAGTCCAGCTAAATCTCTGTAGAAAAGAGAAAAGTAGTCCCAAATGAAAAAAAAAAAAGAAAAAAGAGAAAAGCAGTCCCAGAAGGATCTGCAAAAACAGCAAGTATAGAATATTTAGTTGAGATGCTTGCAGCTGCTACATGGTATCACTAAAAACTAACTCCTGAAATATTCAGTACTCATTTTCCTCTGTCATGTGAAGACAAGAGCTCTCCATTCTCTTTCCCGGCAATAAATTATAGTTTCCTTTTTCCAGGGTACCTTGCTCCTGTTGTTCGGGATGGTGGGCGGCCTCTTCTTCCTCGTCCACGAGGTGTCCCAGGTGCCCTGCCACCCTGACGATTGCCAGTCATAGAGCCTTCCTCTTCCTCACAAGGCAGTGCTCTCGTCTGGCTAACTCTGAGTGGAGATGCAGGCTGCCCAGCTCCTTTCCTAGGACTAGAGAATTTAGGAGTTAACTGTTCTGAAAAGAGAAGCCAGCTCATCAGGGCCCTACCATTTCCTCGGTCATATCACAACACAGCTGTAAGTTTGCCTCATCGCTACTAAACCGGCAAGAGCGTAGGTAAAGTAATGCCTCACAAGGAAGCAAACTACTTCTTTAGGAAGAACAGATGTGAATAAATACTATCTCTTTATTTCTGTTCATCAAGCCAGATCTTTCCTTTGGTCCTTTTGATTTTAGTCTAACCTGCTTCACACTCAGAAGTGAAATGCTCACTTCTGCAGAATATCTGTTCTTCGTTCCCCAAGACTCTGCACATACCTTAATTTCCCTAAGACGCTTCTGCCAATGGGTAAAGCAAATTCTCCAGTTTCTGTCCCACAGGCTTTCCCTTTGACAGCTCCAAGTCCTCGCCCTGAGCTGCTGCTGTTTGTGGCAGAGTGACCACTGCTTGCTCCGCTGGATGTGCGATGGAGACTTGAGGCCTTAGATGAAAAGGAACTGACATCACCAAGATCCCCTGAGGTCAGTGATGAGCCCACTGCAGTTCTACAGGAGGAGGATGCGTCTGTCTCACATTCCTGACACTGCACTACAGGTTCCTCAGTTTCCTTAAAAGAAACAAAAAGAGGTGTGTGAAAGGCGATGCACATGCTAAATGGAAGCTCTACAACCACTGGTCTAAAGCACAGACAAGCTGAGACCACATTCATGAAGTTGATGACAACCACACAGACTTGGGTCTGAACTGATCCATGGCAGACAGTGCATCTCTCACTACAGGCCTGCAGCTGCTCTTAATCAAAAAGTCACATTAAGAATTCAGTCAACAGTGCAGTGGAATATATTCAGTATAGGTAGCTCATAACTCAGGGTGCAACTGCAGTTGGGGCTGCCGGTTGAGCTCAGAGGGGTGAGTACCCCAGGCAAGAGGCCATGAACTGCAAACCAAAGGGCACGGAGGCCTGGATGCTGGACACTCAGAGACACAGCAGGATCCAATGACTCTAAGTCATCTGAGACTTTTGCCCCTTAGACTGCAAGGGTATAAAAGCTCAGGAGTTCCTTGGTTTGGGGTCCCTCCCGAGAGGCACCAGTGCAAGCTGTTATTGCCTTATTTAGTTATTGCACCAAGATTAAATAATTTTAAGGATCCAGATGTCTGAGACTCTGCCATGGGAAACCTGGGGTCAAGCCAGTGAGAAAACATGGTCAGCCTGTGTGAGTGTGGTGTTCAGGGAGTCAAGAAAGGCTCTTGGTCCCAGCTCAGTGGTGCAGTTGTGACTGTCAGAGTGGCTCCTGGATAGCCCAGGTAGGAAAGTTTCCCTAACTACACAACAGATTTGACTGGTTTTGAAAAATTCCCACACTTCCAGAGGGTGAGAGTGCAACAGATACATGAGACACTAGAAGCTTTTGGTTGCTCATGGAATCACAGAGTATGTGAAGTTGGAATGGACCCACAGGGATCATTGAGTCCAACTCCTGGCCCTGCACAGGACCATACCCAAGAGTTACACCGTGTGCCCCAGAGTATCATCCAAACACTTCTTGAATTCTGTCAGCTTTGGTGCTGTGCCCACTGCCCTGGGGAGCCCTTTCAGTGCCCAACAACCCTCTGGGGAAAGAACCTCTTTCTAATATCCAACTTAAACCACCCCTGAAACAACTTCAGGTAATTCCCTGAGATCCTGTCACTGGTCTTTTCACAGAGAAGAAATCAGAGCCGGCCTCTCCTCTTCCTCTCATGAGAAAGTTGTAATGAGGTCTCCCCACAGTCTCCTCTTCTCCAGATGAACAGACCAAGTGCCCTCAGCCACTCCTCACATGGCTTCCCCTTAAGGCCCTTTACCATGCCATGTTTGTTGCCTTCCTCTGAACACTCTCTTAATATCTTTCTTACACTGTCGTGCCCAAAACTGACCCGATATTGCAGGTGAGGCCACCCCAGTGCAGAGCAGAGCGGGACAATCCCCTCCCTCACCAGCTGGCGATTCTGGGCCTGATGCTCCCCCAGGATAGGGCTGGCCCTCCTGGCTGCCAAGGCGCTGCTGACTCATGTCCAACTGGCCACCAACCAGGAGCCCCAGGGCCCTTTCCCAGCACTGCTCTCTGGCCTCTCATTCCCAGTCTGTCCGTACATCCAGGGTTGCCCCATCCCAGCGGCAGAATCCGTCACTTTTCCCTTGTTAAATTTCATATGGGTGGTGATTGTCCAGCCCTCTCATCTGCTGAAATCTCTCTGTGGGGCCTCCCTGCCTGCAAAGGAGTCAACAGCTCCTCAGAGTTTTTTGTCATCTGCAAACTTGCTCAGTGTCCCTTCCAGTCCTGCATCAGGGCCACTGATAAAGATGTTGAAGAGCACAAGGCCCAAAACGGGGCCCAGTGGAACCAAACTAGGGACAGGTCACCATCCTGATGTCACCCCAGTCACTGTCACCTTCTGTGCTTGACCCATGAGCCAACTGCTCACCCACCACATGATGTGTTTATCCAGCTGTGGGCTGGACATTTTGTCCAAAAGGATCCTGTGAGAGACAGTATCAAAACCTTTACTGAAATCCAAGATAATTTTCAACAGCTTGTCATTTGGAGCCGTTAAAGCTTTACAGATACAAATATCACAAAACAGTGATATCAAATGTTGGTAGCTAAAATGGAAATGGTTATATAATTGTGATTACACAACCTATGTAAGTACATTTCAGGAAACAATTCTCCCTTTTAATGTTACAATAAGCGATTTCGTGTGTAGTACCAGGTGTAAAAGTGTAAGCCTTGCACTGAACTAATTTATCCTTTTGTGTCATTACTCATTGTGACTACACAGCACAAGACTGTTATTTACCTTTACAGCAGAATAGCAGTAACATTTTATAGCTAGTAGGCTGATGTGATTACTGTGCACATCAAATCAGCATTTTTCAGGTATCTTTTGTGATTCTCTAAAGATTTTCTGATTAATGAATGGACACACTACAACACAAGTGTATTAAAAATAGGCTAGTTTATGTCTTAGTTTTAAGTTGATTTTTGTAGACCTCGTATAGAATCTGGTCCACAGGACTCAAAAGACTAGTTAAAAATGACACTGAGCTGTGAAAATAGGCTAAACTATCTTACACAGTTCAATTTTACAGGCAGAAGTGATTTTTTTCTTACCAACAGAATTTCTACCCATTCTGAAATATCTCTATTCTGACAAAACTCCAAGACTTCTAAAACAGTTGGATGCACATTTTTTTGTTCAGGTCTTTGGGAAGAAAAATCAGTGTGTCTACAGAACACAGCAGGAGGCACGAAATACACCAGCATCAAATACACAGCTTTTGCCATGAGCTAAATGGTCTGCACGTCTGCTCATGAAGAAAGCTTTGTCATCACAGCACGCAGACTTGTTCATTCAACTCCTTTTAGGCAGCTGTAATTCATTCTAATTCCTTCTGGTTTTCAGCCAATGTATTGTTCCATTTAGTCCCAAAACCAGAAATTTACCTCAACAACTTTTCGTTCCACCTCTGCACCATTGATGTAGTAAACATCTGTTATGACACGGGTAACAACGGTGCGCACTTCTCGAATGGTCCGCACGTGGCGCCGCTGAATCCGGCCCTTGGGTGGGTGAAGAAGGTTAAACTCCTCCTCTCCCTGTAATAAAGAGGACACAGTAAAAACAAAACAGATCACAACAAAAAGTAAATTATTTCTGGGTAGAGCTATCTCTGCAGTACAGTTTCTTCATACCATCTTTAAATACTGGGGTAGGGAATCTTGCAGCATCTTATTACAAATTAGATGCAATGACACAAAAGATCCCAAACAAAGGAGAACTGAGTACATTTTGCTGACTTGCTGACAAGTAGAGGAAGGGAAAACACAGCAGTCCAAGATGGAAATAGCAAACTTTTTTAGCATGGCTTCTCATACTCTTTCATTCAATGGACTCTCAGACCAATCATACCATCATATCATACCAGTGCTGCACTGCATTTTTTTGGCCCTGTTAGTCTCCTATTTGCCACAGGATGCACTGTGTTTTTTCTTGAGTCTGCAATACTTTCTGAAATACTAATTCAAAGTTAGTCATCTTGTTAGAATGTTTCTCTGGAGGTCTCCCCTTGTGTGTTTACCCATTGATATAAGATGGAACGTCATTAGAACAAGCTATCAGAAGTTGGTTGGTGCAAAACAGAAGACATCAGACCCTCCATTCAAAACTTCATGCAACTCCCATCTCCAGTCAATAAAAAGTGAAAAACTTTTTACATTGTTAACTATATCTGCACTCAAAAAAACGTGAACCCAAACAAAACCAATGAGCCAACCAATCAAAACCTGTCATACTTTTCTAGAAAATAAATATGGAGACATTTACTTCCCAAACTTATGGTGCTCAGTGAGTATTGCTACCTCGGTTGATTCAGGAGAGCTTGCTCAACACTAAAATTTTAAAGCGGTCCTTTGGCTTTTTCCAAAAGAGAATGAATTTAGTGGCTGAAGGGGTACTTTAGTGTCCTAAAGCAATAGAACTAAATACAGGCAGCCTTCATCCCACCTGACTGTGCAAAGAGTCCATATTGTCTCCAGAGGTGTTCACAAGCTTTTCCCCACTCTCATCCGTTTGGACATCCACATCTTGATGCCCAGGTCTTTGCCCAGACATACTGGTTCCAATTTCCACCCGTCTACACATTTCTTCTGATGTCTGTGTTGAAGTTGTAACAGTTGTTAGGGTAAAAAGACAGTCTGCTGAAGTCTGGATCCCTTTATTCTTGGTGTTTTCCCATTTCTCATGACTTTGATCAGTTTTAACAGGTTTACTTTGTTTACTCTGTATTATTCTCCCTTCTGCCTGTGTGCTCATGACATTGGTCTCCATAGACTCTACATTCTCTGCACCCGAAGATTGTTGACAGTAGTCTTGCTGTATCCTCTGAGGAATTAGGATCTGTCCACCACTGTCATCTGCTTTGTGTTGCTGGTACTGCCAGTCACTGGGATTTGTACGTAATTCAGCATCTTCTTGTGTGCCAGGAAAAATGAACAGATTGCCCCTACAAACCAGTTACACACAAATCAAAATTACTCATTACGAAAACAAGACAACCAATATGCGGCCACTCAAGTGAAAGCAATATTAAAAGAAACCCACCCTGGCAGTCATTCAATTGCATCTTACAATTGCTCAGAACTCAGTGAGTCTCAAATTATAAAAAAACCTTCCAGCACTTCTCAAGTGATACACGTGGTAGCAAAAAGTATGTCTGCCACTGTGCAGAACTAGACGCTTTTTCAAATACTAACACAGCAATCTATACTCTGCATATCAGGCACCAACTATGCAACTTGCTTCCAGAAACATGCCATCTTCAAGCTACTACAGGCTGCTCCAGCACTTGATTGCCTTGAAATTGGTAATCACATCTATCAAGAAGACCCAGCAGCATAAACACAACTGCTGTCTAATGTTTTAATTAAAATTTGTCTGCTCTGCCAAAAGTTTTACTATGCACTAGATGGGACTCTATACTGAGCCCTACTAGAAGTCCATATTTGGCTTCCCTCAGGTACTTTGAGGAATGAGTGTCTTCCCTTCTGCCTGGGCCTCATCCAGCACTGGAACTCCCTGTTCATTATGGTTTTCAGTGTAACTGTTCCATGCTCTTGAAACATAGGTTAATCTTTCCATGCAGACCAAGACCTTATTGCCCAATCAAAAGACAGAATGAAAAACACTAAAGAAGCAGATTTCTACTCCTAATCTTCCAGGAAACATCCCTGTCACCCTAACACAGGCACCCGTACAGTCTTTTTCCAAGCAAAGACAGCAAAAATTGATGAACTTGGAAGAGAGACAATAGCAGAAACAAAAGCAAACTAAGTTGGTCAGAAGATCTTGGAAGAGGAGAAAGAAAAGATATTTAAACAGTCTTAAGTATGATCTCAATTCTCTCAAACCCCAGATTTTACCGAAGCATATCGGTTGTCTGGAATCACACTGCTGCTCAGTCTGACTGCCAGGTGAGATACAAACATACAGTATGTAGTATACTTACCCCCTTGTCCCCAATATTTTAAGTCACACAAGGACAATGCCTTAGTGCAATTTCTTTGATGCAGAAAATGCACATGTGCATATAAATCCACCCAGGACTGGCAGGCAAAGACTGTGAGGAGTTACCTAAATGGAGAAGTGGAAAGACCATGACCTCTGGCCTCATCCTCCCGACGAACTTCACAGACACGACTAAACACAGATGATGCTTTCTGGGAACTAGCAGTGCAGATTTAAAACAAACAAACAAACAAAAAAGCATCAGGGAGAAAATCCCTTATACAGCAAAACAAGTCTCTAGACCCTTAGGAAAGCAACAGCTGCTGCTGAGCTTGTTGACCTACACAGCCACAGAATGAGTCAGATTGTCTTGTCTCAAACGTCAAGAAACAAGCTGCAATTGCATAAGCATTTCTGCAGACACACTAACAGCCAAGAGCAATTTAACTTTTCCAGAAAATAGTGTGGGAAACTGCAGCACCATCAGGAGTCTGAGCATCTGCTACCTCTAGTACCCAATAGGGGACACAGACCATTTATGGCTGACTTCTCAGGAAATTGACACCACCCCAAAAATACGGGAATGAAAGCAGTCTCTGAGAGTTCATGTTCAACTATACCTAGTTCAACCATCCTCAAACAGTGAGAAGTGACTATCACCCATCCTCAGCATTGAGGCATGATTACCATTCAGCATGCAACCCTGTGACTAGAGATACTGAGTTTATTCACAAGTTTTCTACCTACTTCAAACCACTATGCTTCACTCAGATGACTACAGGCCACTGTTTTCCTATTCAGGTTCCTATCAGTACTTACAAACGATACTTCCCAAAAGCTAAAATCAAGAAATGCTAGGCATTAAACATGAGATAAGATAGATACATACAAAATACCAAGGGAGTAACTTATGTTTTGGTCAACACATTAAACTGTGATTTCTGTATATCTGTGAACTCATGTTTTTATCAGCTTCATATCAAAAAGATAATACTCTTGTAGAACTTCTCAGAGATTCTTTGCAGAAAATGGCACAACTAGGAAAGAAAGCAGAAAACCATATATTTGAAATTTAAGAGGTGGATAAGGCAGACTGCACAAGATATGAATTTCTGGCCTTAACTAAAATCAGGAGACAAAATGCTGACATATTAAGAAGCACAAAGCCTGTAATGAACAAGCAGGTGGGGTTCCCACCTTGCCTATGTAATTAAAACCTGCTGCAAGAGCTAAAGAGTTTCATGTCGTGGCTACTGCTAAGAGCATTCCTTGCTTCTGCATCTCCTGATTTTTTCCCTCCTGCTGGTAAGGTGTGGAAACAAGATCTACCCAGACCTTTGTATTAACTCTGCACACCAAGAAGCCCAGTTACCTGGCAGTAGTCACAGCAGCAGATCCATCTTTCCTGTCACTGGCTACAGGCTCTGAAACAAGAAAGGAGGGAAGGATGATACTGGCATCATACAAAAAAGACTCTTCTGACCCCTCCTAGCTCCCCTCATTCAGTGAAGAGAGGCTGAGTAACACTGGACATAGGGTGCCCAGGCTTCCCCATCCAAATTCTCAGAACAGACCGAAGTTTCCACAGGTTTTTGACTAATAGACTGAATGTCACTGTTCTGACTAAAATACTGTCAAACTTTTTTTTTGTCCAGATTATGAATGAGTTCAGAAGAAGCCACAAAGATAATCAGAGGGCTTGAGCACCTCGGAGTCACCTACAGAGACAGGCTGAGAGTTGGGGTTGTTCAGCCTGGAGAAGAGAAGTCTTTGGGGAAACTCACTGTGGCCTTTCAGTACTTAAAAAGCAGCTTATAAAAAAGAGGGAGAGACTTTTTATGCAGGCACATAGTGATAGGACAAGGGGAAACAGTTTTAAACCAAAAGGCAAGAGATTTAGGTTAGATGCTAGAAAGGAATTCTTCCCTGTGAGGGTGGGCAGGCCCTGGCACAGGTTGGGCAGAGAAGCTGTGGCTGTCCCATCCCTGTGAGTGTCCAAGGCCAGGTTGGATGGAGCTTGGAGCAACCTGGTCTAGTGGAAGGTGTCCTGCCCATGGCAGGCAGCTGGGACTAGATGGTCTTTAAGGTCCCTTCTGACCCATTCTATGATTATACCTTTTATACATACATACATATATATAAAAAATAATCTTTTTCCTCCCAATACAATCAAGCTCCACTTCCTGTCCTGTGATGTTGCCACTATACATCACAATTTTTAGTCTTCTGGAAATACCTTTCCTCACAACAGAGGCCTCTCCTCTCAACTCCATCCTTGCTTAGAGCATTGCAGAAACAGAAACAAATTTAAGTGACACTGCCCAAAAAGAAAAATGAGAAAAATTACAGACTCAGAGACTGTGTTGGGGAATGCCAGGGAGAGGTTTTGAGTTAGGGCTGAGATCCAGCAGGACCCGTACGTATCAGGTTTCATCCTCTTACTTTCCAAACTGAATGGCAAGGACTCCTCACTCCCGTCGTTCACAGGGGTAACAAGGTTCATTCGCAGAGAAAGTTTTGCATCCGACTCTGGAAGCACACCCGCCTCTCCCTTTCCACACACTTCTGACACATCTGCTGATACCACTGCACTTTCCACAGTGACATTGTTGGTCCCCATGGTGCCCTCTGCTGTAACATCACTGGTTGCTATAGTGCTGTCTGGGCAGCTATCATCCACTGAAAACGGGAAAACAAAACCAAGAAAAACAAGTAGCTGTACTGTCATTCATACTGCTGGGGTTCAGGTCCTAGTTCATATTTGAAGATGCTTCACTGCATGCATTATTAGTAATGGAACAGTGCAGTAGTGGAAATTCCTTTCTAGAGACAGGAAGCACAAAAATTCTATAGCATAGGTATCATCTTTAGCTTGTGATAGAATGTTTTATTATTACCCAATCAGAACACACTTGCTTTCATCCAGCACTAGGCAGGGTGTCATTTCTGTGAGCTTAGCAGAGAAAGTCCAGCTAAAAGATGGGAGCAATCTTCTTTTAGTCTAAGTGCTGTCACTACTCAGAAGGTTTTTTTACATTCTTTAATGAAGCCAAATACAGAACGCAGTGAGTGCAAGGAAGACATGCTCCATGCTGCCCTGTACTCAGGGAGAAAACACCTTCACTAGAGACCCATGAGAACACATGGCAAGGTAACTGGGGAAGGGATGAGCCATCCTCACAGAACCGCAAAGCAGCAATGTTCTTTTGCCAAGGTAGGTTTGAGTTGTCCCATCAGATCCTGCACCAAGAATCAAAAGCTTCCAAGCTTTCACTGCAGAACAGAGCCATTCAGGCCAAACTCACCAATTGGTGTGCTGTGACTTCTGGGTCCCATTTTAAGCTGGCCACTAAAAGGTGGTGTTATGCTGGTCAAGGGCTGAATGACATCAACCTCCTTTGGCAAAGTAAAATGAAATGGGGTTCCTAAAAGACACAAGCAGGAGGATTAGTAACTTCAGGGGAGTACTTCAGTTCAAATACCAAAAGCACAGGTCCACTGCACTGTGAAAACAGGGAAAAGTATAACATTGGTGCTGTAAAAAACCCCCCTGAACAGTTACTGGTTTCAGGACAGCTGCTCTAACTGATCTTCCTCATATTTTGTGTGGAAAATCTCCCTCAGTGAAAAGCTGGGCTGTAGTCCACTTGACGCAGGTGTTCCCAGGTGCCAGGCAAAAGGGAGACTAAATATCCTGACACGAATAGGACTTTCACAGAACGCAGCCTGGCTTCAGAAATGCTCAGGATTTTGCACAGGAAAGGGAGATGAGGCCAAAAACAGAAATGAAGGTTAGGACAGAAATGAATTGGCAGAGCTATGTGATGCCTGAATTGATAACCTAAAATTTAGAAAGAATGATGGCTGAGGTGGCTTATCTCCTCTGAGAAACCACACCCTGGTACATGTGTGGATCTTGCAGGATTTAAATAAACCAAAAACGTAGTAAAATGCTCCTTCTTTTTGCCTCATCCCATGCCATTTATTATCAAACTTTCAAGAGCATATAGAAGTAAGTTTCATAACCCTCTCACAGAAAAATGCTCAATCAGCAAGAAGTCTATCATCCATTTGAGAACTCTGAAAACCATCACCTGCCTGGCTACCACAAGCTTTAAAGATACAGTTCAGAAACTGTAGCATCCTGAAGACAACCCAAGAATTTCAGTGTGTTGTTGCAGTGGGTAGGGACCTTGTAATGCAATGGTACTCACATATCAAAGACCAATCACCCTTTCTCACAAAAAGCTTATGAATGCCTGTCAGATCATGGCCTAGAGTAGATCTCCATTTAAAAAAAAAGGGCAAGAAGGAAGGTCCAGCAAACTACAGGCCAGTCCATTTCACTTCCATCCAGGGAATGATGATGAAACAAGTCCTCTCAGGTGTCACCTCTAAGCACATGGAGGTGGTTATGAGGAGTAGTCAGCATGGACTGACCAAGGGGCTTGACCACTCTGGTAGTGATAGGCAACAGCTGCCTTCGGTGATGGAATAACTGGCTGGGTAGATGAGGAGGAAGCAGTGCAGTGTCTGTATTGACTTCAGCAAGGTTTTTGACTCCTGGAACATCCTCATAGGTAAGCTCAGGAAGTGTGGGTTGGATGAATGGATGACAGGGTGGATTGAGAACTGGCTGACTGGAAGAGCTCAAGAAGCCTGTGATCAGCAGCACTGTCTAACTGGAGGCCTGCAGCCAGCAGTGTCCCCACGGGTCAGTGCAGGATTCGGCCTTGTTCGACTTACTCATCAGTGACCCAGATGAAGGAGCAAGGACTACCCCCAGTAACACTTCACCCAAAGTTTGTGTTTATTGATTTATGCTTCATAATCTGTTGAGAAGGGATTAGACTCCTATTTATTATGAAAATAATCACTATGAGAATAAAGCTGCTTTAAGAGGGATGCTCAGAAGCTCTGCATGCTTTAAGGACTGAGTGATGGTGAGAACAAATACTGCTCAACGTACTTTTCCACCATGCGTTTCATGAGTCTGAAGGCAGCAGGCAGAACATCTCAAAAGCCTAAACTCTCTCCTAACACTGATCATCCCTTTAGTGTAACACAAATGCACAAAACACAACAACCAGCATTAATTTCTGAGTTCATTTTCTCCAAACAGTGGTTTACAGTTTTCTTTGAAAAGTAAACCCAACCATGTGTGATGCGTTCAAATTGCATGTATACATTTTCTATATAATAAAGTTTTTTTCCTTCTTTCAGTTAAACAAAATTAAAAATAATAATACAATTAATATAATAAATTAAGAACATTGTAGCTAAAACTTCATCATTAAACTTAAAGTTAAGGAAGATTTGAGGTCTGATAATCTTTCTCCTTCCCTAACAGACTTTCTAGAGGGGAAACACATTTTCTGACACTAAAATCAAGTTTTTTCATTCATTCTCATTTAAGGACTACAGAACTGTGTTTTAAAATGAAGCCACCTAAGAGGCCAAAGCTCCACAACACGCAGGCATAGCATCCCACGTCTTGTATAACTACATATAGCAATTAAAGGGATTTCAATGACTTATAACTCCTGTTGAGTCACATCTTGCAAGCAACTGAAGATAAATCAGTTGTATTAGTTTCCAGGCCAGAGTTGCTCTGTACACCTCCACAAAGAAAATTCTTCTCTGAGAATGAAAAAAAAGAGAGACTACAAGAGGGAAAGTACAGATTACCAGACATCCTTACTCCTTTCAAGGATGTTGCTGTTGCTGCTTCTTGAGTGGGGCAGAAGTTACAAAAACCCCTAAACTTTGCCAGGATCACAACACTCAGAGTTCTTAAGGTTGCTCTGCATTTCTACTATAAAACAATTAAGTCTTAGGAACAAGAATTACTTCATCATTCCTGTCCTGCACTAGCGTGGGACAGGGGTAAACAGCAAGGGCATGTTCTGCATGTAACACAGTAAGTTGCAGTGCTGCTCTTAAGACAGACTGCACCCAGTTATCAGTGCCCCTTGAAAACACTGAGGATTGTATACAGCTGTCTCTGACATTATAAAAAATAGATACCCGTGAACTACTAACCTAAATTCACTTACCACTGGAAGGACTCGGGGATTTAGCAGTCGCCTTCTCCTGTGGCTGTATCTGCTCTTCTTGCTCCAGATTCCTCAGCGTAACAGTATCCTCCATATTCCCTGGCACCTGATTCTCATGCTGAACTGCCTGTGTTTCAACGCCTCTCTCTTGAAGTGGTGACTGATGGCTTATTATCATTACCTGTTCCAATTCTGAACAACCTGGACGGTTTTTGGCACATGCCACTTCCGATGGAACGTCACTCTTTAACTTAGGACACAAATTGTTGTGTTGCTCCAATAACTCTCCTACAGAAGGCTTAGCTAAAACTTTACTAAGCTTTGGCATGCTTTCTGCAACAGCCTTACAAGACAGTTCATCCAGGTTCTTTGGCTCATCAATCTTTTCTAAGTCCTGGGCCTGATCAAACCACTTTTTACAAGAATCATCAGCAAATTCCACTTTCATATCATTGTGACACTGTCCCTCCCTATCAAGAATAAACCTCTGAGAAAGCACTGTATTAACAAGAGACCCATCTTCATTTGTTTGTTTCTCCTTTACTTGCAGTTTTTCTTCTTGTTCTTCACACTGAGTTTCAGGAACTGCCTCAGGTTCAGAAGTCTCTTCCAATGGAAAATTCTCAGACTGTACTTCTCTACCCTGAGCATCTGACAAACTCTCAGACAGACCAGATTGATCTGCAGCCGCCTGATTTCCAGAAACACCCTCAATCTCCCAATGAGCTGTAGGGGCTAATGACCTGTCTCCTTCAACACCTGCACTAATAAACTGTCCCACAGGCACTCCTGCAGCCTGTACATCCTCCATTTTGGCTTTTTCACAGTTTTCAGAGTGTGCTTGATCACCTGCATTCACTTCCAGTTTTATTTTGTTATTCTCCACAGAACGGAGTCTCAAGTCTGAGGCACTGCATTCAGAAATCCTCTCTAGCTGTGTGGTTTCACTGTCTTGGCCTGTGTTCAGAGAACCTGAACTGATGTCTGTATTCGTGGGCTGGCTACATATACTTGCAGAAAGCATCAGCTTACAAGACTCAGAGGGCTGTGACGCAGAGTCAACTGTAGACATCTTCGACAACGCATCCGTGGGTCCAGAGAGATCTCCTGGTAAACATAAAGGAGTTAAAGCAGCAGGTTTTTCTTCTCCTTCATGCTTCTTCTCTGGACTCTGAGTTGGAACAAAGATATCCTAAAATGAAAAAAGTGGGACATAGAGTACTAGGGCATTCCAAGTAGAACTGTTTATTTTTCCTAAGACATTACACTGGATGATGGAGCAGAGCAAGCTCAGCACAAAACTAAAAATAAAAAAAAACCCACCCAAACAAACAAAAATACAAAACTTTTTTTTCACCCATTTACAAGTCACAATTGTCCTGGTTTTGCTGAGAAAAATTATCACCACACATTACTATTTAGAATGTCTGTGGCAAAATCAGACACAATCCTTCATACACTTCTCTCTACAAAGTCAAAAAATACAGGGCAAGTATGGCAACTTAGTAGCTATTTTTAGTCAAACAAACAAGTGTTCTGGATAGATCCTCTGCTATATCTATTAACATGAATGCTGCTTTCAGCTAAGAAAAAATTCTGCTCCAACCTTTATTTTCTGTCTTCAGTTGATGAAATTTGTAATATCAAGCTACAAAATTACTAATTGTCTGCTAAATCCCTTTGAACAGTTATAATTTCCAGAATCAAAAAGCACATAGGAAACAATAATTAAGAATAAGCAACTTGCAAAATTCAGTAAATGAATTCTAGCCTTGTAGGAGAATACAAATGCCTATTACAAAACAGTTTCCCTTTCTCCATGACAAATGATGCTAAAGGTCTAGCCTGATAAAGTCTAATTTATGATGCAGTTTGGGATGCAGGATGCCCAGTTCAGCATAAGAAAGCAACAGCCTTCCACCTTTAGAAGAAAAAAAAGCAACAAAAAAGGTTTCTAGCATAGTCTAAGATAACAACTTCCATGTTCTAAAGTTCACTATGCCCTCTTAAGCTGTCCAGCATTTTCTCTGCACGAAAAACTGCTACAATCAACATATAACTGTAACTGGTGGGAACAGGGAAGTTTGTAAAAACCAGTTTAGTAGGGAAACTCAGCACAGCAGCACAGAGGTTGACTCAAATACACCTTCTGCATCAGCCATACAAAAACCTCAGGAAAGATATCTACACAAACTCTTACATGAGAAAACTCTGGTTGTGATGGTATAGGTAAGGATCCTGGAAAGAAGGTTGGGGCACTCTGGGACACTGGAGTTGAAGCCTGTGGCTGGACAAGGGGTTGTGGAGGGATATATGGGATAGCCATCTCCACCAGTGTATCTCCTCTCTGCTTTTGCATCAGTTCTCTTCCTTCTGCAGCGATAGATACATCCATCTGTTCATCTAGTTATAAAGAGCAGAAAAGATGTGATAACCAAATTCTTGCACTGGACCTACAATTTCCAACATACTATTAAAAGATTTGTCTTCAGTGGCATGTTCAACTTTGTAAAATCTCTCCAGGGGAACTCTTTTGGGGCAGGGGGCATTAATCAACAATAACATCCATATTCTTATATTCAAAGGGGGAAAGCAAGTGTTTTGTTACAAATTCATATGACTGTTATGCTATAGATCTAGAACTTATACAACTAGAAAAAGGTATCTGAAATTCATAAAAAGCAGTTGAAGGTTTTTTCCATTTGCTACTTTATTAAAATGCAACTAAATTCAGACCTCAGCTAACAAAATATCCACTCTAACAGTATTTCACACTCTGTGACAGGAATCTCATGGAAAAGAATAGTTGATTTTGTATCATACTAGAAGTCTGCAGCATATCAGGGTATCTTATCCCTGATGGTGAACAGGGGCTTCGAGAAAATTTTTAAGCTATGGAACATACGGAATGATTTCTCTTTTGGCATGAGGTTCTACAATTCACACATATAGCATATGAAAGCTTTTTAAAATATTGTGAAAGTAATCTATGTTAAGGTAAGATAACCATTATGATGCAGTCCTTATCTGTCCTGCATACTGCTCTAACAGTATCTGCAAGTATCTCCCTGCAGCAAGAATGGCTAGCCCCTAAGAAAGGAGGACAACTGCAAGCAGCAATCTGTATCCCACACAAAATATTCCCATCTTTAGCCAACAGTACTAATTTTATTGTGGTAACTATACAGGAAATATCAACAGATAGAGAATATAAAAATTATAGGCAACAGAGTCACAGATACAGATCTCCTTCACCTACTGCCTTCAGTGTTCTCAATCCTGCTTCACTCTTTAAATATAATTTTAGCAAGTTTTGAAAAGGCTGCAAGCTCAGACTACACCACAGAGCACTGAAACACAAACCACAGACAGTATGCAGAAAATTTTACCTTTCCCTTGCTCCTGCTCAGTAGGACTGCTGGGCACAAGGGCACTGGGTCCAGAGGCAACAGGAGGAGGAATAACTAGGCCTGAAGAGACACTGTAGACCAAGAAAAGGCAATATGGAAATGAAGACCATACCTCAATGCATTAAGTTCTCCCCTTATCAAGCTCCAGCTTCTCGCAGTCAGACTCTCCTCATGAAAAAGGTCAGATGTTCACTAGCAAAAGACTAACAACAGCCACAGACCGCATGGGCACCTTTAGTTCATTTCATTGCCAAATACAGCCATGCTCCCCCCTCATGGTGCAAAATTAACACAGTGATTGCTTAAAATTAAGCACAAATCCTTGAATAAAAGGGAGCAATGGAAATGCACTACTGCAGTGAAGTTGTCGCAATAGTTTGAAGATTTTTTCCTTACATGGAATGACCCTCCTGTACAAGGCCTGCCTGTCCAGAGAGCTGCAGGACTTGCAGAGTGCGGGCAGGTGTGCATGCCAGAGAACTTCCCTCTTCCACGCTGGTTCTTGGACAGCCACTCCCTGTAGTGGCTTCAAACAAAAAGAAATAAAGTCAGACACATGGCCAATAATCAAGGTGCTCCGAAAATTCCAAAGAATTAAATTCATGCTATTGTAGTTACTTTTCAGACAGGTAAGGACAAGCTGACCTTCACAGAGTTTGTGAAGGACTACATATAGAAGTTCACTATGGGAAATGCAAGCACAATATAGTTCAGATACAAAAGATAAATTTGAATAGACTTTAGACTGTACAAGTCTTCCTCATTGGGAATTTAAAAAAAATTTTAAAAAAATTCCCAATGGCTCCAATGTCAGTACATTTGATCCAGCACTAGAATGCAAATACATGCAAGGTTCTAGTAAGAAAAGACAGACACCTTGCATTGACCACTGGCTCAGTGCAAGGAGAAGGTAGTTATTGAACCTCCTGGATACAGAGGGTTCATGGACAAGGTCATACTGGTATAGACATCACTGGGCACAAACTTGCCTACAGTACTTATCCACACAGTGTGTCACTACCAAAGGTGAGCATTCTACTGCCCCTTTCGGAGGAGAGTAAAAGGCAGGTATGGGTTTTGTTCTTCAAGGGGCACAGAAAGAAAGGAAATTCAATGTCTTTAACAGGACAATGTAACTATGCTAAAAGGAAGTGACATTTAGACACTGCTTCATAGCATGGTGAAAGAGGCTGTGGCCTTTCATTTCCAAAGTGTTCATAATTTCAGCAGAAATTACAAGAAAAATACTTAAAGCACTCTACACCTTCAACACTAGACGTCTGTAAGTATCAAGCAGGTATGATGCTTATAACTATCTCTGGGATGGACATTTTGGCTCTGCTTGTCTCCTGTTACCTGTTGCATGATTCTCAGGAAACATCTCTTCCTGGGTTGACAAGATATCTGACTCCCCAAGAACAGAATCAAGGGATTTCTCAGCTTTAGTGGGGTCACTAGTGGGGACAGACGTTTTCTTCCTGGTATGCTCCTCTGCTTCCTGCAGAGTTCTAGAAAGCAAGACATAGTCATTGACCTGAAAAATTAAAGTAATAAGACTACTAACATTGTAAAGAAAATTTATCCAAACCAATGAAAGGTATTCACTCGTGTATAACATAGATAAGAGAAAGGAGAGAAGAAGGAAGACTGACCTCTCCTGACAAAATAATGCTTTCATCTTTGATGAGTTACACTTTCAGAATTGTTTTTTAAGTTTTCTACCAATCTAAGAGATGCCTAAATGGAAGGCAAATCGTTCTACTGACTTCAATGTGGATTCTAGGAATTTCTTTTCACCTTCTTTTTAATGTTATTTTGGAGCAGAGTATGGTAATACAAGATAAGCTAAGTATCATATAAATTTTATGCCAGATGGAGTATTCAACAAACTGATGTTTCAGACTTAAAAATAATTGGAACTATAATTACAATAGTAAATACTCAAAAGTCATACTGGACTAAGAACCACTTAGCCTCCAAATTTCTCCTGTGCAGCAAAAGCCCACAATACAGTGATTATTTCAAGATATCTTCTGTGACTTAAAATGAATTATTGCTTCTAGTATATTCCAGTCATACAACTTTAAGAAAATTATTAGTACGTTTTATGAAGCAATGCACTCTCCCTTACAAACAAATCTATTGATATTTTTGTGTGTAGGAGGTTGACATCACCTCTTTTCTCAGCTAGGAATGCTGAGAGCACTCCTTAGTCAGCACTGCTGCAAAAAGGTCTCAGCAGTACTTCATCTTTCCTTTCACCTTTCTCTTTTGCCTTGAACCCTCTCCTATTTCCAAAAATCTAGTACAAAAAAAAAGACACAAATCAGCTTCCAGAATGCCCATAAGACACCCACAAACAAGACAAACTGTTTTACCTTTCAGACTTCCCTGCCTGGCTTTCCCTGGCTTCTGTGCTGAAGACACTTTCTGTGCTGTGCCCATGCAGTTCTACAAAGAGAAATATAAAAAAAACACCCAAACCAAACTGTTTAGGTCACCTGGATTAATAAACAAATAAGAAAGTGCAGATCTGTCATTTACACAAGCACCAAGGCAAGCTTTATATGAAGGGAAAAAAACCCAAGACAGGATGAGGTTCTTACTCGGGAAATAATTCAATATTTGATTGTCTTAATGTTCTGGAAACAAACTGGAAAGGAGGGTTGCAAGAATCTATGATAACACTTGCACAGCTACAAGAAAACAAATGAGCTAGGAAAGAGAAGGCAAAATTCTTTGCAACTACCAGTGAGCCATGAACTCATTTTTGAAAACTACTAATACTGTATTTCCTGTGAAAGAAACATAACATTTATAATTTAAAGAGACCAGATAGAACCTACAGAGCTGCAAAAGGACATCTATGATCATTTCCACTTACCATCTTTAGACTCATTCTCCACAAGTCTGGAAGAAAGGACAGCAGCTCCAGGGTGAAGCTGATGCAGAGCATCTCCTTCACTAGGCATGAAGTTACTCTCAAAGTCCTGGCTCTGTGAGAGCTCTAGAACTCCAAACTGCAGCTGTGATGTGCCTATATCTAACATCAAACATCCATTACAAACATATATGCAAAAACTGCACTGTATTCAAGAGCCACCTATCACATTTACAAAGGCAAAAGATATACCTTCTAACATACAAAGTATTTAGGTATTGCTAAAACTCTGAATAAACAAACAGAATCTGACCTCAGCTGTGCTAATTAAAATACAGTCACAGAACAGGGACAGTGGCCAATGACTCAGAAATTGGTATTAATCAGCAAGATCTTTTGTTATGCCATTAGGTATTGCAACAGGTTTTCATTCCACGATGAGAAAATAATCTTCCAGCCTGTGTCTGGAAATCCTCTGATGACACCAACCATTACGACAGTTCATAAAAAGGCTGCATTTCCTAATGGTCGTGATGCATCCCTGCCTCTTTTAAACCATTTCCAGTCTCCAAGATCCACGTTAATACTGATATAAAATCAATCCTTTTTTTTTCAAACAACAAAGCATAAAAATCAGCTTCCAGAAAAAGATGCCAATTCCTGACCCGCTATTACGGGCACAACTGCTGAGACAAGTCAGGCAGCTCAACTAAAAAACTGCACAGATAGTGGATCTGATTCAAAGCCCCAAGAACAGACCTGAAATGGAGAAGTTACCTTCTGCACAGGGAGAAGCAGCACAGTCGTCAACATCACCTTCGCCTCGCTCCCCGGCCTCTCCAAGGGCACTGCAACAGAGAGCCTCGCTCACGCCGCGCAGGGGCTCCTGAGGCCGCCCTCCCGCGCCCCGTGTTCCCAGGGCTCGCTCGGCACCGACCGGGCGCTCCCCGCCTTCCGCACCGCACGGCCCGGCGCGGGCTCGGCCCCGCTGCACCGAGACCACCCCTTCGGCCTGTCCTCGGGAGAGGCCCCGGAGGCGGCGGCCGAGAGCATCGGGCCGGCAGCTCCCAGGCCCGGCCAACGTACCTGCTCTCCCGGCCCGGCGATGGAGTCTCCTCCGCGCCGGAGCCCCGCGTGCCGCCGGCGCCGGGCCGGGCCGGGCCCTCCATGGGCTCTGCAAGAACAGCGTGGTCAGGCGCTCAGCGCGGCTCCCGGGCCCACGGCGGCCCCCGGGCCCCGCCCTTACCTGCGGGTACCTTCCGGGCCGCCCCGCCGCCGATGGAACCGCACACGATCTCCTGCAAAGCAGAGGCAAGGGCCGCGTCAGAGCCGGGCCGGGCCGGGCCGGGCGGTGCGGCCGCCGCGCCGGGCACTCACCAGCACGGGGCTCGGGCTCCGGCGGGCCGGCAGCCTGCGGGCCAGCTCGCCGAGCCAGACCTGCTCCGCGCCCGCGCCCGCGCCCTGGGGCTGCGAGTCCTCCACGATGAGGCGGGGCGTGTCTTGCTGCGAAAAGCCGGAGTCCAGCGGGCTGCTGGTGCTGCTGCCGCCGTCCATGCAGAGCGCCGCCGGCGGCCGGGCCGAGCCGAGCCGAGCCGAGCCGAGCCGAGCCGAGCCCAGCCCAGCCCAGCCCAGCCCAGCCCAGCCCAGCACTGCCCGGCCCGGCCCGGCCCGGCCCGGCCCAACCCTACGCCGCGCTTCCCGCCGCCGCCATCTTGCCGTGCGCCAATTGGCGCGCGCGCTCACCCGCCCACCCCGCGCCGTTGCCGGGGAGATGCGCGGCGGGGATTGGGATCGGCCGCGGCCGCGGAGTGGGAATAGCGGATTCGCCTGCTTGGGCTCTCCACGAGCGCTCAGGAGAGACAAAGAGTCTCCGTGTCCTCAGTCCGGCCCGAGCAGAGACTCGCGCGAGGGTGAAGGCCGCGACGGCCCTCCTGGCGCACGCGGCGGGCCGGGCCCGGGGCCGGGGCCGGGGCCGGGGGAGACTCGGGGCAGGCTCGGGCTGGGCCCGGACCGGGGAGGGGGTCGCTCGGGCTGGGGCCGGGGCCGGGGCAGGGGGAGGGGGTCGCTCGGGCTGGGGCCGGGGCAGGGGGAGGGGGTCGCTCGGGCTGGGGCGGAGGCCGGGACAGGCTTGGGCCGGGGCCGGGGCAGGGGGAGGCTCGGGCCGGGGCGGAGGCCGGGACAGGCTTGGGCCGGGGCCGGGGCAGGGGGAGGCTCGGGCCGGGGCAGGCTCCGGGCGCGGGGCTTCAGCACGGTGCCCTTCACACCCACTCTTCATTAAAAGTATAAAACAGCTCTGTGCTCGGCAACCGGCACGGTCCGAGCAGCGCTTATCCTTGACAGCCACCACCTGGTACGTCCTTTTCTGGATATCACGGGAGAGTGAAATATTTATTAATTTCCCTGTGTTTATATTATTAAACGGTTATCGAAGAAGCCTTGCAGCATTCAACTTCTTGCCTAAAACATAAGGAGTTTGAATACGTTACCAAAAATCGTTGGGAAGAAGTGAGACCCTCCAGTTGTCCCTTGTGACTGTTCAGTGAGCCAGGCATTACTTTATTCTGGCCAGATATGTAGCAAATCATTCCCTTTCAAGAGTTTTCACATATTTATATATTTTAGCAAACAAATTAATATGCATTGGTTTTAAGTTACACGATTTTCTCTCTTCATTTAATTAATATTCTATCCTTTATTGGCTAATTCGGTCCGCAGTCTTTGTTCCTCTTATCATTATTGCTCCTTAGTCAAGAGAGTCCCCAACTCTGAGGCTATAATGTCTTTGTCAATCCTCTCTATATCTTCTGGTTACTCCAACATGTCTTTGAAGGACCATAAATTTAAGATCCCAGAGATGTCTAACCTTCAACACACTCAAGCTTTTTTTTTATTAAAGCTTAACAGAGCTAGTCGAGAGAAACTTCAAGGTTTGTGATTCAAAGATCAAACTGACAAGAGTCTGCAAGATAAAAAAGGAACCTACCTAATTGCTACCAGTAATTAAATTTTAGGAAAGTTACATCATTTGCAAAAATTCCCCCCTTTGGAAGTGATCTTAACTATTTCTTTTAAGAAACTAACTCATTGAATATTTAGTAAGATTTAAGACACTAAAATACAATAACCACTATTAATAATATCCAACAAACAGACTAATTTAAATCCTCTCGCAAGTTCTCTTTTATATTTCTGCATCTCTGTATTTCATGTATGAGAATTCTATGTATTTAAAAACCTGTTGTAGAACAAAACCACAGGAGTCTGAAAAAGTGGTGCCTGGCCTAGAAAAAACTTATGCAATGTTATAGACAAAAAGTTGCACATAGTGAGACACTGTAAATATGAGTTTGTGTTACAGATTGTGTGTAATGGGAAATTCAAGTTTGCACATGCATGTTAAGAACATTAAACAGGCTAAAATATTTACAGTTACTACACAGGAGGGTGCTTTAGTGAGTGGTTAAGCTCCCAGAAGACGCTCCTTTGGCACATACTGAGCTGTATTATTGAAGTGTTGTCTTAGAAGTGTTAAAAGCTCACAGAGGATACTGAGGTATCTGAAATCTAGAAGTGGCAAATATGCCAATCACTGTCTCTCAAAATTCCCTTCAATTTCTTGAAAACTTTGGTAACAAATCCTCAGGCAAATTACTAGCTGTATTTAGGAGATAAGAAGGAGAGTAGTTAACAGCCAACATGGAGCTGTAAAGACAAGGTGCATAACAGCAATCTGATGTCTTAGGTCAGAGCAACAGGACAGAAGGGGCAGAATAACAATTTTAACATAGTAAGACTTTAGGCAGTATCTAAATGGGATTCTCATAAACAAACTAGGGAAGCATATCTGTGATGACATTTCAGTAAGATTAAAAAACCCTGTTCAATATCCATCCTCAGAAAGTAATAATCACCAGTAATGTGTCAAAACAAATACATTTGAGAGGGGGTTCAAACATCAATGTGCTTTTCCCGGTCAGCTCACTGTCTACTTTAATCACCTTGGTCACAAAATAAGGAGTACACTTATTAATCCACAAACAATCTGAAACTGAGGGGGACTACAAGTAGTAGAAGAAAGTAGTTTTTTAGTGGTCTGAAAAATGGACAAAGTACAGTGCAGGTAAGAACAAGACAAAAGGAAATAACTGACTGCAGAAATTCAGGACGGGGCTGATGGACATTTCTGTAAACCAGAACAATGGTGGTCATAGTGCCTGACCAGCTGAGTCAGTGTTGTGGTGCTGCTGCAGGAAAAGGTGCAAACATTATACTTGTGTGTAGTGTGCATATATTAAATGCATGAAATACTTCCTGTGCTCTGCACTGGCATGGCCAAACTTCAGCCCCTGCATCTACTGAGAAGATGGCAAAGGATTTGGCTATCATAACAGTCGTCAGAAGAAAGCAAATAATTTGTTTCTCATACTCACAGATTAGAGGACAACTGTGAATTTGTTTTTGTGAACTGCAAGTAGATTTAAATTAAGACAAAACAGAAATAATCAAAAATATTAAAAAGTAAAGCTAAAGAAGTTATAAAAATTATGCCATCTCTAACATTTAAGACTTCTTTTAAAAGTAGTAACAAATGGGTAGAGTTGATCTTAATCTGAAATAGGAAGTTGGACTAGATTATCTCTGGGATCTCCTTCCAGTTTTTCTGCATTTTGGTACTTTGCATGAACCTGTGTAGGACAAAATTGAGAGCTCAGTCCAAGGGCTCAAATTCCTGAATGCCAAATGCATGGCTTTACTGAACAGGGGAAATTATGCAAGACATATGCACAGTTATGGTGGAAAGTGTAGCATTGTTGTTTCTTTGAACTGCTCAGTAAGGCTGCTGGCAACCCACACTTAGTCTGCAAAAAAACCCACTTATATTGCACTTGTGGTCATTTCTTGTGCTTTGCCTGCCCATTTCAGCTTTATTATTTTGACTGGTTTTAGTTATGAGGAAAGATGAAACGAGGAGGTAAGAATTCTGACCACTTTGTATTTAATATTTAATAGATTAAAAATTACCTTGGCTTCAAAGGATTGCCATGTAAGTATGAATTAGTACTTGGATTCATATGGACCCTTTTAGTGGTGGAGGACAGGAAGTCATTGTCCCAGGCTAAAGGACTGAGAAATTGAAATTGTGTAGATTGATCTTCCCATGATACTATGAAAATCCTTTTTACGTTATTTTAATCCTGCTTTCTAAATCAATTTTTATAAAGGTCATTTATCTGTTATTCGTCATCCTTCATTGTTTGGGGTAATCCTTTAGTCTGCTTTTGCCACTCTTCTGTGGTGTTTGTCAGGACCTCCAGTATGTGCAATCAGCCCAGTCGGCTTTGGTATTTCATGGGGGTGGCCAGCTACTGCTGCAGTGCATGAAACCAGAAGCTTACACCACAATTGCTCTGCAGGTCTATTATATGGTTCCAGAGTGTGAATTTACAGGGAAAAGGAGGAACTTATTAGGCAGAAAATCCCTCATTTCCCTGCCTTATGCAGTGATGCAGTGCACACGCACTAGGATTCAAGCCTGGTCTACCACAGTTCCACTGTGACCATTGAAGGCTCTGATCCACATCAGAAAGCAACAGAAATGCCATCATTCTGTGGCTTGATGGTAGAGTAGAAGAATGTAATTGGATCCCGTCACCACAACTTGTGTTTTAATTGTAAAGTCTTACCCAGAGATTCTAGCCCCTGTGTTTGGATGTTCCTTTTAAGCTTTCACTCCAATTTGCATGTCTCCTGCTTCATTTCTCCTTGGAGCAAAGCCAGCTGGAGGAGCATCTCTGCACTGCAGTGAAAAGCTGCAGCTTTGGAAAGCTACCATGTCAAAAATAAGCAGCAACTATTAAGACTGAATGACCTGAAAACAGAAGGTACCTTACTAGCTGGTATGAAAATAACTGAAAATCTCTCATCTTCATATTTTGTTGACATGTTTTCCTGCCATGATCTACAATTTTGCTTTCACAATAGAATTTAGTATATGCTGGTGTTTATTTGCAGGTCTATTGCTTTATTCACATGTTTCTCTCATCAGTGCAATCCCCTGAGACAAATTAAATTTTTGCTGCTATGCAGGTTACAATACAGAGAAATAAATTAAACCCTTTTTATACATTAATTTTCTCTGTTTACAAGATTTATTTCATAAAGATCATAGCCAGTGGTGTCACCACAATTTAATGTGAAAAAACCTATTGTATCATCACCTAATTTATCTGTTGAGAACTAGAGTATCTTTTAAGATCTCAGTCTGAGAAAACTCCCTAAGCTAGTAACAACAGCTGTAGCCTCTAGAGGTAAATATTCTGTATTTTTCTCCCCTTCTGTGGTTGTCTTATTTCCCAATTATCTTCTGTTGGAGTCCAGTGACACCATAGGTCTGCATATGCTTGCCAAAATGCCAACTGTCAGAACCTTCTGAGGTTTCAAGTATGCCATCCCTGCAAGCTTGGTGTGTATGAGGGAGCAAAACAGGGCAGGATGCTGACTTACCTGCCCATCAAGTTCCTAAACTGTAGCTGACCTCTGGAAATGTTGTGGACTGGAGGAGCAGAACTTGACACTGCACGTTATTGCTGACTTGACTCGTTTTACAATAGCTGGCTTTCCTGTCAGAAAAAACATGGTTTCTTTTATTGGAAACAACTTCTGGTGGCTCTCCCCTTGTTCAGCATGCAGAAGTCTCATACTTTAGCTTTTGTGTAGAATCAGAGCACCATCAAGGTTGGAAAAGACCTTCAAATTCATCCAGCCCAACTATCCACCCAGCACTCCCACTGTCACCCCTAAGCCACTAAACCACATCACCCAGTGCCAGATTCAAACGGCTCTTGAACACCTCCAAGGATTGTGACTCCACCACTTCCCTGGGCAACCTGTTTCAAAGCCTGACTACCCAAACAGTGAAAAAAAATTCTCGTATTTAATCTGTATCTCCCGTGTCAGCTTAAGGCCATCTGCCTTGAACTGCTCTGGAGCTGTGGCTGGCCAGAACTGTGAGCAGCACAGACTTGTGCCCTGAGTCAGGGCCTCTCCAGTCAGTGCAGACAGTACGAACCCCTGTCTGCACCGCGGCCTGTCAGCACAGCCATGGGCAGTTCACACGAGGTTTGTACTGGTGGCTGGCAAAGTGCAGATTGTTCTTGTGTCTCGTATATACGGAATGCAAGAAATCCCAGGACTTGTCCCTGGAGACCGTTACACTTTTTGAATTGAATAGGAAGAACCACCAGGAATGGATGAAATCCTGACCTGCTCATGGCCAAGTGATGGAGTAAAGAGAAGGTGAATGATGCTGCCAAGCCTCCAAGCCTTGGAATCTTTAGCATTGCTGGCTTCCATGATTTATTGTGGGTATTGCAGCAACTCAACACCAGGCATTTAAAAATCTCCGTCCGTTTCTGTATTTAAGTAACTAAATTCTAAACCATACTAAAAACTAAACAAACTCCTCCCTGCCCTCGACTTGTTCTTTTCCAGGTCCGAGCCCCACTCACGGTTTTGAGCATCTGAGCTTGCCATTGTGCCGCTCTGCCCATTCTGGCGGAAAGGACCAAGGTGCCGCGCTGCAGCGGCGGCGGGAGCCCCGGGCGGGTGGAGCGGGTGCGGGCAGAGCGCAGGAGCCCCGGGCGGGTGGAGCGGGTGCGGGCAGAGCGCAGGAGCCCCGGGCGGCCGGACGGAGCCGGTGCGGGCAGAGCGCAGGAGCCCCGGGCGGGTGGAGCGGGTGCGGGCAGAGCGCAGGAGCCCCGGGCGGGTGGAGCGGGTGCGGGCAGAGCGCAGGAGCCCCGGTAGCCGGACGGAGCCGGTGCGAACGGAGCGTGGGATCCCCGGGCCGTGCGAGGGGCGGGGTCCTGCGCGCCGGCCACGCCCCCTCCCGCGGTATCCGAGGCCCACGTGCCAGCTCGGCCAATCAGGGAGCGGCTCAGAGCGCTTTAAGAGCGGCGCGCCAGTGAGCGCGCGCTGCAGCACAGCCGGCGCGGCGTTGCCATGGAGACGGCGGCGGGGCGCGCCGCTGGGGAGCCGCTGCCGGGCGGGCCGCGCCACGCGCTGCTCGCCGTGATTGGCGAGATCGGGACGGAGCCGGAGCGCGGCGCGGTGCGCGGGGCCCTGGAGCGCGGTGAGCGGCGGGGCGCGGCGGGGAGCGGGGAGCGGCGGGGCGCGGGGCGCGGTGGGGAGCGGTGGGGAGCGGTGAGCGGTGGGGCGCGGTGCGCGGGGCCCTGGAGCGCGGTGAGCGGCGGGGCGCGGTGGGGAGCGGTGAGCGGTGGGGCGCGGGGCCCTGGAGCGCGGTGAGCGGCGGGGCGCGGTGGGGCGCGGGGCGCGGTGGGGAGCGGTGAGCGGTGGGGCGCGGTGAGTGCTGGGGCGCGGTGGGGAGCGGTGGGGCGCGGGGCCCTGGAGCGCGGTGAGCGGCGGGGCGCGGGGCGCGGCGGGGCGCGGGGCGCGGTGGGGCGCGGGGCGCGGTGGGGCGCGGTGAGCTGTGCGGAGCAGTGGAGGGGCGGGGGCGGCCTCTGGCCCCCCGACCGCCTCGGGGCTACGCGCCTGCTGGGACCCCGCCGCTGCCTCCCGGGCCGAGGCGGAGCCGCCGGTGCCCTCCACGCCCTGCGGCACCGCTGCCCCGCCACGGGGCTCGGCTCCCGCTGTGCCCGGAGGGGTGGCGGCTGCGGCGAGGGCCGAGGCGCTGCTGCGCCTGCGGGCGGGGCTCGGGCTCCGGGCCCCGGCGCAGTGCGGGCCCGGGCTCTGCGGCGTGGGAAGCCTTCGTGGGGCGGCGGCTCGGCCGCGGTGCCGACCACCAGGCAGGACTGGTGCAGAATTTTTTCTCTCCTGAGCATTCATTGATTTGCATTAGTGACATGCAGTTAACGCTGTTTTCGAATGTTCTAAAGTTTGAAGACATTTCATGGTTCTCTTTCCCCTCTGTCTCTATTTTATTAGTAGGTTGGTGGATTACCTCGGGTTTCCATCTTACCCCAAAATTCTGTCTTCTGGGAGGAATGATCTTGCAGGACTGTTCCCTGCAGTGCCAGGGACAGCTGTGAGCAGGGCTGTGCTGTGCTGTGGCTTCTCCCTGTCTTAGAGAGGGACACAGTGAATGCTTCGGAAGTGACACAGTGCAGGATAGGGCTGCCATAACATTTTGCTCCTTTGCTGTCCATATTTTGATGGTACCCAGTAGCCTTTGTTTATTAGATGCTGTGTTGGTCAAAAGTGAGGGAAAAGGAGGTGGTGAGATGATAGTTCTTCCTTTGTGGCAGTTTCTGATAATTTCTAACAAAAAGAGAAAGGAGAACTACATCATGACTTAAGGGAATCCCTGTTTCAACATCTTTGAGAAATAAGGTCACAGCCTTCTGTCTCTGTGTACAATTTTCCCCCAGCTCTCCATTTCCAAGACACATGGGCTTGAATGATGCCAGGGATAGCAGTCATAACTGTTGGCCAAACTGTGTTAGAGATACTTCTGTGACCCTTTTCCTCTCAAGCATCAGCACTACTGAGGAACAGATGAAAAGTGCAAATTTAGAAAGGGGTGAGTGTAAAACTGTCAAGTTTTTTCCAATTTTTCCACTTTAGCATCTTTTCCTACCATCTCTGCTGGCAGGCCACTTAACAGATTCTTCAAGAGGGGTGTTTCATTCCCTTTTCCAAGGGATGGATTTAGATTAGATTATTACAATTTGTCCTCTGAAAGACCATCTTTGAAGGGGCTACTCCTACTTCCTGCACAAGAGTGATCATCTTCACTTGGCACTTCATTGAATGGTGTGCCAACCTACATCCATATCCGTTCTCTGAAACCTTGAAATGGTGGCAGATCAGACTGTAAACTAGTGGATTTCACTCTGATTCTGCAGCTGTATGCTAATAATCTGGAAATTCCCATAGTAGAGGGGAAAAAAAGCCATTTGCAACAAAAATTGTAGTTGCCACAGCAGAAGGAAGTTCTATGGTTGGCTTTCTCTGACCGTAAACCTGTTGAAATTCTGCCAAGTGCAAACACTTCTTTCATTTGCTTGAGGGAACCATTTCAGCAGTATTGGTAAGTTACTAAGAGAACTGTTTGGGGAGCTGCAAACCTGGATTTCAGTGTTTCCTCTCTTACTGACATGGAGTAGGACCTCCAGCAAGTTGGAGGAGTTTTTCCCACTACAAAATGGAAGAATGACCTCTTCTTGAAATAGACCAAGATTTGCAGATTGGAAGGTAGATAACAAAAATGAAACTGGTTTAAACGACAGCAGAGACTGGAGATCTGTCAATAGTCAGTATATAATGATTTGCAGACATCTGTACTCTTGATTCATGGACTTCAAGCAATGTGGAAATGGTACACACGTGATAATTTCTGTTTCTTAAGTGTTAACTGCTAGAGAGGGTTCATGTGAGGGTAGAACAGGCTACTGAGCAGTGAATACAAAGGAGGAAAAAGTTGGGATTTGTTTTGTGTCTGTTCTGTTGGCTGTGGTCCCTGTCTGTGCAAAAACACCCAAGCAAACAACAAAATCAACACCCCAAAGAGATTGTTTTTTTCCAGTGGACAAACCTCTTGCCCTGGCTGATGCAAAAAGTGTGTTTTATTTGGGCTTCTTTCTGTAACTTGGTTCAGGACAATGCAGTAGCAGCTACAGGACGTGACGCCTGTTTTCAGGTGTAGAGCTTTGTAGGCTGTGACAATGTGAATCTTGGGATGTTTGAACAACACTTTTTTCAAAATGCTGTCTAGTGAGTACTGGTCTTATTTTTCTGTTCCTGTGTGACTTTTGTCCAATTTTGAAACAGTATCTGGAAGACTAAGTATGAAATGCCAAATCTTTTAAGCCAATTACCTCATCAGGAAATAAAACATTCGCAAGGGCACAATGAATGAGATGGAAAACTGATGAGTCACATGGTCCCTTAGCCAGACTTTGCATGTGCAAAAAGCTTGAATGTTCAGGAATCTTGTTATGGTAGAGGATTCTAATTAACAAGGGCGATGCTCTGGCTCCTGTGCTATGGAGTGATAAATTGGAATTGTGGCAAATTGGGAGAAATTATAAGTAACTTCAGATTACCTGTAGGGGAAAAATGTTGAATAAATTGTTGCAAGTACAATAGTGAGTGAGATAATTTCACTCTTCCCTTTCCTTGCTCTGACAGAGCATCTATTCTTTCTTTATTCTAGAGGATGTAGCAGTATCTCAAATAGCACTTACTGCTGCAGCAGGACACGATGACAATGACACAGCAGCTATAGTCAGCAGGATTTGCCCTGCAGGCAGAGTGCCACCTTTTTCCTGCCCAGGTCAGAATGCTCATCAGTACTGCACTAAGATGCTCTTATACTGGACATTTGTTTTAACTGTTGTGCTAAGAGTGTAGCATAGGAAAACATTTTGTTCACCTTCTTGCTCTTTGTCTTTTATTACATGTTTCACTTGTTTGTATCCGGTGTTGGTAAGTTGTTTGTTTTTCTGGTTTTTGGTTTGTTTGTTTGTTTGTTTCTTTTTTTTCCCCTGAAGTTCAGAGGATTAATGGAGGGGTTTTTGTGCACTCTGCAGTGCAGGCTGTCAGCTAATAAATCAGCCCTATTACTCTTCCATGTCAGGTGCCACCAGAAAAAGAAACTAACCACAAAGTTTTCTTTAACTGCTGTAGATTCTACAGGCCTTGAGTTCTGTGTGATGCAATGATTACTAACTCTTGTCTTGGTATGTGTAGGAAGCTGGAGCTTGTATCCTCAGGGATCCTGTCCTGTCAGAGGCCAGCAGAAGCTGTTGCACAACATGGAGAACTAGAAATGCAATAAATGGGAGTGATGTCTCTGTGAAAAATCAACATGGTTCCCTTGAAAGAAAGCAGATATCAGAGGCAATTAAAATTTGTATTTTATGCAAGGGAGATGGTGGAAGAACTCTCAGTGAGGACCCCATCAATAAATATTGGGGCTGAAATTCTTGTTTCAGTTAACCTTAGAAGTCTGCAGCATTGGCCTTCAACATCTGTTCTTCAGCAGGCATTGGCAGCAGAGGCTGGAGCAGGATTCGTGCCGATATCCTGGTTTTGTTCTTGGTGCCATAGTGCAGTGTCACGCCATCCAGGAGAGGCTCCTCCCTACTGGGATGTGAAGACCTATGGTCTGTAGTGTTTGGTGTCTTTCAGAATGTACAACTGCTGACACTGAGATCTGAAGGTGACTTCCCCAGTGTGGCTTGGTGTCACTTGCTCTGGGAGCAGACGCAGCTTCCTGCAGTGATATGAAGGCCATGAGCTTGCGAAGACTGTATAGATTAAAGAGCAAACTCAGAGGGTTTCAGTGGGATCAGGGGCTTTGAAGTAGTAATTAGGCAGAGCCAGTTGTGGAGGGGTCTTTTGTGACTTGGAGGATGCAGAGGCTGTAAGAGCAGTGTCTGAGCTGGTTGGGAGCATAACCAGCCAGTAGCCCATCTCTGCTGGTGACCCGTGCTGGACAGCACGGAAGATGTAAAACTAAAATAATGTATTTGCTTGGTTTGGCTTGGTTTGTTGGCTTCCCTTGCATGAAGCCCAGTTTGAATGAAGACTTGCTTACTGCATGTCCTTCAGGGATAACTGTTTTATGGAAGGTAAGCATCCTGCAGCCCTCTGCTTCTGAAGGCTGCCTCGATCCTAGGTATGCTCATCTAGAAGAGCATCCCTGGTCCTTGTGTGTCTTGTTCACTTCTCTTTCTCCACTTCTGTTTCTGCAGTAGATGAAATTATGTTTACTTTTTTTTTTGTTTTGTTTTTGCAGGAATTCGTTCCTGGAACATTAATACTCTGTACTGTGACCTGAATCAGCAACTGCAGCTCTTTGTAACCCGACATCTGGCTCAGTTTTCTTCTGAAGTGAAAGGTCAGCTTTATGATTTATAGGCATTAACTTTTACTTCTTTCTTTGTGCCTGGAAAAAAACCTCCAAACCAACAACAACAGGAGCAAACTGATTGTGATTCAATTAGTGATTTGTTTGCCCAGGATTCTGCAGAACTTAATGCTAAAGAACCATCTTAAAGGTTTGTTGGATGCAATGAATTTAACTTAAAATTACATATCTTATGACTGAGAATAGTGTTGAATAGAAATATGTGCTATTTTAAAGCCCATTAAACTAGTAAGTTGGAATTCATCTATCTCTCTTCTGTACCTTATTCAGGTGGTGCAATGTAGTTTTACTTCATTAGCTATTTATTATCTCTCTCTTCCTGTTGGGTCTTAGAATGTACTTTTATATGCACAAAATGTGTTGCAAGTAGTATGTAAGAACAGTCAAATGACTTTCTGAATTCTTCTTTTTGAAGGCCTATCTCCCTTTCCCAAGAACAATCAATAAGAGCTTTATAAGAATGACATGAACAGTTAGAAAGTGCTTGCCTAGCTTGTTGAAAGCTTTAACTCTGTTAAAATACTTTTATGTCATATACATTAAGTTACTATAGTAAGCACAGATTACACTGTTGTGAAATCTGTTTTATATCAGGCTGTCCTATAGCTCATTGTATGTTGTACATTCTTGTCAAAGCTTCTGAGTGTATTTTGCCAGTTGAGAAAGCTGTTCTCCTAATGGACAGCTGTGAAAAAAAGTACCTGGACTCTTCTCAAATGTGTCACTAACTGAAAGGTCTCAACTTTTCTGTGACTTACTAACATGGGGATTAGTAATCGCCCTCCCTGGAAGGCAATGCATGCATGTGTATGTACTTATGGTATTGGAACACTGTGTATGAAACGTGTGAGTTGAAACACTCAGCAAAAGATTTGTCTCAATTTGAAGCAGCTGTAACAAGGCCTATGGTACAAATAGACCAAAGAGCTAATAAGTTACTGTGAGTATAATATTTTCCCAAAAATTCTTCCAAGTCAGAGTTGAAATATCTGTATTAATATTAGTAAAATGTATCCCATTCACTTTTCTTGCTTGGTTCCTGAGCAGCAAAGGGTGATAAATTTGTTGCCAGCCTATGAAGATGGTTCCATGAGGGATGCAGGGAATTGTAAGTCTCTTAACAACTGTCAGGCCTAATGAGCAAATCAGCAGCAACTATAATAAAAGGCAGAATTAGTGTCTGCCTGGGAGGAGTTTTGCTAAGGGAAGTTCTGCTTTTTGAATGTCTTGTAGCTCTTTGAAGAGATCAGCAAACTTACAGATGAGTGATTTAGTCCACCAGGCCAAAATGTTTTGGGACTCTAAGACCATGAAGTCTAAGGAAGCCTATTGGCCACAAAATTAGGGGCCAGGCTTCAGTATCTAGAAGTTCCTGAGGGAAGGATGGTTAAACAGAAGTTCTGATGTCAACTGTCTGCAGAGACTTGGTCCTAAACTGGAGGCTTGCAACTTAACATAGTACTAGGCATGCTGCCTCTTCCTCAGAGCCCCTGGCCATCACTGCACATCTGCAGAATCTCCCATGAGACTACACATTCCTGCCAGCCCTGCACAGTGTCTTTTTGCTCTGGTACATTTTTGGGGAAAGGAAAAGCATAGCTGGCTCTCAGCTGCTCCTGCTTTTGATGTGCTTAGCAGTAGTTAACCCCATGAATATTAACAGCTGCTTTCAGTCTGACTAGGGGATTTTAAATAGCTCAACAGCCATCCCAGTGATCTTTTCTCTCAAACTGTACTTTGTGTTGGCCTTCAAAAAACTTTTTATAAATAGCTGATGTCATAATTGAAAATGAAGCAATGAAAAAACACCATTCAGGTTGAATTTGATGGAACAAATTCTTGAAATAGTGAAACATTGATGATATACTTTTCTTACCTCTGTAAAAGGATTAAGAAAAATATTAAACACTTTCAAGTATTAGCTTGTATTTTTGTTTGCAAACTTCATGCTTTGTGCTGCAAGCCATCAGGGTCTGTGTACATCTAATAACTAGCTGCCTCAAAGGCTCTGGGGCCTTTCATATTCATCCTGACACTCATCCCTCACATCCTACTGATGCCTTTGTTTTACATTTAGTGCCAGTTGAGGATACAGATATATCTGCCACAGCTCATTGAGAACGTGGCAGAGTTACATTACAGTTCCTAAAGGCAGCTGTCTCTTTGGATGAGCAATCCTAGAAAGCTTTTAACTCAGACTAGGAGAAGGATCCATTTTGCTGCCTCTCTGGAACATACAGGCAGCTACAAAGTGGATGGAGACTTTCCCTTCACAAGGGGCAGTGTCTAAGTTGGGTTGGGAGAGTATTCAATTCAGTAAGAAAGAATTTTTTTTTCTTTTTTTGGGGTTTTTTTTGTGTTTTTTTTTCACTGTGGGAACAATCAGTCACAGGAAAAACCTCCCCAGGGCCATGGTAGAGTCCTTACCAGCTTCTGTGCTGCTTCTTTTGTGCTCAAGGGCTCTATTTACTCTCATAGTAACCACACTGAGCATTACCTCAAAGATCCCATGAATTGTAGTCTCCTAAAATACAGTTTCCCATGCAAGTGCAGACCATGTTTCTTGGTCCATGTGGCTGCAACTATCTGAAGCATTGCTCTTTCCACCTGACTCCTGTCAGAAACAACTTTAGATTTTTCTCCCAGATAACTGGTAACTAATATCTCCGTGGGACTTGCAAGCACCACCCGGATCTGTCTGTCAGACATACTTTATTCAGTTACTCGTGTGTTCTGTGAGAACACATCTCCTCAAAGGCTGCCTTGTGTTAGGCTGGGTAGTTGTAGCAGTCCAAGCCAAAGGTACACCCAACACTGTGACAAAAAGAGGGATGTGTGGGCAGGAGTGTAAGATGAGTGCATAAAATACTTGCACCTTGTACTATCCTGACTCATATCTGGTTCCAGCTCACGGAGAGGTGTGTTTTCTGTGTGTTTTAGTAACAGCACTTTCCAACTTCCACAAAGTTCAGTGATCTGTTGCAGGAAGGAACCTGCAACTACATCTTATTTGCTTGGATTCTCATTCCTGTCTGGTCTCATTTTGATGTACCTTCCTACACTAGACAGTTCTGTCCAATCTAGTTGTGTTGTAGGTCTGGCATATTTGCCTTCTCATGATTTCTCCAGACTGCAGAGGCCAGGCTAACCTAATGGTTTCCTTTTAGGGAAACTATTCCACACCTTTCATTTTTCTTGTTTATTGCCTTCCAGATCTACATCTTTAGGATGCTGGAAACAGAAGTGTGTTCAAAGTGGGACAGAGCTATGTATTTACACAGCAGTGCAAGATTCTTTTTTCTTTTCCTGATTTCTGACATACCTATTGCTTTCTGACTGCTGTTGAGCAGTGAGCTGAGTCCTGCATAGAACTAAGATTATCGTAATCTCAGGGTCTCTGCCCAATGGTAATAGTTAGCTCTGGTTAGCAATAGTTCATGTAATTTCATGTGTGATTTTATACTGATAAATCAATCAGTCAATCTTAGATCTTGTACAGAAATTATCTTTTTGCATATACTTGGTCTGATTGCTGCAATCTCCCACCACCATTACTGTTAAAATTTCATTGTCTCTAAAATATATTTTCATTTCTTTCAATTAACAAAACATAAATACTTACTGAATGTTTTTGGCTCTGTTTGACCTGCAGAGCTTAGTTTTAAAACAAGAGATAGCACAAAAGCAAAAAGATGTAAGACCATATGTAAAACTTTATTTCAAAATGCTGCTTTTAGTATCCTTAGCAGATGTTTTAATGGTAGAAGAGAACTTCTCTGGACACTACATGTCCCCAGGGTTCTCTTTGACAATAATACTGGGCTCCATTTCACGCATCTGATGCCAGCAAACTGACCCTGCTTTGGCAGATGCGGCCAGGAAGTTGTCAGGCTGAATCTGTTCTTCTTTTGTATTTTAAACTGTTCCTTTGTTCCTACCGATGTGTTGTGGTTCTCACTATGACACCCAAGAGGCTGTGGGGGAAGATAAAAACCAGAATCACAACCAGCTGCTTTGCACTTCAGCTCGGCAGAGGCTCCGCAAACATCAGTTTCTTGCTCTTGTGTTCTGCCCAAATGTTGTTACTGTCTGAAAGGGCAAATGCTGCTTGTCTTGCCTTAAAGTTCCTGTAAGCTCTAAACTGACCCTGTGCAACTGACATTTCTGTACGGATTTATTGTACATTTGAAATTGCTGAGGCTTCAATGAATCATACAGGATCCACTCATGGGAAGCATCCTTCCTATGAAAAGTGATTTTTCGTTGCTGCTCAGGTTCTGTTCAGCTGCTCTGCTGAATATTGAGGAGAAATTTCTGTTCAGCTTTTTAAAAGCAAGTAAGATCAAAGGAAATGCCTTACTGGTTCAGATTAGTGGTCTATCAAGCCCCATTGATTGCCCTTTTCCCCTCGAAGGTCCCTCCCCATCTATGCACAGAGCTGGAATGAGGGATGTTCAGACCATGAGCTACCCCTTTTAGTAAAAGCTGTTTGATTCCTCTTGAATCAAGACTCTACAAATACTGTCTGCCTCCACAGTCATGTGTAGCAGGAAGTTTCTGAAATTCACTGACTGCTATCTAGAAAAGAAATTCCTTTTCTATTTTAATTTGATTTAGCTTTCCTGGGTGCTCCCCAGCTTCTACCATTTGATGAGTAATGACTCAATCTACTGGCTTTGACTATTTTTCTATTTTATTTTTTCTTCCTAAATTGGAGAGTTCATTTTGAGACTATTATGATAATGTCACTGTTCAAACATTTTAATAATTTTAGTTATTTATGCTAACCCTGAATTAATAGACACAACACTTAATAAGAAGCAAGAGCTCCCAGATCATCTTTTTCCCTAATGGAGTTTGTGAAGCTGTACTTCTAAAGAATGGAAAAAACTGATCACCTGTGAACATGGTCCATTATATATGAACTTGAGCAAAATACTGGATTCTTTATTTTAGTGAATATTCAGTGTTACTACCTTTCTATAATTGTGGACCCTATTTATGGTGTGGTGCTTGTATGACTTCCAGTACTACTTGAAACTGTAAGACTTCCAGTTCTCATCCTTAATTTTCAAAGAAAACCCTCCTACCTGCACTCCAGCCTTCAGCAGCTTCAGGAATCTGAGTGGCTTCCACAGAAGTGGGCTGAGGTGTGTGCACAGCTGGCCCAGGGGCTGGACTGGGGCCTCTGGGTGGGGAAAGCTGCAATGGCTGGTAGGGCACAGCATCTGAGTGTGCACATGGTGTCTTCTGACCTTTATGAACACCCAGTTCCATTGCTTGGACCACTCAGGCATTTCAAGGGTTGCAGGCGTGGGTTTTATCACCTTAGGTAAGTTTTTTTAATTTTATTTTTTTCCTCAGCAAGACACCTGCCATCTTTTAGTGTGTACCCATTTTAATACTTCTCATATTTTTGCCTAGAGAAGTGTTTTCTTTTAATTGATGATGTGGATTTATTCTCTGTTTATCTTTTGGGTTTTTTTTAAATAAGTGTTCAAAAGTTCTGAGTGAGCCAGTTAAGAACAAAAGAAAAAATAAAGGAGGCATGTGCTTCCACTCAATGCAAGCAGAAAACCAGCAAAGGCTGTTGAAGACAACATTTTTCTCCATCTTGTCCCATGACTGAAAGCTGTTAATTTTATAACAGTTAATGGGTGATCTGTATGGTGCAGAACAGTTCTTTAAACTGTGCTCTGGTGACTATTTCATGTTGTCCATGACAGCAGCTGCACACAGAATAAGGGGTGGGGAGAGGGTTGCTGGTACTTGTGGGTTTGATTTTATTTTTTTGTGTTGCAGTGACATTTTGTCAGTTTGACAAAGGCAGCGTTCTCTTGGTGGCCTTGTGCATTGTGAGCACAGTAGCTGCCATGACAGAGTGACCTCCCAAATAAGATAAGTTCTGATACATGCTGGTTTTAGAGTCTCCATGTTGCTTCATGTTTAGCAGAGGTGTTGGAACTAGAGATACTTAGTACAAGTTAAAACAAGCTTTGGGTGGTTTGGATGTTGGTTTTTCCTTGTGTTTGGCTTGTGCACCATGGCAGAGGCAGCAGGCCCTCAGCAAGGAGGACAAGGCTGCTGCTGCTGCTCTGCTACACCCTGCACAGTCAGTGGAACCCAGTGGAATTTCTGGAGTGATGTCACCTGGGATCTGAACTGCTGTTTTGGGAAATAACTTCTTCTTCTAGGTCCAGATTCAAAAGAGTGGAAAAACAATGTGGACAGTGCCTGTTAATTATATTTTTCTCTGAGATTAATTGTTGTCATGTGCTATTGTGATTTTAATGCCATAATTCCTACCTCCTTAGTAAACAGATGTCCCTCAGTCTGACTGGCTCCATTCCAGGAATTTGCCTTGCTTTATTAACTGTGGCATTGCTGAAACATGTGCCTCTTTTCTCCCCCTGTATGAATTTAATGTTTCAGACTGGAGGCACTGTTTTCCCCTTCTGATCTGATGTTGCCTCTGGGTAATCTGAGATGATGTACTTTCTGTTTGATACTGAGAAATTGATTGTCTTTGTGCTAGAAAATCAGGAATTTTGCAGTGGAGTTAATGGGGATCATTAAGGGCTTGTGTCTAGAGGCATCTTTCCTTTGAAGTACCAGCTTGCCTGGGAGAATTCCTGATGCACGCCTGCTGATTGGAGAGTAAGTCTTCAAACCCAGGCTGTGTTGATATAATTATTCAACTGGAAATAAACCAGTACAGTTATTTTCTACTCAGAATTAGTCCTTATGTGTGGCACAGACAAAACTAATGCTTGGTGAGGGTTTTTCCTTCGTTTTCTGAATTTTATCTCTATGTATAACTAACTTTCCAATTTTGCAAGTTTTTTTGCTCGAAGCTGCTAGAGTTGAAATCATCACAGTTGTGAATTCACTGGTTGCTTTTCTGAAGTTAGAACTTGCCTACTAAATTATTATTCTTACTTGTCAAACCAGACATTGTGGTTAAATGTTGTTGGCAGTTCAATCCTTTTTATCCTTCAAGAGGGAGTGCATTGAGCTGAGCCAGTCCTCTGTACTGTCTGCGTGTAGAACAATTTGAGGGGTCAGAATCTGTTTGAATGGGCTTTGAGGATTAACCCTTTGATTGGCTAGAAAAGGAAAATAATCATGAGATCATTGGGGAAGGGCTGGACCTTTCTTCAGCACACAATGTGAAACAAGCATATTTGGGTGTTTTGTTTTCTTTGGTACTTTGTATCCTGGTAGATGTGAACTTTTTTCTTTGTTTTCTTTTTAAAAGAAAGTGTACTAAGTTTGGGCTGTCCTTGAGGAAGTAGCTTGGGGATAACACAATGATTTTGATTTCTCAGGCCTTTGTTAAGTGGCTTTGGTGGAATACATTCTGAAGCCATTTAAAACAGTGGGGTGTTCCCCCATGATGTTGGTCTTTATCTGTAGAACTTTTTAGCATTGTTCAGCTGGATAAGACTTAAATTTCTGGTGGTTATGAAAGAACGAAAAAATCTCTGAAAAACATAATAGGATAAGAATATATTTTTTTCAGATGACCTGACCCCACTTGTTTTATTCATATTTTTGTGAACTGAGGCCTATTCTGGATTTTGTCTGCCTTCACTTTGACAGTAGCTATTGTGGAAATTGGTAGTGGCTATTCACAATTTGCCTTCAGGTAAATGAGTGGTTTGGGTTTGACCTAATCCTACTTCTTTTCCTCTGAAATTTTATTAGTGAGTACTAATGATTGTATAGAAAACCCTGCAGTAGACAGTTAGACTCCTGTAAAGGAAATTCTCCTGGGATTCACTGTTTTAAAGATGGCATTTGCTTGCATTTTTATTCCTCTTTCATGGGGATGAATAATTCAAAGTGGTTATTGATTTTTTCTTTCCTCCCCCACCTCCATATTTGGTTCCCCTCTCTGGTTTCATTTGAACCACATCCTTGCAGAAAACCAACCATGTGCTGCAGTGCTGATCTCATCATACAGGACAGCATAAACCCAAGAGGGAACAGTGCCTGAAATGGATGTCCTGATTGATCCATGTCTAAAGAAATTTGTCTATTTCTTATATTTTTTCTTTTTCTTGACTAGTAGATCGTATAAGCAGAAACTGTCTAGTAACCATAACATTCCAAACACACACACAATTTACTGGCACTAGTTTGGACGGACTAACATTTTATCTCTTTAAATTTAAAATATGTTCCTGTTCTGAAATGATAGCATATGTTTGTTTCTGTGGTATCTTTGCATGTAATAGCAACTAGATTCTGTGGTTTTTAGTTTTTCCTAGAATTTTTACCTTTTCCTTAGACCTGCATTCGTTGTGAGAGAAAGGTTCCAAAGAATGCCTGAACGTGACAGGTCAAGGGTTCTGCACCCTCACAGAATGTGGCAGAGCTGTTTTGCAATGCTTACAGGAAAATGCCTGCATGTCAACTCTTGGGTTCCAATTCTAAATATTACACAAAAAAACAAGGCAGCCCTAGTGCTTTTATTAACCCCTGGTATAGGTTAATAAAAAATGTACCTTTTCTTTTAAGGAAGTCCTCAACAGTCACTGACCCAGTCATGTAAACATGGCAGTATATCCAGGGTGTTGTCAACCTTCCCAGGTTTTATCCCAGTGTCACTAAGAAATCACTGAGATTTGATCATGGTTCCTCTCCCTTCAGTGCCACTCTCTGGGGTGCTAAGGGGTCGTGCTGCACTTGTACAGGGACACGATGCTGTTCTCACTCTGCTCTGGTGTTTGCCTCAGTCCCTCTCTTCGTGTTCCTTCTGGCCTTTTAGGTACTGCTCATGTTTGTTCCAGTTTCACAGCCTTGAATTACAAACCTCTTTATCCTTTCCACTGAGAGTTGTAGACAGGTCATCTTCTGTCGTTTTCCCTAAAGCTTTTCAGTTGCTAAGTTAAATTAGGATCACCATTTTTAAAACTTTATTTTCTGGGACAAGAGGGACCAGATTGTTGTTGCAGAAAACTCAGAGGGTTCATGAATTTGTTTAAAGTAGGAACTGGAAAAGAAACTGGTAGCAGATGCTGGCAGTCTCTGTGGACCTGCATTAGGGATGCTATTACCACAAAAATAAAACCTTATTTAGTGAAGAAAATGACACAGAACTAAATGAAATGGATGACTTGGGCTATCCACCTTTAAAGCTGCAAAATTCCACATTAGAGATGCTAATTCTCAATGGCTCAGATGCTAATCACTCCTTGGGCCCTGACATATCAGAAAGATGAAAATATCATTCTCATATTAAGGAAGAGAGGCCTCAAAATGTAACTGTATTGGACCAGCAAAGCAACTGAAAGTATAAAATAATTTAGGGATCAGAGGTTCCTTTAAATAGAACTATATAGACAACCAAAAGTTGTTTCAAAATAGGGAAACAGCAAAAGTGGGAAACAAATATTTAGCCAGCATTTAAGCCACATACACATTAAAAAGATAGAAATATTGATAAATAAGAAAGGAGATAGGTAGTAGGGAAGCCTCATTAAACAGTTACAGTTGCAGAGAACAAAGCATTATTCAGCAAAACAAATACCTTTTAAAAACATCTAGTAAAGCCCATAGAAAAGAGTAAAAATTGCTGTACCTAGACAGATAGCCAAGAGGATTTTACAAGTTACTTGCCAAAGACTTGAACGAGTCATTGGTTCTTCTGGTGACTGAAAGCAGATAGTCTGTGGAAGTCAGTAACTGGATAGTCAAAGCAAAACAATCTTCCAGGAGGACAAATGCAAATAAACCCTTGTTGTTCTCCACAGTTTTTCTCTGTCCTGTGTGCAGTGGTGAGAGCTGTGTGCAAGGGCAGCTCAGCTGGATGCAGACAAACAGGGAGAGGCTGGAACCTGTGCCATTCGAAGTCTGCTTTTCACACAGTGGTGTGGGAAAATAAATACATTTAACTCAAATTAATGGCTAGGTCTGTGCCATAGATAGTAAATCTTATTTTGCTGCTTGAAATAAACTGTATCAATATAAAAAAGTACAGAAGGAGATCTTACTGAACTAAATATCCTACTAGGGGCAAAATTTGGTCACTATTGCAATGGGTGTAGAAAAGGAAAAGGCTGCAGGGTGGTGTGACGCTGTATGAAATGGCCTGAGATGTGTGCCCTTCCCATGTGTGCAATGTGAGCTGTCCTCCTGGAGCGCTCTGAAAAACCTACCAGTGGCAGCACAATTTCTGACAGAGGTCAGTTCTAGACCAAGGCTGTGCAACCCCCCTCCCTCCCTGTATCAGTGGCATTGCTCTTTGAAGTGACAGATGTGTCTCAGTGTTGTGGGTTATTAGGAAAGTCCTAAAGAACTGCCAATGGATGAAATTATCCCTGGGCTATCACCAGGGCAGTTCTTACACTGAAGGGGATGATGTTAACTCAAGTGCTAAGAAGCCTGGTTTGTATGAAGCAGGAGTAGCAAATGTATCCTCCTGCTTTGTTTCCAGCACTAATGCGTAATAGCACCTTCTAGGTAATAACCTTTCCTCACCTTGTGCATCTTTAAGCTGAAAAAGGGGACTGCATGTGCAAACGACTCCAGCTTGTGTTATACTGGTTATAGTGGGATGACAAGCACAATGGATGGTGACAATGACCCTGTTTAGAAGAATGTCTGTAGTGTTGTCTGAATCTGAAGGGCTGCTGAGCAGAGGACACTGGAAGCATGGACAGCAAAGGTAATGTATTCCTGTTAGGGGGATAGGAGAGGGGCAAATACAGCCTGTATACATTTGGGAAAAAAAACTGTCAGTGGGGAACCAGTCCACTTGTGTCTTGTGCAGGGATAGTAGTGTACAGGGAGTACACTACACTATGTATGATCCTCTATGACTTAATGGAAATCAGTAAGCTTTTTCTTCCCAGTGGCTGAAACACTTTCTAAGTCTAGATTGAATATGTTATCCCACACTTACTGTATTAAGGATCAACATAAATGTCTTCAGGCTACCAAAGAAAAATAAACCAACCTGGAACATGGAGCACTTTTTAAAAGGACTTGGAAGAACCTGAGCATCACTAAGAGTAATGTATTTGTTCGCAGTGAATAGGTGGATGCTGGCAGATGTTATCCTGCAAGAGTCTCGGAAAACAATTTAAACATTTATCTGAAAACATTGCCAGAAACACGTCTCCAGAGGTCGGGTTGCTGCTGTTCTTGCCTCTCATTCGCATGCGTTGTGCGGCCAGTGGGGTCCGAGGTCACTGCTGATCCATCCCCGTGCCCCGGCAGCCAGGTGCTGGTGGGTGGTGCCCGGCACGTCTGTCCCCACCCGAGGGGGCCGGGGCTGTGCCGGGTGGTTCGTGTCGCTCATGTTTAACCGGAGGAGCCGCCCTGAAACTGGAGCCCGGCAGGAGGTTCCACTTTAAGAGTCACTTAAGCCGAAGACCCCGAAGTGGGATGGGGAGCACCCCTCGGGGCACACTGTGAGGAGCGAGCTGACGGGAGCGTGTTGGGGAAAAAAGTCCAGCCGGCACCGGCACGCGTGTTGGCCACGGTTTGAGCCGTGCCCGGCATTTCGGAGCGCGGGTCGCGGTCCCGGTGCTCGCCGTTGCCCGGACTTGGCCGGAGCCGCCCCGGGCTGGCCACAGGGCCGCGGGGCGGGCAGGGCTGCTCGGGGGGAGCCCCGCGGCCCACAGAGGGTTAAGGCGCCCTGCGCAGGGTGGGGGGCGCGGCGGCTCCGCCCCGCACCGTGACACGGCGCGGCTCCCGCAGCCGCTCCCGCAGCAGCGGCCGTGCCGGCGCATCCGCCGCGCTCCGGGTAGCCGATCGGCGGTGCTCCCCGGGCAGGATGGTAGGTGCACCTTCCTTCCCCACCGGCCTGGGGCAGGCTGCGGAGATGCCCGGGCGGTCGGGAGCGAGGAAGCCCCGGTGCCGCAGGGGTACGGGGCGGAGGCGGCGGCGCTTTGTTCGCGCTCCGATGCTGCTCGTTGCTTTGGAGGGCAGTGGTCGGCCGGGTAGGACGAGCTGTTCGGGGGAGGTGGCGGGGAACATCAGTGACGGCAAGCGGCCTCGGCCCTGGCCGGGCTCTGCCCTCTGCGCCGTCCCGATGAGCTGCTGGGGCTGCGCGGCGCTGACAGAGGCGCAGGTGAGGAAACGCACCTGCGCGGAGCGGTCAGAGCGGCTGCGGGTGCCTTGGCTTGGAATGTGAGACTACTCGAGTAGGGGGCGACTGGCGGTTGAGGGGGACCAGGGACAAGAGGAAAGGTGGCTGCAGATGGAGCTTGGTCTTTTTATCATCTGCGAACCGCGCCCCTTCTCAGCTGTTTGTGCCCGAGGATTGGAACAGAAGCCGAATTCCCCAGCTGCTCAGCTGTTTTACACTTGTGTTAGCTCAAGCACAGAGAATGATGTATTAAGATAGGTCTAGAGAAGAATTTGAAGAAAATATTCTGCCTGTCATGGACTTAAGGAGTCCTGCAGCACTATGGTTTATCCCAGTGTAGTCTTTCCTGAAGATTGTGTGCTGCTGGAGAAGGGAGGAGGTGGCACAAGGCATCTCACAGATGCTGCCTTTGGGCAAGGCTTGGTGAAAGACAGTATTAATGTCTGTATCACTGTTCCACTCTGTGCTGATGTTGGAATGAGGCTAATGCCAGGCAGGAGGGGGGAGGGTTGTTAAGGTGGACTGTCATGCTATTGATTCGATGAAAGAAAGACACAGAGCTGGGCCCCTTCTGCAATGTCTTTCCTCTAGTGCCGCACACCCACACATGAACAGTCTTGAAGTAGCTGAGGTCTGGCTTCAAGCTTCTCAACACTACATTCTTCCACTACAGAAAGCCAAAAAGCATCCAAATGGGTCCAGTTAGTGGGGGAGGGAGAAAGAAAGGTTCCCATAAATTGTGAGTGATGCAGCATTTCAAGGGCAGCAGAGAGAGGAGATGTGGCCAAGCTTGGAGCTGATTTTCATCGCAGTAGGATATAGGGAGGGCCTTTGTGCTTAAGAAATGAGAATAGCAAAGTGCTTTCTTTTTCCTAGCAGTGGGCCTTTGTCATCCTTCACCTTGCTGTTCTGCCTATGTAGCACAGAGGGATGAGGGATCAGCTGTCCCTTTATTATTAGCTCTCCTGCATTGTCCATGGTACCATGTGATGATGACACCTTTGCAGTCACAGACAAACGGGGTTCTATATCCATAGGATATCTCTGGCATCCATTAGAGTTGCCACCAGTAAACATCTTGATAAAAGTGTTAAATTATCAGTATGCTAATGCTAAAACATGTTGAAGTATTTCAAAACAGAGCCTTTTATTGCCAGTGTCCAGAGCTAGGGGAGCTAGAGCAGGGTTTGGCACTTGGCACAGACCAGATTACGTGACCATGAATATCTGTCAGACACTGCTGTGTGGGTAAGAGGGAGAAAGAGAAGAAGCAAACCCCACTAAGCAGGGAGGGAGCAAGGAAAAGAAGTCAATAGTGAGGCCAACAAAAGCTTTCTTAATAAAGAAGAGGGGGGGCTGAGAGGGATCAAACTGGGACTGTCGGTGATGTGAGGAGGGGAAGAAGGAGGGAGCTGTGATCAATGTGTCATTGATCCCACAGTGAGCTTGGAGGGGAGGAGCGTGGCTGCTGCACACTCACACACGCAGAAACACACGCGCACACACACACTGCGGCAAATTCTGCAGCTGGTGCCTGCTGGCTTATGACTGCAGAAGAAACAAGGTCTGGTTTAAACTCTCTGATCTCAGAGATGAGGCTGTTTCTATTCCAAGTAGCTCTGGCTCCGCTGTGAAAAGCCCTGCAGGCTGGGCACTGTTCCAGAATGACAGGGATTCCTCTTCCTTCTGATGGGGCAGGGGGCCTTTTGCTGTGCAAGGTCAGTACCCTCTCTGTCTCCTTGATGGCCCCATACTGGTTGGCTGCATCCAGCCTGTGTCTGTCCTTACACTTTCTCCAGCAAGTAGTTACCGAATGCAAGCTGAGACCCATTTTTTCCTCCTCTTCTTTGCTTTCCTGCAATCTGGCAAGGCCAGGCTGTCAGATCCTCCACCCTACTCCCATTCTGCAGACAGAGAAATGTGTAGCTTGTAGTTTCTTTCCTGACAAAACAATCTATGCCCTGTCACATCTTTTTGCCTCTCTCCCTCGTGTCTGTGGTGCTGGCATACCTGAGTCACATCCTCAGCAGATGTGGTGGTAAATGGATGATGGACTGGATCACCGGAGGGAGGGTGGTGAGCAAGTGCCAGCTCTTTGCTGAAAGTGGGGAAGTTGCGTGTATGGGAACAAGAGGTGCAGTGTCTCAGTTAAAGGGGCATGGCTGGACATAGGGGTAAGGGCAGAAGAGAGATCCCTGAGCATGAGCTTCTCTGGGACGTGGTTTGTGCTCTTTGTACATGTTCGTACACGGACCTTCCCAGGTAACTTATGGGACAGCTGCATCTTGCAAAGGAAGAAGAAATTCAGGTCAGGATTCAGTGATACATCCTTGTGATAGGCATCTAAGTATAGAGATCTTAATGAGTACAGCTTCTAGCACAGAGTGCTACTGGCATTATCACAGACTTTCCACTGCTTCTTTATGGGCAGAAGAGAGAGATCTCCAAACCCTTGAGAGGAGATGCTGTGGGAGCCCCAAGCAGTTGAGATTATCTGGTTAGCACCTGAGCACTAACCCAGCAGTAGTAGCTAGTTCAAAATGCAGGGAGTATCTGCCAGCCTGTGGAGTGTTTGTTAGGCAAAAGTACCTAAGGAAGAAAGGGAGGTGGGATAGACTCTCCAATGGCCCAATCTGTGTATGGGAGGAAAGAAAGCAAGTTATGTGTAAATGAATGCTTAGAAGCATTCATTCTTTGAAGAGAGTTTACTAAGATAGAAAAAGATTTATTTTTCTTTCCCCCAAAAAAATCCTGAACTGGTTTTCTGGACACCAGCGAAAGCCTAGTAGGTGTTGACAGGAGAGACCAGAGAAAGTATCGAGCTAGTTTGGTTCTAAATTCTCTGTATTATTTTTTTGTCCATCCCCTTAGAGGTGCCTGGTTGTATGGTATGAATTCTTCTTAAAAATACACATTTTGTGTTTGTCTGCAGGTAAACACTTCACTTCTACTAAAGCATTGAAAGTAACAAGCTTCTGCCAGTTTTGTGAAGATTGGTCGGGCATTCGAGGGTTGTGAATCAGTCTTCCCCAGGACAGCACATACCTGTTTGTCCTGAAGCCTCTGCTCACAACCCAGCCGTCAGCGTGTGGCTGTCTCTGACCATGTGCCACTTGCACAGTTGGCAGTTTTGGCTCATGAGTGGGACTGAGAATATGGCAGTAAACTGCAGGGAGGGTGGAGGGAGCTGGGATTATTGGAGTGAGGCAGTGCAGGCTTGACACATAAAAAACTGTCTTAGTCAGTTCATGCCTTGGCTGTGCCTAAGCTCTGTGGCTTGCTTTTGCCTTTGCTTCAGACTAAAGAAATGGAGATAAATGTCTACATGTGCTGACTCTAGTAACTTTGGATCAGTTTTTCTCATCTAGTGCCTTCCTCTCCAGGATCTCAGAAGTTGGTACTAATGGCGCAATTAGTTGTGTGTCCAACTCTTGAGGAAATTTCTGTCTTTCTGAGTCTTTATTCAAAAATGAACTTGAGCACTGATCTCCTCAGCCAGCAGGTTCTTAGTTCTCCTGAAACAGTCCTTCAAGTCTTGCTGGATCAATCTCTGAAACGTATAGAATAGTACTGGGTTAGGTTGTTGATTTGGGTTGTTCTCTAATGAGGAATGCAATTTTGCTTAATTTCTGCCTTTCTGAAAAGCATCATCATCCCAATGTCTGTATTTGGAAAGAAATTAGTGAGCCCTTTCTTTGCTTTTGAAAGTAAAGGCTTGGATATTTCCTCTAAGCAGATGAAGGCTGAGAGTTGCCAACAGAAGGAGGCAAGTAAGTCACAGAGGGGTAGGATTCAATATGCATGTGTGTTATCAATATGTGCTACTGAATAACTTGTGTGTCTCTTTGCTGTCATTCATGTGTGGTCTTGCGAAGCACCAAAGTCTCTGGCAATTTACTAGAACCTACCTCAGGGCTGTAAAAGTTTAGTGCTGTTTTTCACATATAGCTACTAATGGATTGTGCTAAAAAGGCATGACAGCATAACTGGCTTCCTCTATTGACTTTCAAGTTAAGAGATATTCAGTTAATTACTTTTGCACTTTGCTAACCTTTTATTTCACTGAGATCTCACCTGTCCATTCTCTATTAAGCTCCAGTGTCAATTTCTTAAATAATTAAGGAGAAAAACTAGAAGGAAAAGGTCAAGATGCTAATAGCTGTCTTAGAGGAGAAATGGGCAAGAAGCCAGGGATATACCTTCTGGATGACTAGATTTATGTTCTGACAAGCTTGCTAAAATGAATTAAGAGGGGTAAGTTAAGTTGCAGTACTTACCCAGAAATTAAGATACCAGCTAGGCCATGTAATAAGTAAATGGCGTGAATCAAATATGATTCCTTTCCACAGTGGTAAATAATTGGATAGGGTGGTTATCTGTGGCTTTAGTCCATATGGCATTTTTCTGAAGAACCAGCTTGTAGGCTCACAGGTACGAGTGCAATATGTGTTTTGGCCTAGTTCCTGGTTACTAGATTTGCATGGGAGTTTTATCTGTTATGTGTTTTCCTTCTTGCTGTTGGTCCATATTCAAAGACCATTGTTAAGAAAGAGGGAGGCATGGAAACATGGAAGGGTCCTGTGTCTGCATGGCTCCAAGGGAGCTGAGTGAGTGAGAGGCCCTGAAGCAAGTGTGTTTGGTGATGGAGGCCTCTTCCAGTCCTTTTTATTCTCCCAGTCGGTAAGTTCAGTCCCTGATTCCACTGGGTAATCTGCAAGCTGAAAGGGACCTGACCTGATGGGGTGGCATTAGGAAACAGGAGGCCTGTGATAAAGGAAGCCCTGAGTGAGCTCAGCTCAAGCAAACTGGTGAGAGGCAGTGGCTGAATGGTCTTGTCACCAGTATCAAGAGAGGAAGATGTCCCAGGCTACTCTGCTAGAAACCTCCTTGGTTGTTCCCAAACACCTCTCTCTTCAGTGCTGAATGAACAGGAGGCCTTGACGTTCTGCACTTTGAAATAATTTTCGGTATCCCACTCGTTATCACTGTACTCCATGCTATAAATCAAGTCCCAGGAACCCAGACCATGCAGAAAATCTGTCAAGGGGCAATTAGATCCAAGAGTGCAAAGTCAAGATGCAGCAAAGAAAGTTGTTGGCAGAGGACAGCTGGTTTTTTTCAAGGGCTGGCAAGATACAGTCCTGCACTTCAGCAACCACCCCAGCCACCCAGAGTCCACAACTGGTTTAATATCTGTATCTTAAAGAGAGGTGACATTCAGCAGGTCATCCTCAAAACAAGCAAGGGAGAGTAGAAAAGTGACTTGGAATGATGCTGTTAAGAGTACTAAAAGAAGGAGATTTGAGGAGCCTGAACAGTTGCTGTAAATCAAGAGGCAGGAGCCTGTTGCCAGAAATGTGGCATCTCAATAGGCAAACAGGAGGAAATCTCAGAATTATTTTCTTGTATGTTCAGCCATCTCCTCTTTTATACAATGAAGTTCTCCCTGCCTCAGTCAGTTTGCTTTCACATGTTATATTGATCAGTTGTCCAAACAACAAAAAAAGAGAGAGGAATAGGACAGATCATGAGCTGTACCTCCAAGTCAGAGTCAGCATTACCCAGATACTTCAAAACTGGGAGAAATGCACATTTTTATTCAATCTGTGCTATGTTCTGGTGGTAAGACCATTTGTCCTCGGATGCATATTCTTACTAAAATTTGTGACTTACGGGAGTTTTCACCCCTGGAGCCTGAAGGCATCTGCCTCAGTGCCAGTGGGAGCAGTTTTGTGGCACCTCTGTTAAGGGACTGACAGCAACTCCCCACTGAAGTCCCACTGACATGGCAAGAGCAAACATTAATTTGGCTTCCAAAAGAGCCAGCTATAATAAGTCTGCCAGGGGCTGGTGGAGTGAGGGCACCAGAGAAGAGGGTGTCTTAAGATATGTTTAGGTTTCCTTTTGTGTATTTAGCTGGAGACATTTGGGAAGCTCCTCACAGCTGGAGGCCATGTCCCTGTGCAGGGCTGCACTCCTATTCAGTGAATGCCAGATGCTGTTCTGCAGCAGAAGGATGCAAGGCCAGCGTGAGTCAGCAAAGCTGCTGCAGGGAACAGAACCTTCATGGCCAGTCTCACACCTGGTGAGCTGGGGAGAAGTGCTCACCTTCTCCATTATCTCAGTGCTGGTATAACTTTGAGTTGAGGGGAAGTAACTTCTGGAAATATATATAGCTGTTTCCAAAGCGAACATCTGCAGCTTCAGTTAGTGGTTCTGAAATGGCTGAGATATCAAATTGCTCTTTACCATAAAAGTGAGACAGTACGTGTAATTAGGGAGCAAGGAGATGGTTGCTATGGTTGACATGGTATAGAAATAGAGGTTGCCTGGGAGAGGAGCTGTAGATGGCATGAAATTATCACAGGGAGGAGAGAAGATGGAAAGAATAGGCAAGTGGTTAGGAGGAGTATCTCCTGGGATGTGGTAAGTGCCCACAACCTCCCACACCTTAAAGAATATTTCATCTCCTCCTCTTGCCCTGCTGCTGGTTCACCTTTTTGTAGTAAATCCCCAGCAGCTGGTCAGTCACTTTGCACAGCCTGCTCTTATCTGGAACATATCTGTTCTCCTGACATGCAGTAACAGAGTAGTAAGGTGAGTTATGAAATACCTCCAGCTAGATCTCCAAAAGGATGCCTGAGCATGCCTTCACATTCCTCAGCTGTCTTCATCCTGACAGACTCCTGCAATATTTCTAGAAAGCAGACCTTGTTCACCTTCACCCCAGGCCATTCTGTACCACTCTGACCTCCTGCTTTAGGTGAGTCCCCATACCACACACTGCTGGTTTCTGCAGTAATTAATTTCATTTGTTGTGCTTTCCCATATTCTTTAAAATCTGTTGCAGCCTGGGCCTCACAGAGATATCCTTCTTTCTTCTGGTTACTGCTGTATTTGTCCTTTCTCTGTCCCGCCTAGTATGGTTCTCAACTAATTTCACTCTTTTCAGTCCATTCCTGTTGAGAATTTTTTCTCCTTGGAGCTGCCTTGCTGATGCTGTTTTTTTTCTGTAGCTTTTTACACCAAGTTCTCTGCTTGCAGAGTTCTGCAGCTTTTAGGGTTTTTGCTCTGCCTCTGACTAGTTCTGAAGTTCATGCCTGTTCTGTCCCAAATCAGATGCTCTTGTCTTTCCTGATATTAGCAACCTGTGGTCCCTTTACACTGAGAGTGTTGGGTTGTGTTAGTGTCTCATGGAACTGTATCTGTGACTGGTTGTCCTGTTTGTCCTCCCTAAGACAATTGGGTGGGTGATCTGGTTGGGAGGTCAAGCTGAAGCCCCCAAAGGAGCACAGGTTGTGTCACTGGCTCTGCTCTGGCTCACCTGATACTCTTGCATGTGCTGCCTCCTTCTATGCTCAGTCCTCTGTGTGCTGTGCTGCCAAGCCCCCCGTCCAGGCTAGGTGCAGTCCCTCTCACCCTTTTCTCCAGGTACAGAGCTACGCAGCAGGTAACTCTTAGTGCACATATGGTTTATTCTGGAGGGGGTGCTCTTCTACACTCTACCCAGCTTCAATATAACTGGAATATGGGCAGTGGTGGTCAAGATACCACACACACCCCAAATTCCCCTCAGTCTGTGACTGGGATATTAACTGAAGCTGAAGCCAGTATCTGGAGATTTGCCCTTGCTAACAGGCAAAAGTTGGTATGGATGTACTTTCAGTCCCTAGCCTTGTTTATTCAGTTCCTCCATGTAAGGCACATCTCCTGTTGCACGTCCATGGGGCTTTATTTTGGTGGTGCTATGTTTTTAACTGTGGGACTCAGTATCTCAATTTGAAAAATCATCAAACACTATTTTGAAGTTTTCATTAAAAATAAAAACTCATACATTCAGTAATACTTTCCCACTCAAACACCATTGGCTTCCCCATCTCTTCTAGGTGCAGTTTAAAATCCATCATGTTATGTCCTGTGTGGTTCCATCTGTGACCTATCAGATGATGGCTTGCATGCTCCCTTCTGCTGCTCCACATGCAGCACACAGCTCTGTCCTGGCCCTCCCTGACAGGTGCTCAGCACTTCATTGCAACTTCTTGCCTCAATTTTCAGATGATTTTCAGATTCCTATTAAAAATGTATTTTCTCTTTGCTGCTGTACAGCCGTTCTCTCTGAGAAAACCACTAAAGAAAATCTCTAAGGAGATAGATTTTTTGATTTAGCCATTGACAAATAAATAGTTACTTATTTATCTGTTTCTGCACAGTGTTCAAAGACCTAAAATTAGAAAGTGTAAGAAATAAATCTTGACTATAGAATTTTTCAGGCCATAAGAGGTGGAGCACGTGCGGGTGGACCACAAAGCACTGCCTGAAGCCAACTCATCATTCCCAGTTGTTGAATCACACCAGAAAGCTAAAGCTACAGCACTTTCCTGATCATGTTTTTATGATAATAAGTAGTTTTTGTTGCTGTCACATGTTGTGGGAGATGGGGAAGAGCTGTGGGACAGCCCATTTGCTGTGATCCTTTGTGAGCTGGCTGAGCGCTTTGCTCTGCTTATCTCTGAAAAAGCAGAAAAGAGCTGGGTATGCCTAGAATTGCTGGGACTTCTGCATCTCCTCAGGCTCCAGAAGGCAGCAGTTAGGCACACTGTGCATGGCAGCCTCCCACCTAGGACTCAGAATCAGTCTTAGCCTTTTCTGGGGAGTTTACGCCAAGCTCCAGCTGTGTTCCTCACCTGGTGTATCTGCACTTACCTTGCCTGAGAGTCTCCTTTCATCTGGCACAGCACTGCCTTAAAGGGTGAGGAGGAACAGAGTAGGACTTGTTGTGTCATCCTGATAAACACATCCAGGTGCACCCCTGGGGTGTAAGAGATCATGTTTGAGTTCCTGAGCTGGAACCGGCACGCGAGTTCAGGACCGAGTGCCCTGAAGCACAGACACCTCCCGAACTGCAGGGGCTGCTGGTCCAAGGGCTTCTTTGTGCCCCTGTTGACATAAGCATGACTGACATAATTAACTAATTATTCCTTAGAGTTGGTGGGGAGAGGGAGCAAAGACACTTGCTACACAGTCTGGTGTTTAGGATGCAGATGTACATAGATCCGTTTCCCATCTCTGCACAAAAGCACAGGCTTCAGCCAGAGGGGTGGGAGCAATCCCACTCTATCTGGCAGGGAGCAAGCTGGGGGGGGTCACACATCTGGACATCGGCCATGTGATGGGCAGGCCACTGTGCCATCATCCTTTGGGTTCTCTCTTGTCCTCCAAGAAGCTGACGACTGGATGCATTCCTCCAGCTTTCCCTCTGGATGTGAGAACATCCTGACTTAGAGGTGAGGATGTGATGGCACGGGGTTGGGGTCTGGTTCCTGTACCTGATGGATGCCTCTGCAGCCACTTGGCCAGCTGGTGCCTGTGAAGGCCCCACCAGGCTGGTTGCCCTGCAGGAGCCTCTGATCAGACCATAAGAACTGAGGCAGCCAACCCTGAGCCTCCCACCCCAAAATACACTCTCCCAGTTTCCTCCATACTCCTGGTAGACCAAGACTGGGATGTAAACAAATGAAAAATCAGAAGGTGCAGAGACCCCATCATATCTTAACATATGCTGAACCCAATACAGCCGTTGTTAGAACTGGGAGCCTGTTTGTGGGTGCTGACATTCACTAGACTCCTATTTACCCTTCAAAACTCAGGCCAAAGGCAGCCACAGCTGCTTGATTTCCATGGGACCACACCTGTGTGCCCTGTGCAGTGTTCTGCCTAAGGCAGATGCCTCTCTCTTTGGCAAGAGAAGAAGATGACAGTTTCCTTTGACATGAAATTTGGCCAGGACCTTTCCTTTCTAGAACCCGCCACAAATGCCCCCCCGTTTTCAGAATCTCTTCAGCCCACCCCTGTGTGGAGCCGTCTCTGGACATTAATTGAGGACTCTGCTCTTGGGCAGTGTAAACTGTTGCAGGAAGGTGTGTGTGAACGTCTCTTGTGCTGTGCTGTGGCACGTTCCACTTCATACACTGGTGCTGGTGTTCTCCATGGGTTGCCTCCGCTTTTGCCCACAGCTATGGAATCACAGAAGCCTCAAGTGTTGATACATCCCTCTGACCTGTCGTATACCGGGGCAGGGCTGTTCTTTCCACAGTGCAGCAAGGATGCCCAGGTACAGAGAAGCTAAGGAATGTTTCAGGGATGCACAAGTCTGTGGGTAAGGAGGACCTGAGTGGTGAATCCATAGTTGTTGGCTGCGTACTGACTGCCAAAGCAATCTTTGTGTTTAGTTTTAAACTCCTGAGCCCACCTGACTAGCTAGCAGAGCTGCTAGGTCTCCATCAGTGAGAACCGGTCCCATTAGCCAGCTGCACGCTGTTGAGGTTGCCTGCTGGCAGGAGGAGCTGTGTGTCCTTCAGGTGCTGGGAGTGTGACATTGTTTCCAATGAGGACATGTTCACTCCCTCCCCCAGTGCTGGTCATGAGTTGGCCTTGGTCTGGCAGAGGGGTAGGACCACAGTGTCATGGGAGACAGGACTGTGTGTCTGCACAGATGGGGTGAGAGGCAAAGCCCTTCTCAGGGTTCAGTGCAGAATCTTTTCTCCCTTTCCTCTGGTCTTTACAATCTCCCTCACAAAGAGCTGTGGCTTGCCGTACTCGGTACAGTCCTGAAGTGCTTGTGAATGACTGTGTTGTTTCCTTTTCTCTGAATGGACACCATTTGGGCTGGATCCTTTTTCTCCTGTTGGCACTGAAGAAGCTGCAATTGGAGACTTCACAGCCTCAGAATGAGAGTCAGTTACTATCTCAGTGATGTTAATTTTGCAAATATATGCACTCTTACGAACTCTCATGCACTGTTTGACTTCTTCAGAGGTGGACTTTGTTCAATAGCACACCAGTAAGACTGAGAGATCCCAGGCTTAGCTCTTTGCTGAAATGTAGCAGAAGTTGCTGAGCCATAGCAATGTCTAGGATCTTCTTGTAAGAGTCTTTGCAGAAATGTCCCTTGAAAAGGCATGTTCATTACATCAGATAAGACAGCAGGAAGTTAGAAGTTGGGGTTTAATCACCGTGGTTTGTGTGCCTTGATAACATTTTCAGACTATGAGACTTTGGTGCTTTTTATCAGTGTACTATTGATGTTCACTTTAAAGGTAGAATCTGGCCTGGTAAACCCAAACAATCTTAGGGACAAAGGAGGGAAAGGGTGTGAGAAGGACAAGGGAGGTAATGAGAGATGAAGAATGCACCCTGGATGGGGAAAGGGCTGATTTCTATGTGGTCAGATGAGCAATCTCCATCCTCTGGATGGCAAAGTCTTGGGAGCTCTGCAGCCTGGATTTGCACCTGCCATCAGACAGGTAAACACTCTGGTGAGATCCCTGCCCTAAGCTTTCTCTTTTCGAGGCTAAACAATCCCACCTCACCTCTCCTCTCCTCAGAGATGTGCCAGTTATTTAATCATCTTTTGGACCTTATGTTTGCTCTGATTTATTGTACCAGACACAGCATCTTGACTGATTTCAGCACAGTCCCTTGAAAGATGACCCCAGTGCTCTGGCTTGGGGCATCATTTCACACAGGTGGGAACCTGGGTTCCCCTGCCCTGACACTAGGTATCTGTTTTCAGTATGATGCATTGTAACCGTGGCTCTTTTGGTCCTGACCAACAGAATAGTAGGACCTCTGAGGTGTAATGGTCTGAAATACTAAAGAAAATAACAAGCAGCAGCTTGTGTAGCTATCCTTGACAGCCCTTCAGACCTGTCCACAATTTATTCTGCATCTGTAAGGGGTTTAGGTGTTGCCATTTAAAGTAACAGAACACAAGGAACTGTGCTGGCAGCATGACCTCCTTTTCTGCCTCTACGGCCATCTGTCTGCTTCTAAGATCATCTCTCGGGCATCCTGTTTGCCACAGTTACTCCAGTGCACTGTCCTTTCTTTCAGCCTAGCCTGACCTCCCTGCAGAGCCCTTGCTGCCTGAATGCTGAGCACTAAACCTACTGTGTCTGCTCTTCCATTGGCTCTCCCTCTGTCTCTGTGCGTGCAGACAGCCCTGGGTGGTTAGTTCACACCCTCTCCAGAGTCTGTGTGCCTTTGCTCTTCACTTGCTGTCCTCTACCATAACCAAATCAATTCTACACTCAATGGGCCACATAATCATAGAATATGTTAGTTGGAAGGGACTCATAAGGATAACTGAGTCCAACAACCTGCTTCTCATAGGTTTAGCTAAAATTAAACCATATGACTAAAAGCATCATCCAAATGCTCCCTGAACTCTGACAGGCTTGCTGTTGTGACCAGTTCCCCAGGGAGCCTGTTCCAGGGTCTGCCTGCCCTCTTGGTGAACAACCTTTTCTAATGTCCAATCTGAGCTTCCCTGATGGAGTTTCATTCTATTTCCTTGTGTCCTAGTGCTGGTCACCAGAGAGAGATCAGCACCTTCTCCACTGCCTCTCTTGAGAATGCTGTGAACAGCAATGAGGGCACTCAGCTATACATATCCTTAAAAAAAAATAGATTTTCCCTCCCTTCCCACTGATAGTTCAGGAGCGCAGCTGCACATCCTGAAATGCTGCCTCGGTATTAGGAATGCAAATCCATGCTCTGGTATTGCCCAGAGTCGCTGTTGTTCACCCCCTCAGGGACATTTTGTGTAGTGCCTTCCTGGTCAGGGCCTGCTGATGGCACTCAGAGGTGGCTGCCATGTAGGTAGAGCTCTGTGTGAGCCTCTGTGGCCCTTTGGGTGAGGGTGCTGCTACTCCTGCACAGTGGTAAATAATGTGATCTGTGCGAAGATCTGTCTCTTTTCTGAAATGTCAGGGGCCTTGAATGAGGTGTGTTTGTGTATTAAATCTTTCCATATATTATGCAGCAGGCACTTTGGGGGGGTAAAAACCAAGTAATGCCATGAGTCAAAACTACTTAAAAGGAAGAAAACAAATTAGCAAGCAAATACATGGTCATGTTTGTGCAGCATCAAGAGGTAAAATACAAGGACTCGATGATTTCCTACTAAATATAAAGCTGATCAGTACAATAATGATGAGGAAAGGGGTTGGCATGAACATAGAGGTGGCTAAGTTTATAGATGACTCAGTTACTGAGATCTAGAAAAAACGGTGAGGAACTTGAGGAACTAAATGGCACAGTCTGCATGGTCTCCCATTACATTATTTGTCAAAAAAGCAAAATCAAGCACACTATAAAAATGAAACTTTCCAGACTCCTTATAAGGAGTTAATTAATAGAGTCATTGCAGGGTGGAATTTGTGTGTCACTGTGTGCCCCGACTGAAGATCTTTGGTGCAAAGCTGGTGTTAGGTTATGTTATGATGCATAAAAAAATAGGGTGGAGAATAATACAGAAAATACAATAATGACACCCTGTGAATCTCCTGTATTCCTTCTCATCTTTTTTTATACTTCTCTTACTCATTGCAGTGGCCATGGGGCTAGGTGACTGCAGTTCTGAAGGACTAAAGAAACTCTCCTCTTAAGGAACAGATGGTAAAGAGCAGAGGCTTTCTGCCTTAGTGGGGACATGGTGGATGGGAAGTGCACAGGCACAGGGTCGACTGCAGAAATCAGAATGTGCCTGAATGCACAGGGGGAGGATTCATTCAAAATTAGAAATGCAGTGCTAGTGAAGAGAGGGGATTTATTTATTTAATGTAGCAGCTTCTGAGTGTAGTTGGAGAGGGCTGTGCATGGTCAGGGTTCTGTGTTAAGGATGGACCTGGAGATGAGCTGTGTCCAGATGTTTGTTCCAGGCAAGTGGAAGACAGTGGTCTTCAGGAGCCTGAGGAGGATATTCCTTGTACTGGTCAATGGAACTGAGGGATTTTGCCATTTGCAGTGCTCTTTCCAAGCATGCATTTCATTGTGATAGAGCTCTAGTAAGGACAAATACCTGTCAGTGACCTGAAGAGCATTCTGCAGTCCCCATGGCTGCAGTGTCAGTCGTGCTGCGCCACGTTTCTGGTGCACGCAGCTTTGGTTAGTGAGGAGGGATGTGCTGGGCTGCACGTTTAAGTTCTCTGTGTGTGCAACTGCTCCCACAGGCTGTGTAGAGAAAGCTCGTCGGCCTGATGAGCACTTGGAGCCACAGAGGCCTTGGGCAAGTGTGTTCCCCTGAGCTGGGCACAGACTCTGCAGGGCTGGCGGAGTTCACTGCTGCAGCTTGGGGTGAGCAGGGGCTGGGCACGGGCCAAGTTAGGGTGACACCATGTTGCCATGTCATATTTTGCAGTTCAGCCTGGAGTTCATGTACTGTTCTGCTTTATCTCTGAATTTAGTTAAAAAGCAGTTTGGGGGTTTGGTGTGCCTGGATGTTTACAGTGAGTCAGTTTCTGGAAATGGCCTCCTGAGAACCACCTGCTGCAACTGAAGAGAGAGATTCTGCCCCACAGTTGGTCTGGACCAAAATTCTGAAGGGTTGTACTGCTTCACAGAATTGCCAAATTGTACGTTGGAAGTGTCCTCTTGAGATTGTCTGGTCCAATCATACCTGCTCAAGAAGTGTAAGCAAGAGCAGGTTTCCAAAGCCTGTATCCAGTTGGGTTTTTTGAGTATCTCTGAGGATGGGTGCTCCACAATCTCTTCATACAATCTATTCCAGTGTTTGAGCACCCACACAGTAAAAACTGGTTTATTGTGTTCAGACGGAATTGCTTCTGTCTTAATTTGTGCCTCATATCCTGAGCACTACTGACAGTGTCTAACTTCCTCTTCGTTCCATCCCATCATGTATTTTTTGTACATACTGAAAATACACCTCCCCCATGCTCAGCCTTGCTTTATATGAAAACACTTCAGTCCCTTTATCATCCTCACAGCCTTTCACAAAGCTCAGTCCTTCCCCATTCGTCCCTCCCATCTGCCAGCAGCTGCTGGCCCTGCAGCTTGAGCCTTCTCTTTCTTCCCTGTGTGCAGGGGACATTGCAGGGGGTGAGGGGCTGCCAGCAGAATGCTGAAAGCCAGGCTTTGTTCACAGCTCCAGCGGGGACAGCTCAGCTGCTTGGGCTCAAACCGCAGCGCTGGCACCAAGCAGCAGTGCTTTCATGTCAGTGCTGCAGACGGGCCCCTTCCCTCTGCAGCTGGCACTGCCACCAGTGCGGCCCAGCTGGCAGCACCTGGGCTGGAGTTGCCCCTGCAGCACCTGGGCACCTGTGGTGCCTGGAGGGATCGCCACAGTGACCACATGTGGCACAAGGATGAGGCTGCCGGTGTTGGTGCTGTGCACCAGGCTCTGTTCCCCCAGTGCTGTGGGTAACCACTGCCAAGGCAGTATCTGGGGGCTGCAGGCACCAAGGTAGCAGAAGCTGAAGCCTGGAGAGTGGTGTGAATCTCACTCTGTGCCGGTACTAGTTTTGAAAAATGGGAGCAGATCACTTCTGTTCTGGATAACCCAAGCAACAGGCATGGAGGTCCTGGTCGGGGGGAGCTGTGTGAATGCTGCACAAAAAATCGGTGGGTAACCATGATGTTCCTCCTGAGCACCAGCAGTGCCTTCACAGTGGCCATTGCCTCGATGATGAGTGAGGTTTTGCTTCTTGTGGCTGCACAGAATGCCTCAGAACACCTTCTGGGCCCTCCTCCTGTGCACCTCCTCCCACCCTCCCATGCTGCTGCCCATGGCTCGCTCGCAGCATCCCTTCTGTGCACAGGGACTTGCCTCCCAGTGTCCCCAGCTGTACACCTGTCCCACACTGAGAGGCAGAAATGCCACTGAACTTAGTGCATTTTGCACAGTGATGGTTTTTAGTCTGGAAGGACGGTGTTTTTAGCCAAACTAAAAGAACACAGAAAACAGTTCAGAAAACAGCTAAAGATGCTGCGCACAAATAATTCTGCTGAGAGCTTAGAGTCCCTCCCACTTTAGGCTGAAAGCTGCCTTCTGGCCATATCTGTCTTGTTACTTGCTGGTATCAAGTAAAACATTCCAGTAAAGTGAGTTTGCTTGCTGAATATTGGCTTTTCTCTGACTTCTTTCTTTGTCCTTTTTGGTGTCTTCCTTTGAAATACCAGCTTGATTAAGCTATTTTTGAAGGATTGAGATGTGCCTGGGAAGTGATGGGAGGTTGTGGAGAATGGAAAAAACAACATTGTCAGAGAGCAACAGTTGTCTTAAAGATGAGAAATAGAAATAGATGTTCATTTTTGGTAAAGATCTGTGGCCCTCCAACTTATATGAGAGTTTAAAACCTATGAAAGACTTAAAGCCTATAAATTATACATTAAAACAGTTAAGTTCTAGGAGCCTGTCTTGTTGAGTAGATGTAATGTCCAGAGGTAGGTATTTGCAAAGACTGGAATCATAAAAGATTTTGTGCTGCCTGCACTGTCCAGGCAAGTGCTGAAGGAAGGTCCTGTACATCGTCCTGCATCCCAGAGCCATCTGATGTGGGCACAGAGCCGTGGCTCTGGTCCTGCCTGTCAGCGTGGCAGATACTCCCCACCCTGCTTTCTGATAAACAAATAGGGCCTGGGCATTATGGCAGCATTTTGCCAAATAGCTTTATAATGCCTATGCTGATGTGAGCACAAAAACTGCTTTTTTGCGTTCCCAGGATATTGCTTGCTCTTCTTTTGCTCCTCCTATTTTCCCTAAATATATAAAGAGAGCAAAGTCCTGTCTGGGTAACTGTCTGTGCCTCTGACAGGAGGGAGACAGGAGAACAAGCATTCTTTCTGTGTAGGTACTCCACACAGCAGCAGCCTAGGAGTGCACATTTGGATTAAAGAACAAGACTTCAGAAGAGGAAAAAAAGGGTTATGAATGATGAGAGGTTTGTTAGCAGTGCTGCACCACTCCAGTGAAGGGTGAGCTGGCACCCACTGACTGGCTTGAACAGCACCAAGGACACCTCTCTCTGGAAGCTGCCATGGGGCAAGGCACTTCTGTCTGGAAGGGATGATTCATCTGTGTCAGTGGTTACAGGCACAGCCATCTGGCACAAGCAACAAGCTCAGAATCACAGAATCAAGTAGGTTGGAAAAGTCGTCTGAGATCATCGAGTCCAGCCTTAGCTCTAAGTGCCTGGCTTGGTGGACTTCAGAACATGTTGGAGCCGAGTGGCAAATTGTGCTGATCCAGAAGCAGAATTTCTTTCCCTGTTGCTGAAAATTTTTTTTTCTCTGTTCTTTGAGACCCAGGTATTGAATTAAGTCTCAAATGCAGTTTGAAGCCTTGCCATCACACCCATGCTGAAGTGGAATATTTAAGGCTAAACTATCAGTACCTGTATGCTGTCTCATCAGCTTCTCTCATACTGTCTAATCCCTTTTCTCTCCCCAGGCCAAAGAACTCTCCATCACCGGAGTGATACCCTGGAGACAGTGATCCTGGTAAATCCTAATGTGGACAGCATTGTGTCTGAGGTAAGGAACAGATGCCAGTGAGCTCTTTCCACATCAGCTCTCCTGCCTTTGCTTGACATAGAGGTCATGATCGTCACACCTTGCACCTTCTAGAGGGTGTGAATGTGCTGCCCGTCTGCTGCAAGGTGTGGTGAAGGGCTCAGGCATTCTGGTGTTGTCAGTAACTGGGATATATGCAGTAACTATGATGTGACATGGAGCTGCATTGCACAGACAGTAGCAGTGTTTTCTCTCTTCAGTAACCAACTTTCTTGTATGTATAAAACTTAGGGTTTGGCTGTTTGTGAATAGCATGTGAGTATTGCTTGTCTGTGGGATTGGAATTCTGGGTGCTGGTGAGGAGTACAGGCAACTTCTGACTGCAGCACTCTATCTCATGGTAACAGGTGCGTTCACTGGTGTGTGACTCATCAGCCCACAAACTACTGATCCTCTGTGGACAGAGCTCAGACCAGGAAGGAGACTTGGTCCTGCAGACAGGAACCTTCACTTACCAGAAGTTTGCTGAGATACTTTCAGACCCAGAGGTGAGTGTGAGCCATAATCAAGCATATCCCCTTCTGTTCAGAGTGCACGGTAGAGCAACGCAGCCTGCACCTTCCTTCAGGTGACAGATTTGCAGACCAATGGATTTGAAATCCAGAAAAAAATTGCACACCATAAAGTACTTCATGCTATTGACTTGGGAATCCTGCTTAAGTTTTCCAATACATACACATGGGTGATTCTTTAAGTGTTCAGTTTGAAATAACCTTCCAGACTGGCTCTGCAGTGGGCAGACACTCAAAATTTCTTAAAGCAGGTCTTAACATAACTGCGGGCAGCTTTGGAAAACAGCCAGCAGAGGCCATCCTCAACCTAGTAAATGTGGCTGTTTCTCTTCCTGTCATAGTCAGTCCAGCAAGTATGTTAACAGAAGATTCTTCAAGGATGTGTAAAGATGATAAGAGGACGAGTAAATGCTGATGAAGCAACTTAGGTGATGATTACATAACTACAAATGTCGCTATTTAATTGCAGAATTCTTGCATCATTCAGGTTGGGAGGCACACGAGATGTCTGTAGCCCAAGCTCCTGCACAGAGCAGAGTCAGCACTTAATTCAGGGATTTGTCCAGTGAGGCCTGGGAAACCTTACAGGGCACCTCTGAACCACTTCTCCAATACTTACTCTGTCAGCGAGGCATACCATAGCTTTCCTGGGAGACTTTACATGGTTTTTCTGCTGCTGCTCGTTGCCAAAACACACATTTGCTGCTTCAGTTTTTGAGAAGCCTTACTGCCACTGATCGTGTACCAGGTTTAGAATGTCTCCATCCAATTGACAGTATAGTTGCTACAGGAATGGCTCAGTGATACTTAGACAATTGATATTATTATTCCTGTAATTAAATCAGCAGGTATCCTTGCTGATTGTTCTCATTTATTTCTGGTATCCATTTATTTGTACAGTATTTAGTCAGTTAAGTGCTATCTAAGCAAGAGAATACAATGTAAATAAATGTACTAATCTCATTCCAGATACTTAGGAAATTGAGGTGTAATACTTCTTTACTTGGTATATACTCAGCAGAGCTGTAAGGAGCCTTGGAAATTACATGGTGAAGCATATCCTCAACCCTGTATGTGTAGCAGAGTTGGAGTCATGATTTTCAAAGTAGGTCCCAGGAAAAAAGTTTAAATAAAAGAGGAGCTCCTATGGCACTAGAACTGTGCAGTGCTCTGTGATGGTTCACCAGCTAATGAGTGCTGGTAAGTTCAGACAATGATGCTTAGCACTGAAAAGATTGTCTCAATGTTAGAATTCACAAATCAGAAAAAAATCCCCAACTTGCTACTTTTGAACCCAAGCCAAGGACTGATACCCCAAGTTAAACAGGAAGAAGTAAGGAAAGAGGATAAAGTGGTTCCTGCCTTTATTTTCTTTCCTAGGATGTTGGCACAGTGCACTGCCAGCAGTCAGGAAGCACAACAGCACACTGACATTAAGAATTTCAAAAGCAATCAAGATGTGCCCCCACGCATCGATTTTCAGTGGCGTTTTGTCAGTAAAGCACTCATGGTGTCTTCAGTATTTCTGCATTTACTGGAGGGGTTTTTTTAAGTGCTGTACAGCTCTCAGGGCACTGTCTGACCTTTATTTGTCTATGCTTGTGTCATTAGGTCACCCAGATTCTCAGCAACAGTGATTCAGATACCAAGGCCACACTTACTGTGTCGTGCCTGGGAGAAGGAGCCTGGAGCAACCTTGGACATCCTCAATTTCAGGAAATTATTAATCTGAAACTGAATCCTGATCCGGTTCTGCCAGCGATGGATGGGGTGTCAGAGTTTGCAGAATATGTCTCTGAGACAGTTGACGTGCCATCTCCATTTGATCTCCTGGAGCCGCCCACCTCAGGGGGCTTTCTCAAGCTTTCTAAGCCCTGCTGCTACATATTCCCTGGAGGAAGAGGTGATTCTGCTCTCTTTGCTGTCAATGGGTTTAACATCCTTGTGGATGGTGGCTCTGAGAGGAAGTCCTGCTTCTGGAAGCTGGTAAGGCACCTGGATAGGATTGACTCAATCCTGCTCACCCACATTGGTGCAGACAACCTGCCCGGCATCAATGGGCTGCTGCAGAGGAAGGTTGCTGAGCAAGAGGAGGAACAATCCCAGGGCTCTACCAACTACAGTGACTGGATGAAGAACCTAATTTCTCCTGAGCTAGGCGTGGTTTTTTTTAATGTTCCCGAAAAGCTGAAGATGCCTGAAGCATCCATGAAAGTAAAGAGGAGCATTGAAGAGGCGTGTCTGACACTGCAGTATCTCAACAGACTGGGCATTAAATCAGAGCCTCTCTACAGGGTGGTGAGCAGCACCATCGAGCCCATCACACTCTTTCACAAAATGGGAGTGGGTAAGCTGGACATGTATATACTGAACCCTGTCAAGGACAGTAAAGAAATGCAGTTTCTGATGCAGAAATGGGCCGGTAATAGTAAAGCAAAGACTGGCATAATTCTCGCAAGTGGGAAAGAAGGTGAAATTTCTGTTCCCTATCTCACATCCATCACAGCCTTAGTGGTGTGGCTTCCAGCCAGCCCGACAGAGAAAATTGTAAGGGTTTTGTTTCCTGGAAATGCTCCTCAAAATAAGATACTGGAAGGTCTTGAGAAACTCAAGCACCTGGATTTTCTGAGATACCCAGTGGCTACTCAGAAAGATACCACTTCTGGAATACCTCCACCTGTGCTGAAACAGACTAAAATTAAACAAAGAACTGACAGTAAAGAGAGTCTGAAGTCTTCCCCCAAGCCGTCTGTGACAAAGCAAGTCAAGAAAGAAGAGGCAGTTGAGGAGGGGATAAAGGAAATAAAACCAGAAATTGTGAAGGATGCTAAAACTGAGAAAAAGATTAAAGAACACACAGAGAAAGTTCCTGAGAAACCTGTTAAACCTGAAAAAATAAGTGATGCTCTCAAAGCTGAGAAAAGAAAATTAGCAAAAGACAAGGTTGGAAAAAAGCATCTCAAAGAGAAAGTATCCAAATTAGAGGAGAAGAAAGACAAAGAAAAGAAAGAGATTAAGAAGGAGAAAAAGGACTTTAAAAAGGAAGATGGAAAGAAAGAGGAGAAAAAAGATTCAAAGAAAGATGATAAAAAGAAAGAAAACAAACCAGAGCCCAAAAAAATTTCTAAACCAGACTTGAAACCCTTTACCCCAGAAGTGAGAAAAACATTGTACAAGGCAAAACTTCCAGGCAGACTCAAAACTGAGAAGATTAAAATCAAACCTGAAAAGGAACCTGAAAAGGAACCTGAAAAGGTACCCACTGACCTGAAGACATCACCAGTGGAGAAGGCACCTGTACAGGTGGAGCCAGGAGAGACTTCCATAGCAGAACAGAGGTTAGTCCTGTCTTCACCAGAAGATCTTACAAAGGATTTTGAGGAACTGAAGCACGAGGAGAAAGGGGCCTTGCAGGTGACTCAAGAATTGTCTGATACGGAGGTTAGTGACAGGATTGTCAGAACACCTGAAGGAGAGATAAAAGACTATGCTGAAATGGCTGATCAGAGTTGTCTTGAAGCAGATCTGATTTTGAAAACAAGGGCTCCTGACCAGGGAGTAACTACTACTGATATGGAAAAAGAATCACCAGCAGAGGAAAAGGCAGTCCATCAGCTGGAGCTGAGGGGAGGTCCTGCTGAAAAAATAGCAGATGAAAGAACAACAGCAGATGAAAACCGCGACATGAGATACTGGGAGGGAAAAGCTGAGCAGAACAAGGACATTCACCTGTTTCCTGACAAAGAACAGGTGCCCTCACAGACGGACCTCTTGGCAAAGGGCGTTTGGCCACCAGTGTTCCGAGAGGAAGAAAAGGAGGAAGAGGAGAAAATCTCTTTGGACAGAAAACAAAGGGAAGCAGAAACAAAGACTTGTGAAAAGTATATTGAGGGGATAGAGGCACAGGAAGCATGTGAGAAGGAGAAGAGAGAAGATGTGATAGAAAAGGCAGAACTGGAAGGAAAGGAAGAACAGCACATGAAAGCAGAGAAGGTGGAAAAGAACAGAGACTTCTATGAGCTGAATCAGGATGAGTGGGATGACAAACTCTCTACCACTACAGAAAAGGAAAAAGAATTTAGTGACACAGGTGAGAAGAGCAAGTTACTTGGAAAGCACATAACAAAGGAAGAGTCATATCTGAGCAGCTTGCCAGTGCCACCAGGAGCAACAGCAGAACATGTTTCCTATATCCAAGATGAAACTATCCCTGGCTACTCAGAAACTGAGCAGACCATTTCTGATGAAGAAATACATGATGAACAGGAAGAGAGGATCCCACACTTGAAGTATGATGTCAACGCCTATGACATTTCTGTTCCTGACCACCCAGGCTCTTTTGAAGCAGTACATGGAATACAGGCCGTCCCTCCTGCTGACCTTTCAGCCAAGGGCTATGCTGGCCAGGAGTCTGAAATCCTGGCATATCCTACAAACATTGTGGCAGCACCTCTAGCTGAGGAGGAACACATATCCTCTGCCACCTCCATCACAGAATGTGACAAGCTTTCATCTTTTGCAACTTCAGTAGCAGAAGATCAATCTGTTGCATCTATAACAGCACCACAAACAGAAGAGACTGGAAAAAGCTCTTTACTTCTGGATACAGGAAACAGTATGCCCTCCTCTCGGACTGAAGCAACCCAAGGTCTCGACTACGTTCCCTCTGCTGGCACAATCTCTCCCACATCATCCTTGGAGGAAGACAAATGCTTCAAATCTCCACCCCCTGAAGATTTCCATGCATTAGCAGAAGGAGAGAGAAAACTGGAAGCCCAAAAAAGGAATCTTCGTGAAGAGGCAGAAGAGGAAGAGGATGAAGAAAATGGGACTCCAAATATTGAGATTCCTGAGAAACTCAGAGGGCATTATGATAATGTGATAATCAGCGTTCCCACAGAAGTGATGCCATTATCCACTGAAGAAGCACTATTTTCCCAGACTGATTCTGCAGAGGCTGAAGAACGTTGCATGAGTCCTGATGACAGCACAGTCAAAATGGCCTCTCCCACCCCATCTGGCCCCACCAGTGCAGGGCACACACCTTTCCACCAGTCTCCAGTGGAGGAAAAGCTGGAAACAGTAGAGTCAGATCTATTTGAAAAACAAACAGATGCTGCTGCCAAGAGACTGGAAGGGCAAACTTCCATTGTGGTGAAGGGAGCCAAGGGTGAACCTCTCAGAGAAGATAAGGCATCTGTAGCTAAATCCAGTCATGAAAAAGAAGTGCCTGGACCTGTGCAGCACAAACTGGCCTTGGGCAGTGATGTTCCAGTGTCTCCTGGAAAGGATGTGCAGGAAGAACCGGTGAAGAAGGAGGAGCTGCCCTGGCTCTCCTACCACAAACAGGATACGGTGGTGATTGGGGAGGAGGAGGAGCGTTCCAGGATACCCAGAACCAGCACAGAGCCAGAAAAAGAGCAAGAAACTAAAACCATGACAGAAAGTTTAATGGGATTTTCAAAACAGTTGTCCTTTGAGCCATTCACAACCACAGAAGCGTCTCTAGGAAATGTGGATCTTGCACAGTTCACAAGCCAAAGCGAATCTGAAAGTGACAAATCTTTGCAATTTTCACCAGGTGACATCAAATCACTTTCTTTTACAGAAGAAAGTATTGGTAAAGAAAAATCCTCAGATATTTCTAAGGAAGTTACTGCTGAAGAAGGAAAACTGTTGTATTTCACAGGAGACACAGAAGAGAAGTCTGCTCATGTTTCCATTAAAGACATTTCCCCAGAAGGGACCAAATCTGTTTCTCTCACTGAGAGTCTCAGCAGGGGAATCTCTTCAGACCTTTTTGTCAGAGGAATTTTGCCAGAAGATACCAAATCTCTTAGTTTCACAGAAGAGATACCTACAAAAGAAACAACTATGTCCAAGTTGACTGACAAATTCCCTGCAGAAGCTGTGAAATCTGTGGGTTTCACAGACCAGAGCCCAGCTACATATGAAATACCACTGGAAATTTCTGCCAAAGAACTGAAAGAAGCATCAAAATATGTTCCTTGCCCAGAAAGTAGTTCAGTTAGAAACATGTCACCCAGAGATTCTTCAACTGAAGAAGTGTCTCCAGATGACAGCAGTTTATTTTCTGCATCAGAAAAGGACCAGTTTAGGGGAAGAACTTTAGGCTTGGACTCTCAGGAAGTATCTCCAGATGCAAAGGGCTTACACTTTACAGAATCTAGTCCAGCTGAGGATAAAACATCCTCACACTTTTCTCCTGAAGATGAAAAATCTTTCAAGTTCAAGGAAGCTCGAGAAGAAAAATCTCCAGAAATGGAACACTTTTCCATGAAAGATTTAAATTATGAGAGGAAAGTGTGGTTTCCTGAAGAGGTAGAAGAGATCCCTGTTGAGGGAAGGCGGCAAAAATACGACAAAGAGAGAGAGAGCACATTCTTGGATGATGTACCAGAATTTGAGACAAAATCCCTTTCTAAAATGGGAAAGGAGGAGATCCTGTCTCCTGCAGTGCCTGGCAGCCACACCTGGAGAGGAGAAGAAAGAGAAGCATGGGGCTCTGCTTTTGGGTATCTTCAGGGAGGGAGAGAGAGTGGAAGAGGAGCGCACTTGCCCAGTGAGGAGGATAAGGAGGTCTACCATGCTGAAGACAAACCCATGCAGGAAGAGACAGAATGTTTAGAGATGGAGTCATGTGATTACAAAGAAGATAGACAGAAGAGTGCCAACTCTATGTCAGTAACAAAGAAAGTGGATGTGGTGCCTGCTGACATCACTGTGCCAGAAAGAACCCAAGGGGAAGGTTCTCTGTCTCCTCAGTATGTCTCTGTTGAGGACAACCAGGCCAGAGCTTTACCTGGAATCAAAGAAAGGCAAGAATTATTGTTGACATCTAAACAAGATTACTCCTACTTAGATGATGAGGAGAAAGCTGTCCTGGATATCTATGCAAAGTCACTAGACCAAGCAGTGATGGGATCTCCCCTGTCTGTAATGAGAAAGGAAACTGAGGCACCATCAGGAGCAGAGAGGTCTTGCGAGTTAGATCAGTGCAAACTACCTTTGTGGGAGGATGTCCCATCGAAGATGGCTGAGAAGAAATCAGACATCAGTGGTTTGTATCAGGAAATAGACTGCAAATACAAGTCAGATAGAAGGCAAGAGGATGACTGCAAATCCACTGAGGGTCTGTATGACTCTAAAGGAAGGAAAGAGCAGACAGCAGTAGCATCTACTCTGTTACAGTCTACAAGACCAGGAAAATATGTTGCAGCGTCCCCAGAAGAAAAGGCTGAGGTGTCAGGGCAGCATGCATTTTCTCCTTCAGGAAAAGGCAGTGCTGCCATGGGCCATGCTGGGGCAGTGGGTGTTGCCATCCGAGAGGTGTATCCCCCAGAGACCTATTCCAGAAGCTCCACTGAGCCTTATTCCTGTGAGGAAAGGGTCTGCACATATGGAAAGGGTGACAGTTCCACAAGACAAGAGCAAGAAGAAAGAGAAGCAACTCCCTACCCTGATGAAAGAAGTTTCAAGTATGCTGACATCTATGAGAAGGTTATTGTGTCTGGAGTGGGACCTTCCTCCTTCACAGCCGAGAGTGCTGACAGCCCAGGCCACACTGACAAGGTGGCAGGGACAGCACTGAGCTCTCAAAAAGGTCAGAGTTTTCACGTCTCTACAAAGGAAGAGGAGTCCTGCCTTTATACCTCTGCTGAAAAGGAGTTGTCGTCTCCAGCATCCCCTAAAGATAAAGCAGATTCAGTCTTTGACTATACAGATATCCATGAAAGGTACTTGCCCTTGTCTGAAACAGAGAAGCCTGGGATATCAGAAGGACAGGAAAAACTGAACATGTCTTCTGCTTTGCCGGGAGAACCAGACTGTGCACTGCACCCATCATCCCCAAGTCCAGTATTTGCCCTTCCCACAGCCATGACTGACACCTTTTATCAAGGGAAATCATCCACCTGTATTGATGCTGGCCGTCCAGATGAGAACATCTTTTTGTCTAGCCAGGAGCAGGTATCTCTGTCCCTGAAATCTCAAAGCCCAGATCTCAGAGATACATACCATGAGAAAGCAGGTCGTGGGGAAGAAAGCATGAGTGACTCAGAGTTAGAAAAAGGTGCTAAGGAGAAGTCTGAAAAGGAGTCTAAACTGCACATCCCTGCTGAAGCTGCAGGCACTGTCTGTGCATACACCTCAGCCATTGGCAAGTTCCCTGTCTCTGAGTCCCTGCTGCAGAGCAAGCATCAGGATCCCCTTTTACCCAGCTCCACTTCCCCTTCTCCCTCTGGTCCAGGCTGGAAAGAGGAATATGGAAATAGAACAACTGCATCAGCTGCTGTCATGGAGACAGATGTTGTTGGTTACACTGATGTGCCAGACATGGGCAGAGCTTCAGAAATGTGCCATGTAAGACAAGATTCTTCACAAAAGAGAGAGGTTGCTGAAAAACCCACAGAGGAATCCCATTTCTGCGTAGCAGATTATCCAAGTGCAAAAGTGGTCTCTGAGTGCCAAGAGCAAGCCACATACCTGAAATCTGCCTCCAGCCAGCACACAGAGGCCCACAAATGGGGCCCAAGGGTAGAGGGCAGAGGGGTGGATGGCTCTACTGGATTTGAAAGCTCCCTGCTAGGAAAGAGCGAAACAGCCAGTGTATTCAGACTTGAGCAAACCTCAGCAAGCCTTTTAGGGGATATCTCTCCTACTTTAAAGTCTCCATGTGCTTTGCTCTCAGACCAGGGGAAGAAGGATGAATACTTGGAGGTCTCTGAGAAAATCAGCAGCCTTGATTCATCTTTTCCCAAATTCTCACCACTAAGTCCATATGAAGAAGACAAGTTGTTCACCAAAGGTGTGGAGAAAGAGTCTGTGCCTCAGAAACAGCTGAAAGATGACTCTTCCAGCCTGTCAGAGGAACCTTCATCTGAAGCCACCACTCCTGTGATGTCGACTACAGCAGAAAGTTTCTACTCCCATATGCTTTCCACATATACAGGTGCAGGAGCAGAACCAGATACCAGGAGTCCTTGGGATGTGTCTCCACAGATTTCAGATAACGCTGTGAAAACACATACAGCTGAAACCAAAGACTTTGTGTTTGCTGAAGAACATGGCTCTCCATTCTTCTGTGGTATGGGGGACAGCACCTTGCCATGCAGAAAGGAGTGCCAGGGCTCAGAGCCCACACGGTCCTCTGGGAAGGAAGAGCGGCAGCCCTGTGGGAGCAGTCCAGAGCAGAAGGCACCATTTGCAGAACAGCAGTTGACACTGACATCTCTCCCTGATGTGTTGGCATCATTTCCTCAGCAGCAGCACAAAGATGAAACCACAGCCAATGGTCCAACAGAGGTGAGCACCAGTCTGCAAGCTTTCCAAAGCACATGCCACGCAGCCGAGGCAAGTGATGAAAGAACATGTCCTGATTCTGACAGCAGTTACGCTCTGTGCACAGGCAAAGAGGATACAGAAAGGCAAAGCCGCCCTTCCTCTCTGATATCCCCTGAGCACAGTTTCCAGCCCTTTCTCCCAGATACGCAGAGAGGTGGAAAAACAGCGGATCATGGAGATGCTTCCCATGATATGGAGCCACACTTAGAAAGCAGTTTTGATTGTGGACAGAAATTTTCCTCATATGAATACAAGCAGAGAAAGGGAGAGCTCTCTCCCTCATTCATCAACCCGAGCCCCCATGAGCTCTCTGAAGACAGTGATCTTTCAGAGGAGGACGGTCACCCTTCAGTGCAGGGGAGACCACCCCATACTGGGAGTAGCCCCATGCAAAGTGCCACAGTGGAGGAAACCCCTCCAACATCAGTAAGTGATTCTGGAACCTCCCAGTCAGACTCAGATGTCCCACCTGAGACTGAAGAATGCCCATCCATCACAGCAGATGCCAACATGGACTCAGATGAAGATGCCGATTTCCTCCCAGTGGACAAAGCTGTGGGGAGTTCTCATCATGCCAGTTCTAGGTCCAGCCATGATCCTCAGCCTGTTGCAATGGTAGATCCTCATCCCCACCCTCCTCGCCCTGATGTCTGCATGGTTGACCCTGATATGTTGGTAAATGAGCAAAGCATGAGCAGAACTGATAAAATTTCCAAGAAAGACATAAAAGAAAAGAACAAGGGCGTAAGAAAGCCTTTGAGCAAACCCAAATCTTCCTCACCTGCACGGAAATCAGATGTGAAAGGGAAACGATCACCCACTCCTGTGAAACAGCCATCAGACAAATCTCCAAAATCTGTCACTGCCAAAAAAGAAAGAGATGGAGGAGAAAAGCCCAAACCACGTAGTGTGCTGTTGCCAGATGATGAGTTATCCCGGAGTAGTCACAGCAACCCTGGCAAGAGCCTTGTTAATGGCATCAAAACAAACCCTGGTAAGAAATCCTTCCTGAAGCATGCATTATCTATCTCTGCAGTCCAACACAGAGAAAAGCACTAGGTTAAACAGAGCAGAACAGAGAACAGGATTTCCCAGTCAGACATAAAAAGTTATAAGCAATGAGATGGTTGAGAGGTACCAAAGGTTGATAGGAAAGAGCAGTAGATTCCTAAGAGTAGCAGCAATTCACCGGGATGACAGAAAGCCAGGATGAACCTTTCAGGAAGACAACTGTAATACCCCAGGATAGCAAAGGCCTCAGAACAGTTTTTTTAGAAAATGTAGGTTATTAAACAACAAAAATTAGGGTGAAATATTTATCATCAGAAGGCCATCAGAACAGAGGGGTTTTTTTAGAAAATGTAGGTTATTAACAAAAATTAGGGTGAAATATTGGCATGACAACTCTGCAAAAGTTGGTAATGGAGATTTATGACTCCCTTCCCCAGGAAAAGCTTCTGAGCCTAAAACCTTCAGTCCCTCCCCAAAGAACAGCAGAACTCCCTTTCCCTCCCAAGATCTGTGACAGCACTGGCCCAGAAATGCACCGAGGTCACCTCTAAGCAGCAGAGCCTGGATAAGTCTTTAATTTTATGTCTGCAGGGAAAAAGAACCTTCAGTGTTAATCTGAGTGTTTGTCCTTTACAGAAGGATTTTGATAGCATCTTGTTTTCTTTTTTTCCAAAGCTTCCAACAGTACTAAGAGCAGTTTCTCTGTGCCTGTGGGTCCACCTGTCTACGTGGACTTGGCCTATATCCCCAACCACTGCAGTGGAAAGAACACAGACCCGGAGTTCTTCAAGCGGGTTCGAGCATCTTACTACGTGGTGAGTGGGAACGATGCAGCCAACGGGGAGCCAAGTCGTGCAGTGCTGGATGCGCTTCTGGAAGGGAAGTCTCAGTGGGGAGACAACCTGCAGGTAGGTCATGGAAATGGGAAGGTGCGTGTGATGCCCCTGATGTCGCAGGTTCTCGAAAGGTGTGTATCACAAACATACCTGAAGGAGTATACTGAGAGGAAGAAAATGGCACTGGGCATGTCCTGCTCTGCAGTTTTAGAGAGTAATTGTTGGACCCACAAGGGGAGGAAGGATTTAGAGATCATACACTCCACCTTGCTTGCTGCAGGATGAGCCTGTCTTCAAGCAAAATCAAGCAGCCTCACAGTCTGAATTTCCATCAGTGTCCCACACTCAGGGACATCTGTTGCTAGCATGGCTTGCTAAAGATTTTTTTTACTAATAGTGTTTTTAAAGCTGAGTGTCCTTAAACATGATTCTTGCTTAACCAGGCTTGCAGGACACCACACGTGGGCACTCCTGAAGACATGTACAAGAAGGTGCATATGTTATTTCAGATAAAGCAGCCTCATATTTCAAGGTCCCTGAGTTGCACATTGGATCACAGTGTCCTTTAACAGCGACACTGGCAGCATGATTCCTTTTCATGCTGAGGGACCTTTCTGAGATTGTTCCTGAAGCTCCTGAGCACAATGCTCTCCCCTGCACTGCAGCCATTCTCATCATTATGGTGTCAGTGCTGCCACTTTGCAGCCAGTTCAGAGCTCCATTGTGCTGGTACTGTATAAAACAAATCTCTGCCTCAGAACCTGACATCTCAAAGACATTAAATAGAACAAGCAGTACCAAGGGTACAGCATTCCAAAATTAACAGTAAATTTTAGCCTCAACTCCTGTGGGCATCGTTTGTCACTGTGGTTGTTCTCAATCATCTCTGCTGCTTTCTTTTCCCAGGTGACATTGATCCCAACACATGATACTGAGGTGACACGAGAATGGTATCAACAGACCCATGAGAAACAGCAGGAGCTAAACATCATGGTACTAGCAAGCAGCAGCACTGTTGTGATGCAGGATGAATCTTTTCCAGCCTGTAAGATTGAATTCTAAATCTCCCACACTTCGTGTTCATCCATTGACTCTTCAATCACCAATGCAACATCAGAGACACCATCTAATCACAGTCCAGTTCTTCTCTGGTTAAGTCCTCTACATGGTTCCCATTTGTCAGGCAGTCGGGTATCCATCTAGCTCAGACTGGATGCCATGAGGAAGAATTGCAGGGCTCTGTAATTTTCTGGACTGAGCAAAGAGTTTGTGCAAGAGCAGTTGCAGGCCAAGACACTTTCACTTTCCCTGCTTTATTCTGCTACCTGTACAGTTTCTGTAGGCTATCTTGGCTGCCTTGCTGCTGTGAGAGCTTGTTCTACTCTCTTCCTGGCTGCCTTGCCATTTAATCTGCAGCACTGTGAACCTCACCTTTCTGGTCTGGTGAGGGCTGAAGTGCTGCTGCTGCATGCAGAGAGTGCATGGGGGGCAGGGACCAGAGGAGAATTCTAATTTGGAAAGAAAGTGCACTGGGAACGTGAGGGAAGGCAAAACCCTTCAACTGTAATGTGACAGTGAAGGTCATTCTTCCATCTCCCATCCTGAGCATACAGGAGGTGTTTTGAGCAAGGGGACCTCTGCTTCAACTCGGCAGGACCACTGCATGCCAGCGTGGCAGGTTTCTGTCCCAAGTATTGGCCTGTGGCATCCTGCAGCACCTGCTTGGGTGCTCAGGAAGCCAGGATGAAGGACGTGGTGGTGGGAGAGGAGAGTTCAGCACATTCCTAACCTGCTAACTTGAGCTTTGCACATACAGTGGCCAACTGGCTCCTGCACTTGAGTTGTGTGGCAGGAGGCACAGAGGAGCTGTGGCCTGAATGGTCACACAAAAAGAGCATCCAAACGCACAACTAGAGCCCTTTCGACAGCAGAAGGGCTGAAACAACCCTGGCCACTGTTGGCCCAAGATGTACAAGAAACCTTCCTGTCCCTAAACCAAAGGCTCTGAAGGACTGTGGTGACACAGCTGAGGAACACAGGCCATGTGGGGGAGGCTGGTACCCAGCTGGTGTCGCTGGGTGTGCCAGCTCTGCACATGACAGCCACGTTCTCACTGTCTGTGTGCCGGGGGCCAAGCCTCAGAGTTACATTTGAGCTTTTTTTTTTCTCCCCAAGTGTCCAGGATGTGGGGAACAGAACCTGTGGTGTGAGGAAAGAGAACACCCTTCCCAAAATACCTGGGAGAAAGCAGTGTAGCAAGTGTAGTCGCGCTCAGTTTCCTCCCTGCTGTGGCAGGGACCTGTTGGCAGCGCAGGGAGGTGCTGCTGATCTGTGCAGTGCCAGCTTGCAGCCTGTTCCCTCACGCTGCTGTGAGTGCCTGTCCTTGCTCTCTGGCCCTCCTGAGAGAAGCACAGGTGTGTGCCATGAGAGCACCATGGCTCCTGAGCAGCCACCCAGGACCTACTCGACACGCAGAGGTGTTCCAGTATGGGAGGCCGATTCTCCCTGCAGGGAGAGCTGCTCCGGGCACGTGGATGCTCCGTGTGCTGAGTCTGCAGCAGCCATGAGTCTTTGCCACCTCCAAAAGCATTGACAGAGGGTCTTACCACAGAGATGGCTGTTATTTTTGGGTAAGACAGTCGCAGCAGGCTGTGCTTTGAAGGGGGAAGGAGGAATGAGATGGAAAGCAGTGCTGCAAGGCTTGACACTCAGCACAAAGGTATTTCTGTCTGCTGTGTCACTCACCGTGCTTGGCCCTGAGCTGAGGGCTGACTCCACCATGAGCATCATCAGACCCTGTGTTGCACTTGCCTGGGACACTTCAGTCTCAGTGCTAGTTTTCTGGCAGGTGACATGAAGAAAATGCTGCTTAGAAACCTGTTCCTAGAACAAAAATGGCATTTCTAGGAAATGGTCTATCTTACATTTAATTTATATATTTATTTTTTTATGTTAAGCTGCATTTTTTGGTTGATTTAATCTTTTAATTTATACATGTTAATGTGCTTTTAGTGTCAGTTCAGAGGTTTCTCAGTATGGATAATTACATGCTGCAATTTAAATAACAACATGAAAAGATCATAGGGAACTTGGTGGCAGCAAAAAGGGCACTGCAAGGCTGTACCTAAAACCCAGCAGACCTTTGGCTATGGCCCTTGTTAGGAGCATGTGAGCTTACTCAGGGCTTTAGTAAATCCCTGCCCTGTGCTGTGTTCATTTTAACCATGGAATCACGCTGTGTCTGCCAGTAGAATAAACGTCTTTTCTGTACCCCAATGGGGCAGCATCCATGAATGTTGGTTCTGGCGGTCACAGGCAGTACAATACCTGCCCCTGCCTCCCCCCAGGAATGCTTGGAGGGCTTTGCCTGCAATGCTGTGGGGACACCCTGGCTCGCCTGGGCAGCGGCAGCTGCAGGTGCCAGGCACTAGAGGCACAAGCGTGGCCCTCGCTGGTTCCCGGGATCCCTGTGTGTGGCTAGATGTAAAAGCTAATGCACTAACTTTAGATAGACCCACACATGAATGTTTTCTCAATTTTAAACTTGAAGCAATTCTGACTAAGCAGCAGTAGTAGTGAAGCTTTGTGAGGTTCCTGTGTCCTCCAGGTAGGAGCACAGCCTGCCGCGGGTTCCAGGAGGAACTGCCCTCCATGCTCTGCTCCTGCCTCCCGCAGCGCTGCTGCTGGGACAGCTTTATCCTACACCAGTTCGGTTCCCTGTCCTCGTGGCTCCACATTTTGTTTTCAGTCTGTTCTGCCTCCAGCTTCTCTCACTCCCTGTCTTTCTCCACCTGCCCCACCTTCCATCTTAAAAAACTATGGGGAAAAAGACTTGTGAAAATGCCAGTTTGTAAAGTCTGACCATGCTCAGGCCACAGGAGCCAGCAGGACCCACCTGGAGCCAGAGGCAGTACAACACTGTGGAGAGAAACAGTTAAACTCTGCTTTTGCTTGTTTCTGCATGTGGGCAACAACGCGTAATCTTCCTGTATGTAATAGGTAAAAAAATACTATTTTAAACCTATAATTAAAAAAGTGAACGTCTTAACTGTATTGAAATGGCAACTTGTGCTCCTAGCTTCTTCTATGCTAAATGTTTTAAGAACAGAGCCCTGATTCTTTTCTTCAGCATCATATTTCTATTTGAATTTAGTTCCTTGAGTTCTGTCCTTTTGCCCATTTCCATGTGGAAGTCTGTAACTAACTGCTGTCAAGAGAGGAGCCCAACACATTAATAATAAAGCCACATTAATTGCAAACAAGAATGTCACCAGTTTCAAACTGTTCTTTCAGTGAGCCCACACTGTAGGCAGTGGCCACAAGGACACAGCTGCTGTGTCCCCCTCCCCTGTCTCCCAGCTCAGGTGAGCCCCGGCTTTTCCACCTTCACTGGCAGCTGCTAAACCCTCTGGTGGCTCCTGGTAACTGAGGTGCTGTGCCTGCAATGCATTTCCCACAGGTGTGCAGTGACAAGCACCTGGCTGTGTGAGGTCAGCCCCTCTCAGCAATAACACCCTGCAGCAGGTGCTGCCGGGTCCATCAGGGTGACCACCCTGCTCAGGCGCTGGCCCTGGCAGAGTCACACAGGTCCTGACAGGAGATGCAGCAGGGGCCCAGCAGGGACCTGGCTGCTGCAGCGATGCAGTGGCAGGAGATGCCACACACTGCTGGCCCCCCAGTGGTGCAGGGTGCAGCTGTGGACAGTGTCTGAGGGGGATCTCATGCTGCTCAGCCACCTGCGATCCTGCAGCCCCACAACCAAAGTCTGTAACACAGGGAGAGCAGAGGGCAGAGCAGGCCCTTCACCTCCTCAGGCTGGAACAGCCTGGCATGAGGAGGGCTGGGCTGCCCCCAGCACAGGGCTGCACTCTGACTGCTGCATTCCCAGTGCAAACAAATGTGACCTTTCTTGCATGCCCAGATTGGCAGCTTGTGATTATTGGGCATGAGGAAGAGGACACAGCACCCAGGATGTACTTGATGTAACCAGAAGGTGGGGAACAGGTGAAAGTGGAACACACTATCCCAGTGTCTTCATTCTACCACAAACCACTCTGGGACCTGGGAAGCCAGGACCTCTTCCCCAGTATGACCAGTCCTTCCATGTAGAAAAAACTTACCTAGCCCTGAGCCTGTGCACTCACTCTGGGTGTGAGTTCAGCCACAGCTGCTCTCCCAGGACAACAGACCATGAGCAGGGCTGCACCTGAAAGCTCTGGCACACACACAGCTGCTGCCAAGTCAGCATCAGAGACAGAGACGCTGGACTCACAGCATAGATTTACTGTGAACACACATTATCACAACACAGCATGGAGATCTTTGGGCACAGCTTCACAAAAACACATATCCTAGCTACAGACAGCCAGGCAGACTAGTCCATAAATACAGAGGAGTGGGAAGCACAGCCCTGGCCGGCACTCAGGATGCGGCAGGGACACCCGTATCAATCTTGCCCTCAGGCTTGTGCTTACAAGGCATTTACATAAATATGTATTAAATACTTCTCATCTTATACATAATAAAGATTTCTCCTTATTGGTTTCTAATAGTCCTGAATTGTTCAAATAGCAGTCTTAATTTCTGTCACCAAGACTTCAGCACTGTACCCTGCCTGACCCTTGGGGACGAGAAAAAAAACCCGTGTGTCCTCCCTGCATACCTCTCTCAGGCTGGATCTCCAGGTTCCTGTCTGCCCCAGCCCAGCAGGAAAACATCCAAGGCCACACCAAAGAGATGTTTCCTTGCAAGTGGCAGTCTTGAACTTGATGCCCTCACCACTTTCCTTCCCCCGCCTCATTCAGAATGCTTTCTGCTTCTCCTCTTCTTCCTGCCATTGACTCTCTAGACCTGGTTTTGGTGGGCAGCAGTGGGAATTGAAAGGAAGAAGGAAGGAACAGAGAGGAGGTTGGTGGTTGTGACAAATCAATTAATTTGGGCCCAGAATGCCCTTCTGAAGGCTATGGGCCAAAAAGTCTCAAGGGCAGCATCTGTCCCCTTGGACTTACACCCCAAAAGCCTTGGCTGTACCAGTCCTCTCATGCTGCTGTCCCAGCAAGCACACAACCCTTGGGACACCAGTGCAGCCGCATGTCCCCGCTCCATGGAGGTGCCACGCCAGTACCATCACTGCATTTGTTGTTCATTTAGCAAGGCAAGTGTTCTTGCTGAATGGCAAAGAGCTGGCTTGTGGAGGAGCAAAGCAGACTCTTCCATACTTCAGGGTCCTGTGGCTTTGGGAAATGGCTTCTTCTGTGCTATGGACTTCTAACTGCATGAGGTGCTGTGTAGGAAGCTGGATTGCCTCCAGGGTGGAAGTGCTTGCAGTGTATCCTGTCCAGTGAGCCACTAATGTTGCTGATCCTCCTGACACAGTGGCTGCAGTTCCTTCATGCTTTTCTCAGGAGGCAGTGCCTGCACCTGGCACAGATGACCAGAAAGAAGATGGTCTGACAGAGCACTGTCCCCCAGCAGCTCCTTGCCCACATACTCTGGGTCTAACACCTCTCCCAGCAGTTCCTCTGCACAGGGCACCAGGATTTCCTTAGAGAGCCCAGACTGATCCAGGCCAGTCATTTCCCCAACACAACCCTCGCTCAGCTTCCCTCTCTCCCCAGTCAGCCTCAGGTTGGACCCTGCACCACACTTTGGGTTTCCTGTGTTACTTGACTCTAACATTTCCCCAGATGATTCTTCATCCAGCTCCTCCATGTTCTTCTCTTCTGGTTTAGTGTCCTCTGCCAGCTCCTTCTGGCAGAGCCTGCCTGGCTCTGGGCCCTTATTCCAGATCAGTGCCTCTGGAACACTTGGCTCTGCCACTGACAGCCCAAACGAGCCTCCTTCCATGTCAAGCTCTCTGCCTGGAGACTGACTCTCTTCCTGCTCAGGGGACTGTCCAGTCAGTTGCTCCTCACTTTTTGGGGGGCTGATGGAAAGTTTCTCAGTGAAGGTGAAACGAGCACAGTTGTCCACAGAGGTTGGGGAGGATGGGCCTGCACTGGAGACAGTACTGGAGGGGCCACTGCTGTCTGCAAAGAGGAAGAAAAACCTTAAACATGTAGCTGGTATTTCCCCACCCAAACCATCACAGTCACATAGTTCTACAACCAACAGGTGATGGCTGTCGACATGTCAGGCAGCCTGGCAGGGGCTTCCAGGTGGGTTTGGGTGTGTTTCTGGCTGCTCAGCTGATGAAAGCCCAATCACACACAGCACAATTCCATCCTGTAATCCAGTGCTGTGTTGGCATACAGCCAAGAATGGATTCTATTGTCACAGAGCAAAATGTGAAATGTGATGCTGGGCTTTGAAAACAAAACTAGTTTCTTTAATTCCCTCACTATTATGAACCAATTTCAGCTGCAACTTGCTCCTCCTGGTTCCTGACACCACAATCACTGAATGCTGAGCATGAGTCAAGACTAAGGCTTATTCTTGCCTTATATTGCACAATGAGCAAAACTAGAGAACAGATCTAGATTATATCTAATCCAATAAAGGAGGAGGATTAAACAACTGTTTTCAGCCAGATCAGTACCCTGACCTTGCTGCCTTTACAAACTTCCCTGCCCACCACATTCCCCCCAGTCAAGAAGGCAGCACACTCACACCAAGGGGGCTTATCCGAGCGCTGGCGCAACGGCAAGGAGGAAGATGACAGGATTCGCTGGGACATAAAGGGGTCTCCTGGTATCTGGCTACCAATCATTGAATCAAACAAGGCTTCAAGAAAAAAAATACACAATCAATAGCATTCAGACAGATATAAAGGAATGGCTTGTAGCCCAGTAGCCACGAGCAGGTACTCCAGGAAGAGCTCAAGACTAGGGCCAAATCAGAGCCATGCCTGTCCAGCAGCTCCTGGGCTAAGGTTTACCAAGCTCGAGTTTGTATCCACTCCTCAGCTGCAGACAGACCTGACCAATTACTTGTCTCTCAGGTAAGTGGCCTAGGATGGGTCTGAGCTGGGTCCCATGGCTCACTCCTGGGCTAGAACACTCTGGAACAGGTTTCAGAGACTCTGCTTATCTCCAGTCCTGTCAGGCTGATCTGTCCCCAGAATATAAAAGACCAGGAGTGCCTCTTGCCTCGCTACAGACAAGCCCACCTGACCAGTACCTGCAGTGGACTGGACATGTGATTCGCTGCAACTCCTGCACACGCCTGTCAGGAACTCGTTGACCTGTCGCAAAGAGAGAGAGTTGTGCAGGGTCTCCAGGGGGTAAATGGTGGGAACCATGGAACAGCCTTCAAAACCTGGAAAGAGACACAACCAGAAAATGAGTAAACAGCAAGATAAATCCGTACAGGAGCACTCATGGCTGAAGGAGCTGGGCACTCTGGGAATCAAACAACAGGCACACTCAGGCCTCAGGTCACCTCTTCTAGGCTGAGAAAATCACCACAAGCCAATCCCATGCAATAACAGACCTAAAAGCAAGTGCCTGGGCACACATGGAGGGGAGAGTAAGAAAAGTGTCTGGCAGCTGCCACATTTGCTGTAAAGCCTATGACCCTTCTGCTAAAATACACAGCCATGATGTAGAGCTTGGCACAGTGCCCAGAGAGCTTAGCACAGTGCCCACACTTATGGAGGCCAAACAGAAACAGAGGGATGCTGACAGAATTTGCGTTGGAGGGGTCCCACTGCTGGTGAGCCCCTGCCTGGCACAGCCCCCACACTGCCCCAGGTGGCACCCCTGACAGGCTCTGTCCCAAGGAGAGGCTGGGCAATCAATTATTTGTCCCTGTCATTACAGTTCACTGCCAGTAAACACAGAAAGAGCAGAAATAGTCATCACAGCATGTAACAGACGCTCACTCAGAGCTAAGGTGCATCAGAACCATCCACAATAAATCCTTTGCTGCCCAAGCCAGCAGAGTTATTACGGCAAAGTATCTTCCTCTTCATCCCAGCTTCCTGGAAATGCTTTATGGAACCAAGCCAATCTGAACTGTCAGAGGAGCAAGAAAAAAACAGTTTCCTCTAAGGAGCTCAAAAAGACCTTGAGAAGGAACTGTGGTTTTTTTCTACAGAGAAGGAAAAATACTTGAAATGCAAAAAGTACAAGGGTTCTTGATGCAATCTGTGGCAGGACTGCTGTGTAGCATACGACAGGCTAAAACTGACCACTGCAGCTTGGCAGCACCTCAGGAGAAGCCCTGGAACGTGTGTGTGAAGTGCAGTCAATTGTTCCAATTACCTCCAGTACAGGCTCTGCTGCAATCCCCTCACCTAACCCAGCTCTGCAAGAGGCAAGGAGCATGAGCCAGTTGGGACATTCATTGCCACAACAAAGAGCTGCTGGAGATAAAAACCTCTCCAGAGAGTCTATGAGGTTACCTATGCCACAAAGGGCCTATCAACATAATTCAAGACTGGAAAGATAACAAAGCCTTTGCTAGAATGAAGGAATGTAAGAAAAAGGAAGAAGATCACATTCTTCTGTCTGTTGATGAGAAGTCCTGAGAGTGGAAGTGCTGAGTAAGGAAGAAAGTACGTTCATTATTTTTTCACAGGTCTCCTGGAACACAAAGCCACAGGAAAAGGGTGAGGGCAAAACTTCAATAGTCACAGGAGATGGTTGTGGAACAGCCCAGTATGAGGCTACTCTCATTTCACAACAGAATCTGGTTTGAGAGGGGCCAAAGTTGGTTGAGGTGTTGGGGTCTCCAAAGAAAAATGGAAGAAGTTTGAATATAACACAGGGCAAAGCAATGTTGTTACAAGATACACTGGAGGCACTGATGGGGATGAGTGCTTGGGCACCCCTCTAGTATGATGAGGAAATCAAAGGTCCAGTGTTAGAGGAAATAGTACATAGTGACACACAGATGATGTGAAATGATACAGCTGGCCCCCCAGAGTGCAGATGCCTGCTCACCACTGTGGCACTGAACCCACTCTTGAGCAAGCAGAGAAAATGGCCAAAGTTTCCCTTTTCAAGGTGGACAGCTACTGTGTTCTCATTTGTGAATGGCAGTCCACTTCCCTGCACATGTCCCTGGACCTGCTGAGCTGCTGGGAGAGGCCACCACTCTTTGTGCCACCACGGCACAGCCAGGGCAGCAGGGACCACTCCGGACTGCAACCCTTACGCGTCCCCAGCGGAGCCTCCGACCACTCTGCACCACACACAGACAGCAAGGAACCAACACCTTTGGGAAGGGGCAACAAAAATAAAATGTGAGAGCAAGCCACAGAACTGACAGGCAGCCTTGTGCTGACTGCATGGCTGTAGGGTTAACATCTCAGGAGCAACTGAATAAGGCTTAGTATGTGTTAAACTGCCTGAATAGGCTACAAGGGGATATACCACCTATTAAAAGACATTTTAATTCCTCCAATAATCCAGACCTTTCTGAAGCAAAAGTATGTTCAAAGATTTAGCAACTGGAAAATGGATGGGTCCTTTCCCCCTTATAACTTGGGGGAAGGGATATGCTTCTGTCTCCAGAGATTCCAGGCCAAGGCGGATACTGTTGAGATGGGTCAAAACCGCCAAGGAAGATGGACAGACAGCTCTGCCATTCTGCAAGGGTTACTATGGCAACTGGTGCCATTTTGATCATTCCAGGAGCTGAAACTCTAGGCTCTGAGCATTCTGGAAGTGTCTCCTCCAACAGAGCTACTGCAGAGGCTTCCCCAGACTCTTTTCCTGAGGCCTGCAGGGCCGGAGTCTGCAATGCAGACAACTGCATGAGAAATTGGACAGAATTCCACCCATTTTGTACCAACATCCAACAGCAGTCCACAGAGGAACAATTTTCATTGTTCATTTCTCATTTCATTCAGGTTTCAGTACACCAGCTGCATTAGGGACGCAGAGGGCAATGTCTCCTCCAGAGTCAAGTCTGGCCCACAGACAGAGGTATGAGCCAGGGATCTGCAAAGCTGAGTAGCTAAAAATGAACCGCAAAGTCAACAGTCATTTTCTCCAGGCAAGGAGTATAGTACAATGTGGTTATATCCCCCAAATCTTTGTTCAGTAGTAGGAAGAAACCAGCTGTTAAAAAAAGCAAGATTTGGTTACAGGAAAAGCCCTGAGAAGAGTCTGCCAAGTATATATTATTTTGGCTGTCCAAGCAGACTGTGTGTGATGTGGGGGGAGCAGCTATGGGGGAATCTCCCCCCGAATCAATGCAGCAGGATCCTGATGCAGCCACAGTGGGAATGGTACTGACTGAAGAGCTGCTCTGAAGGTGAGAGCAGAGGTTCGACCCAGGCAGAGGGGCACAAGGCCTGTTTTGACTCTCCCAGGCACACTGATGTCAAAGCTGAAGACCCACTCACCTTCCAGCTGAGTCTGAACTCTTCTCCCTGGACCTGCATGTCCTCAGCAGGTTCTTTACTGCACAGGCACCGAAGTCTACTCAGTATAAGCCTCAGTTAGGCAGATGCTCAAGGAAAGAGTGACCCTCCCCTTAGAATAAGACTGTTTTGGCGCTGCCTTGTACTGACACACACTTTATAAGAGTATTAAGAAGGTGATTTGGGTACAAGGACCCTTTGGCAGAGATTACCTAGCACACTACACAACATAAAGCAAGCAGAGATCTGCACCTGTCTCATATCACCCAGCTAAATCAGACAATCTCAGATTTCTAGGAGACTCCAGCAGGAGTTCCATGTTCCCCATAACAAGGAACACACAGAATGCTTGAGAACAGCTACCTCTCAGCAGATGGCCTCAAAAAAGTCATTATTACACATTACTACAATGGGATTAGCAGAAGTTGCTGAGTAGTATCTACTCAGCTCTCCAGTTGAGTACTCTACACTGAAGTGGAGAAGGTGCCTTTTCCTTTCTCCTGGAGACTTTGGAAGCAAAAGGCAGACTAACGGTGTATGGCACATCCCCAAAAGGTCTGTACTGCAAAGGTCTGCATGCCAGCTCCTGTGGAGTAAAAACGCACTTGTCCAGTCTCAGCACAGATGAAAGCACTCAGGCTCCTCTCTGACACACATGGACAGTTCAGCCCTGTTTTCCTGGGATGTTGGTATATATGTTCATATATGCACACAGGGTATGTAAATGAACATGGCTTTTTGTTAACCAGCATAGATTTAAGCCATACAGTCAGCCTGAAGGTCTGTCCTAGCTCAGCAACCCTCTGTCCACAGTGCCAGAAGTGGCTGAAATGAAGGGGTACAAGTCTAGACAACCCACATGACTCTTTCCCAAGCAGCTCCCCAAACACCCGTGACCCACAGTTCAGAACTGCTCTGGACATTATATGTCTCTTCCATGTTCTCCAGTCTCCCCTTGAAATCAGTTAAGCTCCCAATGCCCCCAGGTACCATGGTAAAGAGTGTGGAACATAACACTTCTGGCCAAAGTGCCTCAAGTTCACTCCATTAGGAACCTCCTTGCTCCTGGAATGCCATGAAACTGTGGATCCTCAACACTCCCATCAGGCCAACACAATCACTATTACAAACATCCTTCCCAGACTGCAAATTTCTACCTTGTCCACGTTGTCCCAAGCAGTGACAGTCAGAGCAGAGGCCACTGTTTTATACAGGAGTTTGGGGCTGTTTCTCCTTGTCATTTATTTACACCAGACATCGCCTGCTTATCATCCTCTGAGCCACTCTGTTTCTCCACAGCTGACCTTTGGCTTCAGAACCAGTGTCATTCCTCACCAACATGAACTTACTTCACACTATTCTTTTTCCTAGCTGTGACCACACAGGTTCCCAGACATTGCTTCAAGGCTCCACGGTTGATCTTTCCAACTAGGGATGCCAACTGCATACTTTTGACTCACTGATTCTACCTTTTAATTCATGTTTTCTTTGTGTGGATAGAAGTACAGTGGAAAGCCAAGAAAGACAGGAGAATGCAGATTTTACACGGAGGGAACTTGGGCTGTCAGCTGCGTCTGCTCAGAGAAGGGCCTCAGCAGGAATCCCAAACACGACAATGATCTGTGGGCTTGCAGACTGCAACAACAGCAAGAACAAACTCCCTGATGGCAGAGATCTGATTTCCACCCGGGAGGGCTGCTGCTCTGGGTACATCAGGAGTACATAACTCCTGTGTCTGGCTGTACTGGGCCAGCTTGCACCTCCCAGCACCCGGCTCAGCATTCGGGGTGTCAGTGCCCAAAGCAGCAAACTCCTTTCCTCTCCCGCCCTGAGCTCACAGCAGAGACACCTGCAGCAGGGGAAGCTCAGCCCTGGGTCTGGAGCAGTCTGCTGGGATCCAGCATCTCTTCTTTTGAAGCCATTACTGCTCTTCCGTTGCCAGGAGACCAAGGATTGCCCTAATTACATATGAAAAGCAACTGCAGTCTCCAAATTGCCTGCTTGACAGAAAGGGCTGTATCAAGTTAAAACAGACCATGTAAGAAAAATTCTCATCTTCCAGGCTCTGAAGACACTCAGTCCTGCTGCTTCACTACACAGAAGGCTGTACTGTCTGTGCCTCGTCCACCTGTGGGTCTGAATGGAAAAGGGGGTCCATGCATCACACCACACAGCTCAGCAAGCCGCATGCTCCGAGCAGCTTCTATGGTGCAGGTAAACCTCTGCAGCCAACCCCAGCCTGCTGCCCTGCTCAGGCAGCAGCAATCTTCCACCTGTGTGAGAAGCACCGAGGCCTCTATGCACCAGACTTCTGTCTGTGCCAGAGGTTAAACACTGGAGAAATACCAGCAAGCTTTGAGTTATAACATCTGGATTCAATGCTGAAGTTGCCTACCTCTTCCCACCAGAGATATAACACACTGAGAGGCCCTATTAGGCAGGACAGATGCCATGCAGTGCAGCCACACAGAAGCTCAGCTCTACCCTGTCTCAGTCTCTCTAGAAACAATATCCACAAGTACTCACTGCCCCAGAATTTCCACAGCAAGTTCACTTGACATGTGACCAGCTGCAGCATGTACTTAACCTCTTCTTCCCATACTCTCACTACTCACTTTTGTTCCTCCGCTACTGAGGAGACACGCCATGGCATCCCACCGAGACCTGCAAGGGGCATCATGCCAGCCAAGCATCCCATTGCCAGGAGCTCAGCACCACCCTGATGGAGCTTAAGGGCTTACCCTGGCTAAAGGAAGGAGGCAACAAACAATTGCCAAAGATAGAAGTGCAGTTACAGCTACACAAGGAGCATGGGCTCTGAGTGGAACAGCACTGGCTCCATGTGGAAAGGCTCATGCCTAAGGCTCCAAAACTGCTGGTACAAAAGCCCCCACAGCTCGCTGCAGCAGCAGCCTAGAGACCCTGGGGATGCAGTGAGGGAAACACTTCCCTTTTTTAGAAGCAAAGCATACTCTGCATTCTCAAGCAGACAGTGGTCCCTGCTCAGCTACAAGAGCATGGGACGGAGGCAGCTGCAGCGTGCGGTACCGTAAAGACACTCCAAGTCATCCTGCCCTGAGATCAGCCAGCTCCTGAAGAGGCGCAGGTGGTAGGAGCACTGCTGCAGGTGATGGGCTAAGGTGGCATCCAGGGAGATGGTCCGGCTCGTGGCACAGTCAGAGGAAAAACGGCGCAGCAACTGGGCAACGTGCTGGTGCTCCAACACATCTGGAGGAAAGGGGCCATAGAGAATGAGAGGAGAGGGGCAGGTGCACCTGGGGACAGAGAAGCTGCGGAGATGTGGGGATGGATCTGTCAGCACCAAGGCCTCTGGGTGAGAAGGACCCATAGCACACAGAAAGCCCAATCCCTCCCGCAGTGAGCAGGTAAGGAATGCCCTCAGAGCTACATCCCCCTTGGGACATGGGGCAGGAGCCTCCCTCCCGCCCAGCCTGAGCCCAGGGCAGCACAGGGCAGCACCTCAACGGCCACAGCTCATCTCTGGAAGTGAAAGTCTGACAAGTGAACAAATTTTAGGACACATTCTGAGTCCAATACAGTTCAGGTTAGACAAAAAGAGCAAGCTCAGGCCCACACTTGCCCTTTTGCAGCCAAGATGAGAAATCCAGACTGCCAACAGAGCATTTGAGTACTGCATTCAAGTGTAGTCAGGCACCTCAGCACAAGGGACAGAGAGCAAATGGCCCACCACCAAACAAGCAGAGGCTGTGGAAGGGACACAGGGGACAGCAGGGTCTGGCTGAGAGCCAAGTGCTGAGAATGTGGAAGAACAGAGGGGTCACAGAAGAGCTGATCTCCCCTCTAGACTCTAAGAACAGCCCGGTGCAATCTTCTGTGATATCCTTGCATGGCAGACAAGACACTAGCATGCAGGTATGTCCTCTCCACATACACAGCCTCAGGACTCGCATCACACACCCAAGACTTGTTAGACCAGGGCATAAACCATCTGGCCTGACACTGTGCTTGGCCACTGCCCTGGTTCACCCATCCCCTTTCACCACACACAGGCAGCTTTCCAGAAACAAAATTCAGACTCAGATCTGGGAACAGTTTTTGCATCCTCAGGCAAGCAGTTCATGGGGTTAAACATCCTGCTCAAAGCAGTGCCAAGCCTAGACCAAATATCCCTGACTTCAAGCTTGCACTTGCTGGAACCCTGTCTTTGTTTTCTTGATTAAGGAGCACTTTTCCAGTAGAAATACTCATTGGGTTTTGGGGTGAAACTTGATGCCAAGTGTCACCCTATTGTATTTGGGGCACGGGCAGCTGCTTTGCAGCATGGTTTAGGAAAGGCTGGAGCTGGGTGAAAGATCTGCATGCAAGATAGAACAACACACCCTGCTCACATACACCATGTCAGCTCAGATGGTGTCCAGACATACAGACCAACTGAGCAGTTTTTTGGTCACTCTGGGAAAAGAAAAACCAAGCAAACACAGAGAACAGGTTCCCTCCAGTTATTTGAAACAGTACTGCCACAGTGAGCTGCCCTTTTCCCTTTCATCCTTCCCAAAACAGTCTTCTGAATTTCATTCATCTTCCAGATTACACCGAGCACGATGTCTTCATATTCACCACAAGACTGCAGAAGCTGCCTTGATCTTGTAAGGCAAAAATACTTCACTTGGTATCATTCAGTGATCCACTTTGCTTCCAGCTTGTGTCAACCCCAAGAGGCACGAGGGGAAGAGGCATGCTGTAAAACCTTTTAAAAAGTACTGTGCAAGACTTGGAGAGTAAACACTAGTTCAAGGCACCTGCTACAACAGAGCTAGTGGTCTGTAACTTCACAGACTCACACTTCCTAGTGTCAGGTTAAAGCAACATGGAGATAATGAATCAGCAGAAGCACTGGCAGACATCCTTCACCAAGCCTTTCCAGAGCTATGGGCAGGATGGGGTAAAGTAGGTGACGACACAATGCCAATCCCCTCCCACATCAGGAAGGCAGCAGGCCCAAGCTTGCACTGGCCACCAACAGTGAGAGCTCTGGAGAGAAAGCATTCCCAGGATAATGTCTGCAAGAAAGGTGAGCCTACCTGTACCAACATCACTGTGCTTTGGGAACCACAGGACCAGCCTAACAGACAGGTTTGCCAACAGGAGGCCATGAGGCTACCAGTACTCCTGCCATGGAACACCATGCACAGAGGGAATGCTGCTGGCACTTCCTTCTCTCTCACCCTACAGTGGGCTCTTCCAGGTGACACACAGCTGGGCTAAGGCTATGCGTGTTTTCATCCTGCCATTCTGCAGTGTAGAAATGCTGGACCTCAGCTGCTGACACTCCGGCAGATGGAGTAGGTATCACCCCCAACCCAGCAAGTCTCCTGCCGACCTCCACCCCTTTCGGAAGCATGACAGAACACCTTAATGTCAGCAGTGGATTTAGAGGCTGCTTTAGCAGTCTACTCACAGAGCCACAGTTTTTGCCTTTTCAGCTGGGACACAAACACCTCAGGGGAGAGCAGAGGCACCACTGAGCAATAACAGGGGATGAGTGAACACATTACTCAAAATGAGACAATGGGGGAAGGTGAAGCATGTTTGGACACCAGATACACACACAAAAAAACACAAGAAGGCCAAGAGAAGAACATGTGCAGAGAGAGCAGAACATGAGTGTGGGGTTAGAAGTGTGAAGGAATGTCAAATCAAGGAAGCAAACGTACCATTAGTCGGATGCTTTGCAAACGACACAGAAAATCGTTTTACGGCTGGCATAGACAAGAGCTCTGAGGAAATAAAAACAGATCATCTCAGTTAACAGCCTGCTTTGAAGGATCCCCCTACCCTCATATGCTTGCAACTACCCTTTCAGGTTCACCTTCCTGACTCCCACAGCTGCTCCTGCTGGCACTGCAGTGGCACCCGAGACACTCCAGCTGCAGGTCTGACTGAACCGCTCAGCCTCTTTGCATTCCGCGTCTCCCCACGCCCAGGGTGTCCCCTGACAACACACAGACCACAGCCACCTCTCGGGGACAGGCAGCGTCTCACATCTTCCCACCACACAAGGCTCAGCCCAGAGCAGGATGAAGCCACTGCAGCACACAGACAAGCAAGCAGCAGCACCACAGGAGGACTGTCCTCAGGATTTAACTGCGCCCAAGGAAAACCAACCATTCTGTGGAGGGACTGAAGAGTTCTGGCACAGGTACAACTCAAAATATCCTCTTCATGCAAGCTTCACAGAGCTACTTATGAATTCAAAAGTAAATCACCTGACTAGGGAAGAAACTGAAGACCCATGAAGACATGCCTCTACAGTTCTTTGCTCAAAGCATTTCAGTACAGGAGAGACTTTGGGATACACCTGTCAGAATGGCCCTCAGGCTTCCCCTGGCCATGTCCCAGCCCAGGACAGGGTCTCCCATACAAATCTGTGGTAGTTTTGGCTTTAGTTTTAGCTAGGCCTCAGTTTAGCAGGCCCAGAGAGTGTGACATGGATTGAAGGGGACAAGCATCACCTGACTTAAACAACCGAAGAGATATTTCATACCATTCTGACATCAAATCAAGTTTAAAAGAGGCTGTAGGAGGTGGCTAGCTCTCTTTCCCCTTCATGGCTGGGTGTTGAGTAGACCTGCTATCACCATTGCTGAAAGTGTTAGGCCTTGCCACCGTTCCACAGCTCTTTGGTTTGTGAAGTACACATTTTTTGTTATTGGTTTTCTCCTCTCTTGCCAGGTGTCCTTTGGGGGGAGTCTGTTGGCGTGTTTTTGTGGTCTGGGTGGTTGGAGTCCATTGGGTGGGTGACTTGGTGGTTGTTGTTTTCCATATTTGTGTATATATGTATGTGTATGTGTGTGTGTGTGTGTTATATCATATTCTGTTTTAATTGTCTCTCTTTTGTATAAACACAAGAGCTAGCCAGTTCAGGTTTTTTTCTCCTCTTCAATTATTTTTCCTCCCTCCTTTTCCCTTGGGATGGGGGGTGGGATCCTCTAACTCTTTGTGTTGGGCAGTTGGCATTTTGCCAGCTTAACCTAGCACAAAATCACACATCAGAAAGACAGCGCAAGGATAGATACTGTGCATCTAACAGATGGGCTTTAAAGGACATGGACTAGGCTCCATATGCACACAAAAAGGGGCTGGAAACATCCTTTATTCCCGTTCTGGAAATTTCTCAGCTATCATTGAAAAGAATGGCCTGGATCAGACCATCTGTCTGTATCTGGGATTCGATATGAGACCCCAGTCACTCATACCTTTTGCTGCTATTTGGGAACTTTTAGGAAATATCAGAAAACCCTTTTATTTCTCCTTCATGCTTCATGCATCCATTCTCTCTAGTCTGTGGGGTCTGTATACCCGTCCTCCTCACCAGTGTACCAATTCATGCTGCATACCCCCACTGTGCTCCTCCAGCTACATCCATTGGCTTGGCCAAATAATGTATCTACAGCAACTCTGACACTTGCTGCAATTTCCTCCCCCAGCAACACAGCCCTAAAAACTGTTTTTCTTTCTTAAAGCTCAAGAAACAGCATGCCAGTCTTCCCGACACATGCAATCCCTAAGAGATGTCCAAGCTCTGGAGCTGTAGTCAGCTGGTGATCACCTCCATCCCACCCCACACCTCCCCTTGCCTTCAGAGCACACCAATTGAGAAGGCACTGACCCAGCTTAATGGGTCTCTGGCTTCAGGCAAGCCAACTTCAACTCACAACCATCCATGGACCTTCCCTCTGCTTGAGGTTGGGACAACTTTGTCCTGAAGTGTACCTTAGCCCTTTTCCAGCTCCAAGCAAAAAAGACTTGGGAAATAAGGGCCCTTGAAACCTCCCTTGAACAAGGCAAGTTCACACTGGTGGCATGCTATTAGCCACACACTGCTCCTTGAAGCACCACAGCCACGAAAAACTATCAGAGTTCACGCAAAGACATGCTGCACAATCTGAAGGCTTTTCAACATTATCAGCCCAATGATTGTGGAAAAGGCCTTAAAACAAATGTCCTCCAAGTGTCTGCTGTAGCTGCTGTGTCACTGACTGCATCCGGCTCTAGTGATGTTTGGTTTAAAGTCCATTGTTCAGCATTTCATTGGTGCTCATTTAAGCATGAACATGAAGATCAAGGGCTCATTTCACATTCCAAACTACTTTCCCCAGAAGCTAAATGCCCTTCTGTCTCCTACTTTTTTTCCCAAGTCCCCAGCTCCTTCCCTCCAGGTGCCCTTATTGTAGCAAGGTGCTGGTAGCACAGAGGGCCAGGGCATGCCAAGGAACATGAAAACAGAGGTGTAACATCAAGCCAATAATTCTGGGCTGTGTTAGCCTGTCTTTTAGGTACTTGAGGGTACAACTGCATCTTGGCACACTGTGACCTTGTCAATGAGTTTAGGCTAATGCAAGCAGGATGCACTCGACCTTGAACACCTGTAGCCAACGGCAAGAACATTCTGCTACACAGTCTACAGAGACAGGCAGCCCAACACTAGAGCTGAGCAGGTCTGTTCTGTGCCCAGCTGGGCACACAGCAGTCTCAGAAGCTTTTCCCTGAAAATCAGTGCTGCCTTGGATTCCCACTCCTTGTAGAGTTAGGAAAGTACAGCAGCCATGTCCCATGCTAGCCTTTCCAGGGCTGCCCTATGACTCACACTCTGGTTTTGTGCTAAACAGCTTGTTCTTCAACCTGTGATTAGCCTGGGGCAGCTTAAACTGGTACAGTGAGGCTGAGAACACTCCCACTTCACCCTCCCTCTCACTGTCACTGTGTGCCAGGGCATGCCCTAAGGAGCTGAGAAACAGTTCAGTTTTCTCTTACACAAGAAAAGCAGCACAGGAAGCCAGTGTACATAATGTCACTTGTGGGGTTCCAAGAGAGAACTGGATGACATCTTTCGACCTTGATTTGCTAGGCCATTTTCCTTGCCTCAAAACTGGACAAAAATTCAAATGAACCAACCTCTTGTTTTCCCCAAATTACTGCCTTAATCATCTCCCCACCTTGTAATCCACCAGGCACTCATATTCTCTATTGATTAAAATACCACAAGGAAAAAGATAAGATATCCAAGACAGATTATTTTACATCCATTCAGATGAGTGGTACAAGATTAGGTGGATTTCCAACCTGATCCCAGCATGCTGTGCAGACCTTGTCCACGGAGCTCCTCAACTCAGTGTCCCAAAAAATGGTATGTGAATCAGTAATTGGAGTTCGAGTCCCATTTCTATTGGGACCACAGTGGACACTTGCAGTCCGTGCATTACACCCTCCAACTGCTCAAGGACCGCTCAGTCTCTCCCTGTGCCCCAATTTATTTGCAAGTAACAACCCTCTACTGCTCTCTAAGTGTGGCACCAGTGCTGGGCACGATGTGGCACAGTTGCAGCACCTGCACCCGTGGGCATCAGGCAATACTCACACTCATGGCTCAAGGGCCTTCACCAGATTGTCTTGCTGATCTTCCCAGCAGTTTCTGCACAACTGCACAGAAACCAGACTTCCCATCCTTTTGCAGTATTTCATCCAAGCAGCCTGCTTACCTCAAGCCCTTCAGGCACATTGCCCTTGCTTCCTGACAGATACCTCAGACTCTGCTGCATGCCCAGCCTCACTCTAGTGTCCATCTTATCCCCACCAAAGCATATCATTCTGCCTTTGGGACAGCTCCATCTTCCACAGGGCAAGGATTACAGATCCAAAAAGAGCTTACTTTAGCACCAGCAAGATCACCAAGGTAAGCATGCTGATGTGATCTGCTGGATTTCCACACTAGGACAAACCTACTCAGTGTCTGGATCGATTCCCCCTCACAACAGTGCGTAAGGTTAAAAAGTCAGACCAAAGTCAGACTGCAGCAATACAGCACAACAGCCTAAAACTCCTGTCACAATGTGAGCCCCTTTCTGTCCTTGGGATATTGTAAATTCATTACTGTAGATGCAGTGAATATACACAATCAGCTGTCACTATTTTCAGCAGTCCAAGTCTGTGCTGCAGGAGCATCCTGAGATACCAGCACCCACAAAGTGCCACCCTGCTGCTGGGGAACACACATACCGTCTTTGTATGTCAGGCTGCTGGCAAACTTTTTGCCATGGCTGCGTGCGTAGTCCTGGAGGTTGGGGGCACTGGAGGAGCCTCCCAGCACAGTGGTGCTAAACAGCCCGGTGCACTGTGATCCTGGAAAGGCAGGGAAGGTGTTAGTATCACATATCCACTGCATGCAACTACAGAAAAGCGGGGTTAGTTGAAGGATAAAGAATGAACTGGCCACTTTGCAAGCAATCTCAGGAAAAAACATGATGCTGGGAAGCACAGGGAGGCAATGTTCTCCATTCTATATTCCATAGTGACAAAGGAACAGCAGGTAGCCCAAAACTCAGCGCCAAGACAGTTCCTAACTCCACACAGGGGTTTGCTTCTGTTTGGCTTTCTTGCCTTGACCTAGGAGAAACACCTTTATTACCTTCAGTCAGCAAAGCTACACACTCATGTCAGAACAGTCAGGATGCCAAACTGCTCATGGTCATTTCACAGGGCTTTATTGCTCTGCTCTTCTGCCCTTTCTCTTTGGAAAGGTCCTTTTTCTGTAGGACACCGAGGAGAGCAAAGGACTGTCTGATCTGTGGACCAGCCAGTGTGGATTAATCCCCTGTGAACAAGCAAGGAAGACACTCTGACCAGAGAGCTTGCTTTCACAAGCTGATACTTCACAGCCTCTCAATCATGTCTTGCTGCTCCAGCATAGGTCCAATTGGTCCATGAACGAGCCTTGCAAAGCACCAGATGTGCACACAGCCTGAAATTTTTACCTACCCTGTGTCAAGAAACATGGCGTGCAAGATGGAGGGCAACCTAATTCCTGTGGCTTTGGCTTTGCTTTCTGTAGACCAACTTACTTTGTGTGATATTTAGGGAATACCAGGCATTCGAAACAGGATTCTTTTGACTGACTGAGGAAAGCAATTGTGAGTGAGACAAAACCTTATTATGGGCCAGATACAGCCACTGATTGGCTGCAAATTCTTTGCTAAAACTGTCTTGCTGCTGTATTTTGTTCTGAGAATACCAGCTGCTAAAACCTACATTACTCTTACATACAAAAGGCTTCCAGAAACAAGCAGGTTGATCTGGTTCCACCTTGTCTGCCAATGCAAAAAACCTGCCACACTGCTTATTAGTATTTATCAGAGCAGTGCAAATATTACTACTCTGAAAGACATTGGAAGCAGCTCTTGATTCTAAAATACTGCATCATATTTTGGTTGGAAGGAGCCTGAAGCTTCTTTCCCAATGCCCTAGCAGGACTAACTTGGACCAGCTTGCTAGGGTTTGTCCAGTCGGGTTGTCAATATCCCCAAGAAAGGAGATTTCACAACCTCTCATGGCTCCTGCTCCAATACCTGGTACATTCATAGTGGGTGAAAAATGTGTTCCTGCTAGCTAATTGGAATTTCTCATGCTGCAACTTGCATCTATTTGTTCTCAACAGGCTTTGGGGACAGTCTGTGTTCATCCCCTCTGCAACCTCCAGTTTAGGTGGTGGAACAGCATTAAGGTCTCCACTCCCCACAGGTTCTGATCTGAACAAGCCCTGCTCTCAGCTTCTCCTCCAATGTCATGTGCTCCAGTCCCATCCACCTCCACTGCCCTTTGGTGGGCACACAACCCTGACACGCACACCCTACACACCCCAGGGAGCCCGGGGCAGGACAGCAGATCTTCAGGCACAGCCTCTCACAGGAGGTGAACGGAGGGACAGAGCCAAACCTCTGTGCCTGTACTCCAGCTGATGCAGCCAAACTTGCCATCAGCCTTTTCCGGTGTGAGGACATGCTGCTGACTCACATCCACGCACTGTTCTTTGGGTCCCCAGCTCTGTCTCTGCAAAGATCCTTTAGCTGAAGTTCTTTGGAGAAAACACAGAGATCCAAACATATTGAGCTGTTCACACTTAAGCTCAGCCTGGGCTGACCATCTGCTCCTGGGGTGACCAAAAGCATTCTCAGAACACTGAACTGCACCTGCTCCTACACTGACACTGCTGGTGGCTTTGCACAGCACAGACTAGCACATACGTGTCCCTGGACATACAAAGAACTCTTGCCTGCAGGGTCATGAATACATAAGCCTTAGAAAATTTCCTTCTAATTCACTAAATTGATGCTGAGTGCTGACTCAGCATGAAGTGGAATCTGTCCGAATGCAAACGAAATTTTGTCATGCAGCAGCCAGAATGATGCTCCTAATTGCTCTTCCACAGTTTAGAAGCAAACAACAGCAACAAAGTCCACCCAAGTGACTCATTTACTGGCAGATAAAAACAGAACACCAGATTTTTAGGACTTTATATCTTGAGTAACCTTGTGCTACTGATCATTAAGCTGAGGATACCCCAGTGTTTCTGCTGCCTTGCTGCAGACAGAGCCATTCTGCTAGTGCCCTTAAGCCAGAAGAGCATTTACAAAGATGACCACAGGGACAACAGCAATCATCTACAGTGAATTCCAGGAGACCTCTGTACCCAAAGAAATCACACACATACCCCCTAAAAAACAGAAAGGCCATTTGGATTTAAATGCACCAACACTTGCTAGAAATTAATTCACATGTTCATTCAGTGTTTCAGATGTTTAAAAATAGATGTTGTTGATATCCTTATGGGAGTCTCAGCACAAGGATTCATGCCTCTGGCAGTGCTCAAACATCCAGGAGTGATTTTACCCCATTTTGAAGCATTCTTGCAAGCAAAGAAAGGCACTGAAACTTTCCTGGGCTTCTCAAGCTAGAAGCATACACACTATGGCAATCCACAACAAGGCACTTGATGCGGCCAGAAGAAACATGGCACACTCCAAAGCACAGACAAAGCAAGCTGCAGCCACCCCTTTTCCAAAGAGAGAATTCAAGGCATTTTTTAAATGACAGGAGAGGCACCACTATGGCAGGTATGTCAGCAGGGCTATTGTAGGAGCTCTGTTCTTCTCCCTATTCTCGTGCGCTTACACATATGAGGTTATACCTGGATAGACACTCCATTTTCCAGAGATAGCGACAGACAGGCACTGACAAGGTCAGGCAACAGGAGGTGTGCTCAGCTTCACAAAACTCAGAAACAGCAGGTAGTGCCTGAATGAGACCCCTCACAGCACAGCTGCTCAGACAAGTATTAAAGCCAAAGTTCAAGCTCCTGTGAGTTCTGTATTATCTCTCACAGAGAGAACACATTTCAAATCCTAAAGGAAAAAGAAACTAGATTTCTTAAAAACAAGTAGGAAAGGAATCACGAAGATTCCTTGAAGAGCTTGACTTGTCCAGATAAAGAGGCACTGTTCTTCATAACAGGTGTCGGGTTAAGAGAAACTCACAGAAACACAGACATCCTAATCACCAAGGGTTGTGCAAGCTGGGGTGGCACCACAGGTCTCTCCTGCTCAATCCTTCTGTGCCTGCAGCTACAAGGCTCTAGAGAGGAGAATGACGGCTGGGTTGAGTATCCAGCTAGAGGTCTATGTCACCAATCAGATCTACCAACTCCTACTTAAAGCTTTGTCTCTGCAGAGCTTCACAGTCAGGACAATGGCCACTACGGGCTTCCCGGCAAGGCATGTCAAGCAAGAGTCTGAAATTAAACATGCTGGGTTCACATTTCAAATTTTGATATCAAGAAAAAGTAGTACTGTACAAAGGTGCAGAAGAGCAGTGGTCTTCTCTATTGCCGAAACAGACATTCCTCAGAAACCTGGAAAAGGCTGTAGTCCAAGGGCTTTCCAGATCACAGGGCTTCCAGTACTCACACATCCAGACAATAAAACCAGTTTGATGTACTTGGTCATTCTCCAACCAGATGCACTTCCCTGACTGTGTGCCATCTCAGATATTCCCAAACTGAGCCACATGGATGCACAGAATACCCACAGGTTTCTTCAAGTCTAAGCAAGGCAGTCTGTCACAGCTCACTGAATCTGAGTGGGGCTGGGAAAGGCAGAAATAAGTCAAAAACCACCATGGCCAAAGCAATTGTCCCTTTATGAAAATAATATGCATCAGCCACCCCTATTTAGATTTTTCCAGCTTGCTGGGAGCTTAGCTGGCAGACTCCAGGGATACCTCCTAACCACTCAGAAAAAAAATTCCCTTTCCTTGTTAACAACTGGCTTCCAAAGAAGCAGCTCATTCAAAAGTGACAAAGAAGTGATCAGGCCTTTCAGGAGTATGTTGGCTGCAGGTTTTCCATATAGCAGAGTAAAGAACTGATGAGTCAGAAGTGCTGCAAGTCTGCAGCAGCCATGCCACAATGCTAAGGTGGTTTTAGAGAAAAAGAAAGAGGGCATGACTTGGGCATTATCACTTCTTATCTGCAAGACTCAGGTGGCACAGCCATCTCTGAACTTCATGACAGCAAAGGCAGCTTTTCAGTTTCCAAACAGACCTTGCTTTAGCAAAAATATTTCAGGAAGAATTTCAACTATTCAGAGATAGTTTAGGTAAAGATGACAGGGAATAGAACGATCAAGGCAGAGAATACCAAGTGCCCCAAAATATTCTCTTCCACTGGCTACCATGTGAAGAATGGCTGACCAGGGACTGCAGCTCAGAGAGCTGTCTAACACCTTGCATGTGACACATCTTTGCTTTATGAAGCAAAGGTAGGAATAGAAAAGTCTCACATGAAGAGCAGCTTTGCATATAAACTGCTGTTTTGCAGAACAGAAAGCATGCTACTTCTCCCCTGAAATCATTTCTTACTGCAAAGTTCAGAAATGGTGTAACAAATGAGAGCATCGGAGAAGCGGAAGGCCAGCCTGCAGGGAGGCAGTTTGCCCCGTTGCTCTGATACTATGAAGGATGAAAAGGGCATCTTCTGCTGCTAGCAGCTGAAGGAGAAGATTGTACACAAAAGGAATGACACCAAGACAGTCTCTACGATGGTCTCAACAGTAACACTGAGAGAAGACATAAAACACATGAAGAACTCAAGCCAGACGTGTATGTGGAGAGACAGACTGATGCCCATGGAAATACAGAGGTGAACAGGCAGGTCACAGGTCAGGTACAGTACCTAAGCCACTTTGCTTCATCTCAGAAGACTGCCTGGAATATGTGCTGAAGAGGCGATAACTTCCTGCTTTTGAAGAAGATTCAGAGAGCACCTGCAAAGACAGATAGTATAATCAATGTTGTGATCTGAGTTTACCCACTGCTCTCAAAAGCCTTTACGTATCAATTGAAGGTACAGAAAGGTATGCCTCTTCCATAAAACCACCATTTTCAAGAAGCACAAAGGTATTCATATGCTAAGGTTGTGACAGTGAATGCTCAGTTTTAATTTCAAGTTTGTGTTGGCTTGTGGAACGGTGGAGATTCCAAAAGTACAAAGGAACTCATGTAGTGAGCTCCCTGTCTCCCAAGACTCTTGCTGGGAATACTGGGACATAGACTCTGTCTTTAGGAGCAGGAAATCACATTCTGTTGAACTTAGTATGTGCCTGTTACAAAGAGCCTCTGAGTGCTGCATGCAAAGGTGACAGCACACAGCAATGGAAGCCAGCTAACAAATACCTCAAACCTTAACTGCTTTCACTGGTTCAGAAAACTGATGTAAAAAATGCCTGTGAAATCCCTCCAAAAGGAGAGACAATTCCACAGCACTCTGGAGGTGACGGTCACCTACAGACAGTGACACAGAATGGCCTGGGAGAGGTTAGAATGGTAAAATCAATTTTATTACTCCAGCAGATCAGTGAATGGGACAGTTCTAAACCCTGACAGTTTAAATACCCTGGATGAACCCACCAGTGAGCAGGGAACCCTGATCATCATGACATCTTAGATGGGAGAGAGAAATGAGAAATGTGGAGCTGCCTTTGTGAGAGGCAAAGGCTGGAGCCTAAAGGAAGGCAGAGATGTCACACCATAGCTAGGTGATGATGTTGCATGTAATCTCACAGGTGGCTACATCAATCAGTGCCTCTACAGAGCATGCAATCCAAACAATTCTTGTGGTTCTCAAGCATTTCCTTACTTGTTCTTCCCCATCAGTTCCTCTGACCTGTGCTCCCCCTTGTCAAAGGTTCAAACAAAGAAAGCTGTGGGGAAAGGGTTCCTTCAGGAATTTTTCTCACCCTCCCAACACAAAGGTTTAGGGAGTTGAAGTGCCAGGCCTTCCTCAATGAGGAGTAGTTTTGGAGGTCTGCTTTCCACAAAATCTTTCTTTACCTTCTGCAGATCCATCCCCAGAATCCAAAAGGAATGCCACAAAACCAAAACCAAGCAAAAGGCCTTCCTTGGAATAAGGATGGGAGCCCGTGGGGTGGTTACCTCCATGGATCCTGTCTTCCGGTTCCTGATCAGCGGCGACCTCCGCTGGACGCCAACTGGCTCAGAGGGCTGCGGCGACTTCTGCTGAGCACGGTCTGGCTCATCGCTACCCTTCTCCTTGGAGAGGTCCTCCAGGCTGCCTTGGTCAGCCTTCTTGTCCTCGTTCTGCCATAAGGAAACACCGATGCCTTCAGGCAGGAGGCCTTTGCCAGAGCTACCCCACTCCAGCTCCAGTCTCAGACCTCTGCCAAGGTTTGGAGGTGCCCGCAGCCCGAGCAGCCATTCCGACAAACCTGGGCAGGGCAAGGACATGACCAGCCAGCTGCCTGCGGGCAGGGGAGAGCAGCCAGCAAAGAACTTGCTGTAGTAGGGCTGAGTAGAGCAGGACAGTATCCAAGGATCCCCTGGGGCCAGCAGCCCCTGCCCAGGTGTCTGCTCACCTCTGCCGAGGCCGGCCGAAAGCCAAACCCTGTGGGCACGTTCCTGTCCTCCTCGCAGCCTTTGACGCCAGGGCTGAAATGCAGCTCCACATGGAAACGCTCCTCTGAAGAGGGGTCCTGTGAGCACATACCACAGGGAGCAGGTAAATAACCAAACCCAGTTTATCGTACCATCAGCACAGGCCAAGGTCCCACCCTGCCACGCTGGCCAGCACATGTCCCAGGAACAACTTTTGGAGGGAAAGCAGAAGCAACAGGAAACCACAAACAGAATGGCTCATCCAAAAGGACAGCCCTGACCAGCACATAGCTGAGGCATTCAGACTGTTGTCATTTTGAAACAACAGCCACAGAGGAAAAAAACAGAATTGGGCTCTATGTGTATATATATACACACAACTCTAAACCATAGCCCCTTATGAACCACTCCTGCAGCAAACCCAGCACATGCTGTGACTGGGTCCCTCCTGGATCTTCAGTCAGGCTGTTCCAAGATTTAAGTAACTATCTGTAATATTAATTTTTCATTAAGCTTTTTTTAAGGAAGCGAGAGCTTTTACTGTATCTGGCACTAATGATATAAAACCAAGTTTCACCATATTGACTGACCATATTGACTGACCATATTGACTGACTGATCCACGCCACTCGTTAGGACTTTTTCTTTTTGACAAGCAGAGCTTCTACCATTAGAAGCCCACACCAGCTCTGTAAATACAAGTCTCTAACTCGATAGGGTGTGGGGAAGGGGCTGCTCCCCTCACTACTACAACCTCCTGCAGCACAGACCTGAGTCACAGGGTCTGCAGATCAGGATGTGCAGTTCAGTGCCAAATCTTCTTACAGTCACCACCATCAGCTCCAACATTGCAGATGTTTACTAAATGAGTCTCTTTATTTCCTGAAGATACCAGTATACACTTCTCTAACTATACCAGCATACTTTTAAAATAAAATGAAGTTTATGAATGTGGAATTTCTGAATATTTTCTAGAAATATTTCAAAACCACAGCCAAACATCACTTGGTTTTACTTATTTTTCCTACTGTTCCTTTGCAATTATTATTAGAAAGCAGTAATTAATTTTGCACTAGGAAATGCTTTAAGATCGTTAGAATTGATTACATAAAGTTTGGTGTTACTGCTCAGGGTGACATTGTGCTTACATGTAAACAAGCATTAACTTGGGTCACTGCCACTGGCTGAAAACCAAAAACTAGCAGTTGTGTTAATGATTCGTGTGTCTTTGTTCACAAGCGTAGACTTCCAACTGAACTCATCTCTGGGGACTGTGCCTGGAATCATGGCAGGAAGCATTTTATCCTACAGCTCTATCCCTCACCTTGTTGTTGTCCTCGTAGAGCATGATAACAATCTGGGTCATGTAGTTCAGCTCTGAGATAGCACTCAAATAGTCCATGGCTCTCTTCCACTGCTGGTCTTTGTTTTCCTGATATATACACATAAACAGTCGCATGGGGTAAGCAACAGCACACACCTTGCAGCATTCAGCGAAATGGGACTGAGAGAGTTCCTCTCTCCACAAGGTAACAACATTGTCAGGATAAAATCACCTTGCTCAACTTGCATGAAGAGATGACCTTGCAATGAGGTGGGGTGCGTGCAATGAGGAGCAGCTACACAGAGTGACACTACAGCTACCCACAGCACTTGCGTGAAGATCTGAGCTGCAAGCCTCTGTGCCATGCTGACTGGAGACAAGCAGAGCCCACAGCAGTTCCCAGACACAGCCATTCTCAAACTATAGAATGGACCACAAAGGATGCCCTTGTGCTAAATAAGGGATAAAGGGAAATGCTTTTACCTGATGCTGAATGAAAAATCTAGAGACACTTGGGCTCCACCCAGTAGGGGAGCCCACCCCTCACTGCCTCCCCACACTGCCAGAAAATACATGCACCTGAAGTGCCACTCATGATGCTGTGGAGCATCTCACCAGCTTGATGGATATGAACTGAACCCCCTGGTACAAACAAACCCAAATATAGCCCAATACGTCTGCGCCGGCAACACCGCATCCTCAGGCACTTGACTCAGGCAATAAAGGAGCCTTTTATTCAGTGAGTGATTCAGAGGTACTTGTCTGATCACTGCCTACAGATATGCTGAGTTGCCACAGACATCAGAAATCATGCCTGCTAAGCAAGCCCAAACTCACAAGCCATTTCAGACCATGCTTAAAAGTGGAAAGATAAATCAGAGAGCCTCTTGAAGAGACTGAAGCAGAGCTTTTCTCAGGAAGCAGGTTATGAGAGAAAGTGAAGGGTGAATTGGATGAATTAGTCCCCTAAAAATGTGTCATCTGCCTCTCTGGTAGAGAGCACACCCTGTACTTCCTCTGTAAGCAAAGGGATTTTATTGACTCAGAATTGAGATAAAGACAATAGATAACAGGGTCAAGCTCTTGAAATAAAGGGTTGAAGGAAGCAGGAAGAGAGACATTCCCTCATCTTCACTGCCTCATACTGCTATCCTGCTAAACAGGTAAATGGTCTGCTCACCTGAAACCAGCAGGACAGCTCTTGAAGAAAATATGTCTCTGTGCAAGCAAGACAGCACTGAGGAAGAACAAGGCTCCTCTGTGTGGAAAGGCAGGAAGCTGCAGCATGCAAACACAGCAGTGATGGTGCTGGCCAGAGGCCACTGATGCACAGCACTTCTGGGAGAGCTGCCTCAAGGGGCAACCTACAAATATACACTGTCTACCTTGGAAAAGGCCACTGGAAAAAAGCAGGGAGGCTTACTCTGTGAGCATTGCTGGGACACTTACATCCAGGAGCCCCCCATAGCGGAAGATACTGAGCAGGGAGTGCACGTGGCTCTCACTAGTGAAGTACAGCCGTGTCCGGACATGGCGACCAGGTGACAGGACTCCTCTTGAGTACCTAAACCAAAATCAGCCCAGAGTTACTCAGTCTGCCAACCAATTGCCATCTATCACCCAGCAGCACTTCTATATACTTAATGGAGTGAGATAACCCCACACTGGGCAATGGCAAAGGCAGCAGGACAGGACAAACACTAGGAGCACTGAGCAGAGGAGCAGCACGTTTCATGGAATCCTAATGGAGACACACAGTATAACAGTGGCTCATCACACTACACTTGTCCCGTGCAAGGAAAAGGATGAGGCACCACCATTCAGCTACAATGGGTAGAAGCTTCTGTGGCACTTGTGTTCCTGGTGGGCAGTCTCAATGTGCCTTTTCCATTTCTCTTCTAGTTCTAGGAGCACCAATGTGCCATCCTCTTGGAAGGTCCTTCAGTGTATGCTCAGTACCTCCTTCCACATCAGTACACTCTTCTGGCAAGAGAACTACCCACTGCTCCATAACTGCCCTCCCCACCACCAGCAGCATGCACCACAAGCCTTACAAGGGATGTAATTTGTTGACAGACTCATCTTCATGGGTTCTCTGTAGGTCCAACTGGATCTTTTTAATCAGAGGAAGACAAAAGCCAATAGCAATCTCCAGTTTCTCCTCCTTATTAATCCCATACTCCTGCAAGAACAAAACAACAGATACCCTGAGCCCTGGTTTTTTGCCCCGTCCTCACAGGAAAGGCAGCTTGACTTCAACAGTCCTGTTTGCAGCACCACTGACTAAGCAAGGACAGGAAGAGAGGTGTCACTCAGCACCTCTTACTTTTTATTTTCCACATATTGCAGAGGGTAACAGAGGACAGAGACTCTTCCAAGAACCCCAGTTATGCCTGGACATGACCGTCCAGTATTCCCCCAAAAGTGGAGAGGTGTGGGTACCATGAACAAACCTCCAATCTATGACATGCAAACTTATACCCTGACCTAGCGTGACCATTAAAGCAACAACTGCTATTGGCAAAGAGAAAACGTGCAGTGCTGTGCTGAAAACTGCATCTCATCAGCAACACTGAAAATGTTTAGAAGACCACTTCTGCTCTACAGGGGCATAAGTGCAGCTGGACCTTGTTGACAGAAGCTCATCCCATATAAATGAAACTTTGTAAGAACCAAGTCAGCTTTGCAAACTGAGTAAGTCCTGGGTTTGACAAGAATGACAAACTTGCCAGAACTTTAACACAGAAACCTCCTTTCCCCTTTATGACCTTGCATGGGGAGGATGGGATGTTGCTGCAGTGCACACGCAGCTCAGAGTTGTGGTGTGACACACTACAATGAACATGGAAAAGCTGCTGTGTCAGCTGCTCATTACTCTGACCCTGACAGAATCCTGGACCACAAGCCCAGCCCTGCCACATTTTAAGTCATAAATAGTTTTGGCTTTATACAAACACTAAGATAGATCTGAGAAACACTCACTGCGAAACGCTGCCTTGGGAGTTATTGTGCAAGAGAACTGAGACAAAACACACAAGGAAAGGATGAGAAATTGGTGCCACAGGCACTGTCACACAGGCTCTACCTGAGGTATGATTACATCTGCCAGGGCTTTGGAGAGCTTGAAGAGTTCAGCTGTGCCTTCCAGTTTGAGCGCACAGTTGTGCTGTACATCATACTTGATGCAGTCGTAGATATCGGGGATCTTGCTGATGTCGTAACGTCCGTTCTTCATGCGGAAATCTCGCTCCAGCTTAGTCCATCGCTGCAGCATCAGTTCCAAAGTCTCACTGTGGTACAGCTGCAGGTCTAAACAGCAGGGAACACTAAACCACACTGACATCCCAGAACTACAGGTTACTGATTACTACAGAGTACTGATTACTGCTGCAGACATTTAAGTGACAGCTATGACAGACTTCTCCCAGCACAGAAGGGCTCTGATTATTGTGCCACCCACAGGAGTCCTAGTCTGAAGAAACTGCTGGACCTGTTGCCCAGAGTTTTAACCTGCAGCAACAAGCTACTGCTGAAATACTTGAGAAAAGGGAAACTGTTTGCCTGTTTCCTTAGGTTTGCCATAAATCCCATGGAATGTCCCCAAAATGCCTTTTTAAAACTTCTTCACCGTTATTAGGAAAGTTCTTAGAGATAGTAAATTGTGACTGAAAAACTTGCTGTTTACAGTCTCCAGGAAATGCCTGAAAAAAACAGGCACACCCCTTCAGGTTATACTGCTGCTGTTTACTTTCACTCTAAACCAGGAGGCACATATCATTTCCTTTACATTACAGCTCCCTTTAACAGTAGCTGAAAAGCAGAACAGGAGCCTTCCACATTAATTGAATGTAGAGAATTTCACTTCAGACTTCTTTGCTACAGACAAACATAAGTGCTAGTGGCATTTGAGAGTTCTGAAGATGAAACAATAAATTAACCTGTTCCAGACCCTTTCCAGTTCTGATGCTCACCTGCAGATTTTGGGTCTTCCAGACGTTTTCGTATCTGGGAGGTGAGATTCTCAATCAGGGTGAACACCTGGTTACAGACCTCAACCGGGTTCTGGATAAAAGTCATGGAGTTGAGCAGAGAAGCACTGCCTGTTGGTGCTAGCTGAAAGAAGATTCCAGCAAAGATTAGTTAGTGTCTGTACAAGCTGGAAATACAAAATATCTGCCTTTTGCAGCTGTACTGCTTTCTGACTCAGAAGAAAAGCTGTGATCCCAGCTGAACACAGTAAGCTGGCCTTTTCCTAGGAGTAGTCAGGCATGTGTTAAAAACTTCCTCAGGACCAAACTCAGAGAGTGCAAAAACCTGCTCCCATTAGACTGGACCTCCCTCCACTTACAAGATCCACTCTTGTCACACTTTGCTTCTGTGCTTGAGCAGAAGGGCTTCAAAGACATTTTAAGTAGTTCTCTGAGATGATAAATATGTTCCTTAATGGATTTTGGTCCAGCAATCACATCTCAGAGTCTGAGAAAAACAGGATTTTGGGGACTTGCTGGAGAAACAGCTATAGCACTTTCACATCTGCAGTGCTGGATGCAGCCCTAACTCTGTACTCTGCAGTTACCAGACCCTGACAGGACACACAAGGATTTGTATCCAAAAGGTCTGTCCACATATGCACAGAGTATGGATCTAGAATCCAATGAGGCAGACTCCCTGCCCACAGCAGCTGGGATTGCTCTGGGCAGCATGTGGGAAACTGCAAGAGCTCTTTTAGCACACTCACAAAAACAAAATGCACTGGGACTTCTAAAGAGAGAAGGCAGCACCAGGATGAATCTTGAAGGGGGGTTAGCAGAGCAACACTGAGGACTGTCACTTGAAGAAGGGCACTGCCCACTTCTGTGCATATCCTGTAATTCTGACCAGAACTAATCTCAATGGTTCACATACCACAGGCTTAATATTAAACCACTGCAGCAATGCTTCCAAGTACAGGAAGCAATGAAGCCACACAGATGCTTTACCTTTTCATAATCCTCTTCACAGAACTGAGCATCCTTCTGCATGATTTCATGCAGTCGTGCCTTCACCCTGTGCTGACAGCTGCTAAGGGAGTCACTGTCACTGTCCAGCAGACCATTCATGTTGGCACTTTTCACCATTTGCACCAGGATGGGGGTGAGCTCTCCTTCCAGGGCCAGCAGACCCTAAAGCCACACAGAACAAAATTTCAGCTCTGTGCAACCCAAGTAACAAACATTTCTGGTAGTTTCATGGCCAAAATTCAGCCAAATTGAGTGAAATCCCAACAGTCCTTGAAGAGCATTTTTACAGGAACAGTCCCTCCTGTCAGCGGTGACTCTGGCATGCTGCTAGAGCTGTTAAAGGAACAGACAGCTCTGCCTGCAGCAACCCCAGATTTATCCAGGCAATTGTTGAGCAGCCATCTCATTTTGCTTGAAAATGCTGATACAGCAAAGGCTCTGAAGACCAGCTAAGGGCACCACAGGATTCCCCTTGGCTCAAGCTTTAGCTGCAGATGAACCTGTCTTCTTCCCCACCACATACTGCACCAGATATCTCACTTCCCTTTTAAATCCATCAGGCAAGGAATAACCCCTCTGGATGGGCAGTCATCCCAGAAACACTCATTCCATAGGCAATTAACGCTCAGTAACAGGTCTGGTGTGCTCTAGCACCAAACACCAGCAATACTTCACGTATAACACCTGCTCCAGTGAGAGTCCTGTCCTGGACAGGACACAAAAGGTGACAGATGTGTGCAGCTGCACCAGATGTTCAGTCCTGCCCCATACACCTGCTATTAGCACAGTGTAGCCCAGTCCATCCAACAGAGAGGAGGAAGATTCTAGGACAGCTCCTTCCTCATCACCAGAGGTTTTCCTTTAGAAATGACATATTTTAAGACTAATGTAGCAGAACAAACAAATGCCCAAAAGAGAGGGAGAACCTTTGCAAAAGCTGCTGCTGTCATCTGAACTCGCCCCTCATCTGAGGCATAGATCTTGAGATCATGGCGATAGGTGCTGTGCAGCCTGAGCAAGCCACAGCCAGGGAAACCAGCATAATCACCTGGAACAGAGGACAACTCAAAATTCATATTCTGACACTTGCAAAACTATCCACTGAATACACTGGTTTAGACAACAAACTTTATTGTAGCAACAAACTTACCTAGAGAATAAAATCACTTTCATATGCACTTAGGCTGCTTCAAAATAGACAGATATACACGAGGACTAGAAATGTAATGAAGGCTTTGCTTAATTTGGGAAAACCCATTTTGAGGGAAAAAGTGAGTCAAGTCTGATGCTGCTCAAATTCTGCAGCAAATCCCTCTACACAGTCTGTGTAGTTTTGCTAGCTTGAATACCCCAGTGCAAAATAAAAACACACACAAAAAAATAAAATCACTTTCTTCTGCTTGTTTTCTATATACGAGCAGGTTCTGCTGCCACCAGAGCTGCAGGAAGGGCTGTTCAGCAGGGAACAGTTTCCAAAACAGATCTTGTACAGCTACAATTACCTCATGGTATGAATTGCCAGTTTATTTCCAATGGCTGAGTCAGCCACAGGAGTCAGGTCAATAACAGAGGAAAGCAATTCATGCAGCTCTCAAGTCTGACCTCCAAAGACAGTGACTACTGGTGACTATTTGCTGCTGCCGCCTCGCATCAGGGCGATTCTGCACAGTACCCAGCCACACTGCATGACAAGACAGGGTACACTGGGAACACTGCTCCCAGTTCTGAGCTCACAACTTAGATAAACACCTAGACAGACAAGGACAGGCACTAGCCAGAAGTCAGACGAAATGTCTTAACAAAGCTGCCAGGCACCAAATGCTACTCAAGAACACAGCACTCTCTGTCTCCATGAATGACCACATGGAGCAGAAGTATTCAAAGCTGTGGTTCAGAATGGTCCTTATCTAAACAAGGCTGTCACTTCCCTGTAGAAGGTTATCAGGTCAATTAAGCATGACTTCTTTTTGTGAATCCATGCTGCCTACTCACAGTCACTGTCCTTCATGCCCAGGAATGATCACCCAGATTAGCTGCTCCATTACCATCCTGAAGACCATGCTGAGGCTGATCTGGCTGCAGCTCCCTGGGCCCTCCTTTCTTATCATTTTTTAAGCTAAAAGTGACATTTCCCCTCCTCCAGTCCTCAGGCACCTTCCACACAGAGCATCGAGTGGCCTTGCAGGGACCCCTGTCCACTCCCTCAGCACTGTGGGTGCAGCCCATCAGGGCCCTTGGGCTCACACATGTCCAGCTTGCTTAAGTGTTCCCTGACCTGCTCCTTTTCCACTAAGGGTAACAAACTCTTCCTTATTCTAGGAGGAAATCTTCTCCAATGCAATTTAGATTTGCTTAATTAATCTGAGATGTAATTAATTAAATTGAATTAATTAAACATATAAGTCAAAGACAAGCAGTATCCTGTATGGGCTCACTGGACCAATCCAGTAGCAGTGTATTACTCCTGACTCAAAGGCTGTCTTCAGTCTGGTTTTTTGCCTTTTCAGCTTTTGTTGATTTATGTGCATACTAGATGCTTTTCAGTGTCACAGAATTATGGTGGAAAAAACATGGAGAAGTTAACTTACTATTCTCCTGTCTCAGGGCAGGATTATCTGTGTTCCAAGAGATTTCCTCCATTCTTTACATCTGACCTAAATTCCTTTTTAATGATCCATACATTTTGAATCATATTTGCCATGTCAGAATGTATTTTATTAGAACGGCCTCTCTTTTTTGAATCCTGGCACATTATTTAAAGAAAGCTGTTGTGCTTCAAGACACACTGAAGTTCAACCACTGCAGCAGACCTCTCTGGACAGCTTACACATCTTTGGGCACAAAACCAACCTAAATTATTTATTCCTGCCATGTCAACTCAAAAGAACAAACACTAGTCCCAGAGGCTACACAGTCACAGGTGCCTGAGCAACCCTCACCTGGGTTTGGCAGCCTGGCAGCCACAGGGCAGGACCAGAGGTACCTCGACAAAGCTCACCTTGGCCTCCAGGGTACATGCAGCGAAAGGCTCGCCCCAGCTCCTCTGCCTGGACTCTTCCTGTCGGGGTCAGCTCTCCACCCCACTTAAGAACCAGGAGAAGGGAGGGGGAGGACTCTCGGCGAGCTTCTAGGAGACAAACAGGTACTCACTACATCAGATCTCATGGCTGAGCTTGCAGAAGGAGAGGAGGGGAGGAAGAAGAGGTTGTCATCAGCACCTCGCACAGTGTTCACAACACATGCCTGACGCAAAACCCCCAGGAACAAAACCAGCAAGTAGGAAATTTGGTCACTACATTTTGAAGGTATAGGGTGACATTCACAAAATTAGAAGCACAAGCCCTGTGGCAGCAACCAGGGCATACTGGTAACCATATTACACATCACTCCAGCCTCCCCTATGATGTGAACAAAGATAAGACATGGGGCACCGATTCTGCTTGCATGTCCAGAGGCCTATACAAGTAGGGTAGCTGCATGCACACCTGAACTGCAGCCTTGAAGATCAGGGTAGCAACATCAGATTTCTTTACCTTCATCTTCACTTGCAGCTTTAGGATGTCCATGAGGCAGGTAGGTCAACTGAACCTTACGGTTAATGCCAGAAAAATGTCCATACCTGTCACAAGGGAGGGGGAAAAAAACCTGAAACAAGTCAATTCCAATCAGCTTTAGCCCAAATGTCCCCAGGCAGCACATAGCAAAAGTACAGCACAGGCAAGAGGCTTTCTGCTGCAATGCCCATTGTCACAGAACGTGAAGATTTTTGCCATATCCCTGTGACCCAGCACACCCCCCGAGAAAAGCCAAATAACTCCCTAAAATGAAATTCAAAGATCTTTCCACTTGCTCTTCGACAGAAAATACTCTGAGCTCTCATTCCTCACTAAGGCTTTAATCTCTACCTACATCTTTAACAAGGGAATTAATGAGATCACAAATAAAAAACCCTCTGCCAGATGCTTTGAAGATAACTACATCTCCAGTGAACACAAAGAGCAGGGGAGGGAATCACAGCAAAAAAATCTCCTCTGTGCTCCAGAGACACAGCCTGAACACGGACACTAACTGTGTGTGCCACAGTGAGCTGCAGTCCTGAGAGAAACACTGCTTTTGTTTCTAAGATGCCAACACCACCATATTGTCTTCTATTTTGACTGTACAGAACCTGAGAGGACACAAATATCTTTTCATGTTTTCTGAGCTTTTTTTGTTAAGCTTTTGGCACCAGGACAACCTTATTTAAAACAAGATTTATTCCAAATTTATCAAAATGCTTCATATCAACATGGTCCCTACAAGACTCCAATTCCTCTCCTGCAGCAAAGAAAGCTCAATTTTGTCTCAAGCTGTTTAGCCAAACACCAGACACAGTTGGGACAAGAACCAGCAGAGGTTTTGATGTCAAGAAGAAAAGGTTAGGATCATGGTACCTTTTGTACCTTTTGTACAGCTCCTGACAGGGGACAGAGAAGACCCCAGTCTCTGGGTACCAGCTGGCCAGGCCACCAGCAGCACAGCTTGTTTCTGTATCACATGCTCTGAGGCAAACCCATGGTGCCCCAAGATAGGAACTCTTACATCTCCAAGACGCTCTTCAGTTGCTCCAGTTTGGATTTCCTCTCCTCAATTTCACAGTCACTGTGGGTTCCCAGCTCCACCACAAGCTGCCGCGCAATGTCCAGCACTTCCTGTTGGAAAGCAGACAGCAATTCTGCCTCAGAATCACCACTGTGCTCCTGTGAGGATTCCTGACAGCTCTACCTAGCAGCAGGTCCACAGACACTCCTCAGAAACGTGTAATTTCATAAGACACAGCTCAGGCAGGACAAACTTTCACACTAAAGTTTGCTTAATTCCCACCCTGTGCTCCAGTCCCTTTGAGAATGGAACAGGTACCTCCAACTCCCCCACTCCCAGCTGCCACCAGAGACAATCACAGCAGATGGTAAAGCTGCATCAAGTCATCCCCATCCTACAGTGTGCACATCAGCCACAAGTTTCCGCTCTGCTCTCCTGCCGTCACCGAGCTGAGTGTGCACAGGGTGCGGAATGAGACAGGGAGCATCTGTGTGACAAACTGTTGCCTTTTTGAGGGTTCTCACCCATCCAAAGAACTGCCTTGCACTAGAATCTCTATTACCTGCATGTCCCACATAGTAACCTCAGAATGGACTTCCTCACCTGCAGCTGCTCTGGTTTCTTCAGCTTCAACTTCCCTGTCTTGTAACCATCATATTTCTCAAATAATTCAAAGAACCTGAAAAGACAACAAAGAATGCCATTTATTTTCTGCTGTTTCAGTGATACAAGGAGTGTCATCCCTACATAGGCATTCACTCTGTCCTTCGGGGAGAACAAGCAGCCTGCAGGCTCCTCCGTGTGCTTCAGAACTTCTGAAAAAGCAAGTGGTTTTCAATATAGGACTAGGAAGCAGCCACTAGCTTCCCATTTAGTGGGGCACTTCCTTTTACAGTACCTAGCACACCTTCACTCTCCCTTCCAGTGTTCACACAGAAGGTGCCAGGATCCTCAGGGGGAAAGGGGGCTCTCTCAACTGGGACAAAAGCATTTGCTTGGATGGAGCCAGAAAAAAGAAGTGCCTCCCATGCACTCGGCCCTCTGATTCTGCTCTTGGTTCAGAGAATGGGCCCTCCTCCCTTCCCAGCAGCAGAGCACCTTCTTGCCTTGGCTCTTACCGGGCATGTTTCACTTCCATCTTCATTTTCTGCTTCGGGGTGCGATCTCCGTGCCGGATGACTGCAATAACACAGCGAAGCTCCATCCTGGGGAAGTATAAGATACACCTGACAAATGTGCCCCTACACTCCAGAATTGCCACCAGGGAGTAGCTTCCCATTTGTCTTTCAGTGCCATTCTTCTGACAGTTGCTTTCCTCATCAGGAGCAGAAACTCTCTCCGATTAAATCACGCACAAGTGCCAAGGCTGCAGAAGCAGTCAAAGCTCTGTAGACACTACCAGGTCATCTGTTTTCATACCAGTGTACAAGTATGCTGACAATCACAAAGAAACTTTTGTCTTTGGTCTTTTAGCCTTATGTGGTGGAAAACTAGTAAGCCAAAAGGTATGAAATGAGGGGCCCCCTAGTGTGTATGGGTAACCAGAATATTTCAGCTAATTGTTTCCAGTCCTTTCACTGGCAGCTCAACACACACTTTCTCCAAGGAGCAGCCAGCTACAGCAATTCCCTGATCTCTTTCCTGTCCTGATCAAGAATTTGGATCCTCTAAAAGCCATGTCAGCAGTTTCTGTAATTTCTTCAATGACTGCTTGTCTGCATTTGGCAAGCCTAGAACTACTCTCCCACTAGCCACACCTTCCATGTGCATGGCTAAGCCTTTCCACAGGCATTACAGGCTTTGCAAGAAGCACAGCAGCTGGAGGATGCCGTGCTGCCAGTGGTGTGCTCTTGGACAGGGCTTGCACTTTTGCCTCTCATGTACCCATCACTGGCATTCTTATCAGAAGGTACTCACATAGTGCCTGAAGTTGTGGGGACAATGGGAATGTCTTCTGCCTCTGTTGGTATGGACCAGGGGATATGAAACTGGGGAGCCAATTCCCGCATGATTATATTTCTGGAAGAAATCAGAATACAACATTCACAAGAAATTCCATTCCCTTGGTTCTATGCCTCCTCCTTAGCAGCTCAGCTGAAAGACTTGAAGAGAGCCACAAAACTTCCCCTCACTTTCCTTGGAGAAACACCTACCACAGTATGAGCTAATTAGGGCACCCCAAAGGGGCACCAGTTTCCCTCACATCACCAATACTACAACTGGGCTTAACATGCAATGAACCCCAAGGGCCATATGTAATTAACCCATTTCTCCCAGAGCCAAGCTTTCACCTGCTAATCAAATGGCCCAAATGAACCACTGGCAGATTTCTCCAACATACTGACCAGGACTCCATCTTCATTTTACTTTGCTGTGAGTTACCTTATCCTCTTATCAAAATTCAAATTGTACATACCCAAGGATTTTGGCACAGTCATCATAATATTTCATGGAGTTCTTCACAAAGCTGAAGCCATTCACATCACAAACAAAAGAGTGGCCATTGGCCCGCAGGAGGTCGAACCCGCACACGGTTTGCTGCAGAAACAGAGGACACAGAACTTGGGCACACAGTGAGGGACCACTGAGACAGCAGCTGCCCTGCCAATGGGGCACACACAGACCCAGGCAATGCTGCCCAGTTCAGCCTCATTGGTGCTGCAGCCATCCTCCACTCCATGCTCACCTCATGAGCCTCCAACAAGTGTGAACACAGGACACAGCCAGCAGGACCAGGCCCTTCAGACCCACCTTTACATGCCCCCCATCACTGTACCAAACGCCCAACTCATGAGCCACCAGATGAAGCTGACCCAGAACCTCCCAGAGCTCTAGTGGCCTAAAACAGAGCAGCTCCTGAATCTGCTGCTCTTCCTTCCAAATCCAACCATTTTGGACCAGACTGACAAGCAGAAATAAGAAGTGGTGCAGCAAAGATACCCATCATTATGTGGAAAAGGCTACAAGGCTGAAAGGAGCCCAAATCTGACCTTGAAGGCTACACAAACTTTACGGGCAACAAGTTTCTCCATGGCAGTGAGCATGACTGGGTAACGGATTTCCTTCCCTTCACTGTCCCGTTCCACTTTCCCATCCAAAGCGGGGGATTTGCGAGCCTCTGCATGGGCATAGTCTGGCCCAACAGTGTACACCTGGAAGAGACAGATTTACACCTGACACAGCCACCGAGGCTGACTGCACCTTCAAGAAGGTATTTCTGCTGCAGACACAGAGGAGATCAGATGATCTCACACATTCCCCTGATGTGACCTACAGAGCACCCATTCCCTGCTTTGGGGCCCCAGCTGCACAGTCTGCACCCCACTGTTTAAACGCATACTCCAGAGCCTACAAAGGACTAAGCAGACTGCCCAGGCTGCACCTCTCACAGGCCTGGAGAAGGAAGGAGCTGTTCCAGGCTTTCCCTTACCTTTACATCAGTGCCATCTGTAGGCATGAACTCCTCATAAATGTAGGAGCCTGTCTTCCTCACACTGCTCTCTGGGGAGTACACGCTGCTTCGACTGCCAATCTGAGAGCACAGAATGAACACCTCAGTGAAGAGCACCATGCTCCCTTTTTCAGATGGAAGAACAAAAAGCAGAAGTTTCATCCCACATGTAGAGAATTAATGGAATTAGTGGAGAATTAGCCTATCAGAACCTCCAGCTGTTACATCACACTTTTTATTAGATGCACCAGATATAACCTGTTTGCTAGCAAAGTGGGGGAAGTGAGTATGGGCAGAATTACTGTGGACTTTAGGAATAAATACTGCCTTTATCATGTGCATGTACACTAAGCTCAGAAGGGCAGGAATGACGTTAAAGGACAGGAATAGAAGGTTTTTTTAAAACTCATCTTGATAAACCCAGGAAGTGATCTGGAAAAAGCAGCATGCAATTCAGAAAGGACCACAGTGCTCCATGACAGCTCAAAATGGGACACAGGTTACACAGAGGTTGGGGAAGGTGAAGTCAACACTCCCACTAAAATATATCCTTCTGAGATTCCCAAGTATATGGGGTTGAACAAAAAGTTCTAAGAAGGTCTAGACTTCTGTAACACAAAACTTTTCTTTCCTCTTCCCCTGTCCCAACACTCCTTGCTGAAGGCACATGGGCCTCAGACCTACAGATCTGTTGGTTTCAACATCAGTTCTGGAGACCCCTCCTCACCTTACGGAAGAGCCGCTGGCTGCCCCCACCTGCTGATGTTGGGTAGTAAATATACACATTGTGGTCTTCAGCACTGACTGGCTTCTCTACAAATGGCTTTGGGAAAACAGTTCCGTTTACCTCCACGTGGTCCTCTCCTTCCACCAAGCTGCACTCTGAAGACAGAGCACAGCAGTAGCATGTTAGAAAAGGTGAGAGAGAGCTCTAGTGCAGAGGCACAGCCCCTTCCTGGCCCATCAGCTGGTTTTGCTGTTGGGACCTTTATCCAAGGAAAACCCTACAGACTTGTGAGTCACACCTCTTCGAGGTGACGACCAATGTCTATTCTCTGCACGGTATCTTAAATAGCACAGCCTGGGGAAATGCCTTTCAGCAGAGCCTGGACACTGACCTTCTGGTCTGTCAGGGTCTCGATTGAGCACAGCATAGCGGGGCAGATCTATTCCCTCTTCTTGAAGGATCCGATACACTTCACGCCTGTAGAGGACAGAAACAGCATGAGAAGAGTCTAGAAAGTCCTCAGGACATGTCAAGGGGAAGACTTCATTCCTACTCACGAAGAACAAAGTCAAATGAACATAAAAAAGCATCAAGACAAAGTGCAAATACTTCTCAGCTCATGCTCTTTGGATGAGACCTACAGGCTATGGGGTTTGCCTCAGTCCTGTTCTGGACACAGATGCCCTAGAGAAAATCTCTACCTGGCCTAAGCATGGATGCTCAATTATTAGCTCAATTAGCATGTGCACACCCAGTACACGCCACCTGCACAGATCTGCCCTCTTGAAGAATGCTCTGTCATGCCAAGCTGCCCAGCGCCCAGGCCAGGCAGAGGCAGCAGAACCTTCTTTCATCCTGTGTCTTTCACTAGTTACACCTTGGGATGCCTGCCAACACCCACATAACTAGGTTCACCACCCAAAGACAGGGCAGGAGGTTGGTTTGGGGTCTGTAGGAGCCCTACCCACACAGAGCCAAAGCAGCCTGTGGGTGTATGAGTTGAAGCACGTGGCTGCTGGTGGCCTCTACTAAGAGATGACTAAAAAGCCTCAAGTGTCTCACCAACACACCCTCCACAGAATCTGACTGGGTCTTGTTCACAGTTTCTGACCCAGAGTTCCATCTTACCACTTGGCTCTTCTGCTCACAGACTAGTCCTTTTGCTTTAGTCATGGGCAGCCTTGCTCTGTGAGAACTCTTCCACTTCCTACTTTCCAGCCATTCCTTACAAGACATTTGCACCAGAAAATGAAACACGCCAAGTCTCAATGATTTTACCCTAAAAGCTATTCCCCTCCATGCTTTGGAGAAACAACCCAAAAAGCCACAGCTGAAGACCCCTTCCTCCCACCTCACTCATTTACTTGTGCCTAGGAAGGTGAATTTTGCACAACGTGCTGAGAAGAATCAGACAGAGGAAGAGGGAAGGGGCTTTAGTGACTCAGACACCCACCTGTCCTGGATATAATATTGCATATCAAGGTCGTTGATCAGAAATGGCTTGCACAGCTTGGCATAAGCAACTGCCTTATCCAGGGGGAATCCTGAAATACAGCGCAGGGACAGAGGGAAGGCTGAGAGCAGCTCCCATGCCCAGAGCTCAGGCAGGCTAAGGCCTGCTGAAGATGTGTTACCTTTGGAGTGGAAGGATATCAGACAGTCACAGGAAGGCCAGTTCTCCACTGGTTCATTCAGAATAACATCCTCCCCCATGATCACCACTGTGATGTACTCAAACTTGCACAGACGCTCCAGAATCTGTGTCATGGGCTTTGATTTGGATTTCTTGGTCATGGCACAGATTCCCACCACAATTTGCCGTTCTGGTGGCTGAGGGAAGACAGAGATCAGTTTAGCAAAATTTAATGTAACACTGAATAGGGACCAAAAGCAGCTGGGAGCTGAAAAACATTCTCATATTCCTGGAGCTTACAGAAAGAATAAATGTTTCCTTTCTACAGAAACATCTTTGCCCTTTTCACAGCTCCCAGAGTTTTCCTCAAAAAATTCCCTGGTGAAATGGAAAAGTTTACAGGAGTGTCAGATCAAAGAAATCCACTATTCTTCCTGAATCAGACCAGCAAGCGAAAAGGCTGGATTTCCTGAGGCAGCATGACAAGGTAATGTGTCCTGTCAGAAACGCCACTGCCATGTCCCACAGCTGTGCCACGCAGCCAGAGCTGTCCCCTGCAGTTCCAACTGCCTGCAGCCTCAGAAGGAACCACACACAATCTAGCTGAGACCCAGGGATTCTGCACAGGTGCTCCAGCCCAGAACGCTGGGACCTCCTTACCGACTCCTCCTCTTCATCATCTTCAAAGAAATCGGTTTCGTCTGTCTTCATATTTGATCCCAGAAATTCTGTCTCATCATCTCTGGAACCAACAACAAACCTGGGAGTGGAGTTCTCTCCCTCACTGGAGGTCGTCAGGGACGACATTGCAGCTCTGGTGGCCGACCATCCCGCTCTGGAATCACAGCATGCAAAAGAGAGAGAAAGAAGTCAGACACAGGGTGATACAGGGACTGGCTGTGCAATGGATTCAGGTGATGGTGGGGAGGGCAGGGACTGATCTGGCATGAGGGAGCCCAGGGACGGTGCTGTCCAGCACAAAAGGAGGGAGCAGGAGGACACCCTCAGGGTGGGATGGAACACAGGATTCCGTATTATTTTAGATAGGCAGCTCCATTTTGCAATTAACCCCCTTGCACTGGGACAGTGTCACCACCAGCACTGAAATCAGGTAACCCTTACAGTGATGCATGCTCCAGCCACTGCCTAAATCATGGACAGGAACAGGGGACACTCTTGCAGACTCATATGCCCGAAGATATCAACTGGGACTCCAGAAGTCAGGATAAAGCTCAGGACAGTGACAGTGACTTTCCAATCGCCAATGTTCATGCTTTCAGATCAAGAAGACCTAAAGTAACAGAGAGACCAGTTTGAGAGGTGCAGGAGTTTGCAGGGAGGAGGGAAAAGGAAGAGGCAACTCTGTTGGACACAGAGGAAGCATCAGCAACAGTTTGGATTGCAAATCAGGCCATCTGGGTTTGCAAGCTGGCTCTGATTTATTACATGGCCAAATCACAGAATATGCTGAGTTGGAAGGGACCCATCAGGATCATCAAATCTAACTCCTGGCCCTGCGCAGGTCACCCCAACAATTCTACCATGTGCCAAGAGCATTTTCCAAACCCTCCTTGAGCTCTGGCAGCCTTGCGGCCATGACCACTGAACTGGGGAGCCTGTTCCAGTGCATGACAACCCTCTGGGTTTAAAACCTTTTCCTGATATCCAACATAAACCTCCCCTGACACAGCTCCAGACACTCCCTTGAGTCCTGTCATTGAGTCTTCACAAGAGTGAAGAGATCAGTACCTGCACCTCTGCTGCCCCTCAGGAGGGTGCTGAAGATCCCACAGAGGTCTGACCTCAGTCTCCTCCACGCTGAACAAACCAAGTGCCCTCAGCAGCTCCTCATAAGGCTTCCCCTCCAGACCCTTCCCCCATCCTTGTGGTCCTCCTTGGATGGTCTCCAGTAGCTTAATGTTTTTTTATATTGTGGTGCCCAAAGCTGCCCCCAGAACTGAAAATGCTCCGCACCAGTGCAGAGCAGAGCAGGATGATCACCTGGCTGGTGAATACATGCTATGAGTTAGAAATGCCAAGAAAGGAGCACGTCCTGCACTGTCACCTACAGTAGCAGCACTGTCTACCCCAGAAGGGACAGAGTTCCCCTGACCTGTACATGCCAAGGACACAAGTGTTCACCTCTGACCAAAGCTGCACCCACACAAGTGTCAAGCAGATGCCTTTCCCTGTGTTTTTCCCAACTATAAAGTGGCCCAAAGCATTCCTCCTGCATAAGAGCAATCTTGAGGAGAGGACATTGTGAAAACCTCATGCTATTAAGTAGTTCCTAAAAATGGACATGAGACACTCTCTGTGGCTGCTTCTCATGTTCTCACATGATTTCCAGCATTCCCCAGACTAAGAGTTACTGTATTTTTTCCTCTTTTGACATGCCTTCCCTTACAGCCAGGACACTTCAGGAGACTGCATTGCCACATACACCTGTCAGTTCCCAGTCCTCTGGCAGCAACAGGAGGCACCCCCCAAGGCCACCAGCCCACTGCCAGAACAGCACCAGGGCAGGTGAGAATTCCCTCACCAGGACCAATAGCAGAAGATTGTCTTAATCCATTTGAGCAGGCTGGAAATGTGCAAAAGAAACAAACACACAGAACAATCCATCTGCCTGTGAAATCCCCTTGGAAGTCAGGGGCCTCTAGACAGAAAAGCAGCATGCTCCCAGAAAGGGCAGGAGATATAACAGGTAAGTGTTCAGAGAAACCACTGGAGCAGAAGCACATTGGACAAGGACCCACAGTCGCGCCACCAAGCACTGATTGGACACAAGCCCATCAGCTGCCACATTGGATCTACTGGGGAAACTGACACCAACCCAACAGGAAAGAGAGAGGACGCAACAAGCCTGGAGTTTGTACCCACCACACCAAGGATGACCTCCTTCACCGAACTGCCAGCTCATGACTGGCTCATGCCCATGCACTGGGTCCAGTGCTGCTTCTCCCACACAGAGCCTTGAGGCACAGTACACACCTGGCTCAGAAGTGCCCCGATCAGCAAGAGTTAGAGCTGTAACTCACCATCACTGCCCACTGCCCATGAGAGCAACAGTGCTGGCAGACTAGGCTATAGCAATATTTACTGTGTCCTCCATATAGCCCTACTATTTCCACAGGAGAACAATAGGATTCCCAACATGCCAGGAACCATTTTCATCCCTGAGCCCTGCTGCCTCAGCATGCCAGTGTAGAACGAGCCCTTAGCAAGTACACTGTAAGCTTGATGGCTGATGATTTAAGGAAGTGAAGCAAACAACGCAAGAGGAGGAGGCGGGTTATCTTCTCCAATCCCTTACTCTCCCCTCCCTCCTGGAAAAATCAAGCAGCAGGGAAGCCTTTGCCCTAAGAACTAAGAAAGCAATGACTTCTCTACATTCCTGCTCCTATCCCAGAAAAAAACCCCTTCCGTGCTCTACAGCTGTGCCTCAAAGCCATGACACACCACACTCAAGTGACGTAAAAACTGAGTCTCACTGAAACTGAGAGTCACTGATGTGCATGGCATTAACAGGGAAAGCCTCACAATCTCAGGGGTGGGGAGAGAGAGAGAGGGTTAACCAAAAGTTCTTGAAAGTAGATCCCTTACCTGACTAGATTTATACCAAGTGACTACACTCTTGATGAAACTGAACTTCTAGCTTCAGGCATAACTAAGGCATCCAAAATTCACGCTGCTGCTCTTAAACGGACACAGACAAGTGGAGCTCTATTCTGGTGTTAAAGGTCAGTAAGGTTTCCCCACAGCACCTGAGCCAGCTCTAGTGCTGAGCTGTCACACAGTTCATGTGACAGGAGGGTGGCAATTGCCCTTACAGAACACTTACAGGGTACTGAAGGGCACCCAGCCCACAGCTCGTCACACCCAGAGCTACAAGAACCACTGACTGCACGCTGCTGATGGTTCTGCACCATCCCTGCTGCTCGTTGAGGTAACTGCTCCTGGAGGCCACACACTCAGTTCAGTTTCCAGTTGCTGAGAGTGCTAAGGACCTCACCTCTCACTTCTCATAGCAAGAAAATTCAGTGTTTAGTTAATGGTGCTGGTTGTGTTGTCCAAGGGAGACAAATGCATTAGCATGGCTCTGGCATATGCACACAAAAGGTAAAGGTGATTCTGGCTTTGAGTCAGAATATTCAGGCTTGGTAGTTCTGCCACAGATATAGGAGGAGGTACACGCCAGCTTCCACAGTTAAAGAGTTTCCTGCTACACTTCCAAGAAGGGTAGCTGTGATATGCTGCACAATCATACCAAAGGTTACTGTAACCACCCAACGGAACTAAGAACCTGCTGACACACAACCCGAAGCAGAACTGCACACCTTGCCTCTGAGCGCCCTGAGATAGATTCAGCTCCCTAGACTGCCCTGCATTAGTGATAAGGAATGAGATAGCACACTGTTTACCAGTTCCCCAGCAGATTATTCTGGTGCTGTTCCGATAAGAGTGTTCACAGAACAAAGAGACTCTTTGTGCCCTGCTTCTGAGGCACCAGACATTTAAGAGAGAAGGTATGATCAAGTCTTGTACTGACTTTGTACGCAGCGTGGCATTAACCACCCAAAGGGTGGGTTTGACGGTTGGGTTTTTCCTTTTGTTTTTTAAACAAAAGGTGCAGAGGCAGGTGCAATCTCTGCAGTGCCAGGCTGACGGATGGGTACACTGCTGATCACATCCCTGGTGGCAGCGGAAGAGGCAGCTCTGGAGTGGAGCTCAGGCCTGGGGACATCAGGGGACACTCAGCAGGAGGCCTGAGGAATTCAGGGTACCCCAGCATGCCAACAGCTGCAAGGATGATCCAGCTCAGAGACCCACAGCCCGGCCAAGTCATGTCAAGCACCTGCAGGATCATGACCTTCCAGAACACACACAGCTTGCATTTTAAAATACTAATGCCGGCAATGTCTTGTAGAACTACCTGAAACTACTGTGGGCCCTACAACCAACCAACCCAAAAAACCTAACCCTGAAAACTCAGGCCCTGAGCAGTGAAGTACCTCTGCACACATGCCCAGTGACACACCTCTGCCCAAAGAGTTACTCCCATTGCCACAAGGGCTGTTTGCATTAAGGTTAATTCCATGCTTACACAAGGTGAAAGCTGTGCTCTTATAATGGACACTTAATTGCTTCAGAAGAGAAAAAACACCTATACTGGGGCTAATAAATAAAGCTATTTGGATGTGATGTATCACAGAAACCCCTCTGTGCTGGTTACACAGAACCTCAAGGTGCTCACAGCCAGGAAGCTGAAGTCAAGTTCAGCCTATTCAAGCAGCGCGTTCAGCGAGGGCAAACATACAAAACGCTGCAGACCCAGAGCGCGGAGCAGGGCGAGCATCGCACGGCTCCCGTCCAGCTCCCCCGCACACCCCGCGCAGCCTCCGGGTTCCCGCCGCATCCCCAGCAGGGCTGTGCCCTGTGCACAGCGGCGAGACCCGTCCGTGGCTTAGACTGCTCATAACGAGATATTTAATAAGATTCTTGAGTTTGTAAAGCGTGAAACTCCTCAGCACCGGAATTCTCCCAAAATGATCCCTGTCCGTGAGTGTTTACTGCCGCTCCATCCCGCCGGGGCTGCGCAGACCCCGGCCCGCCTGGCACGGGTGGCACCGGGACCGGGGCCGGCCCGGGAGAGCGGCACAGCCGCAAGCAGCCACGGCCTGGAGGGCAGGCAGGCACCGGCACCCCACTGGCACTAGTACCGGCACCGCGGTGGCACGGGCACGGTATTATCACCGGTACCGGCACCGCACCGGCACTCAGAGACCGAGCTCGCCCGCCCGGAGCGGCCGGGCCCAATCCCGCCCACCGCTGCGCCTGTGCCGGGCGGAGCTCCCGGTGCGCGGGGGGCCGCTGGGCCGGGCCCCGCAGACACGGGCGAGTGGCGGCAGCAGGCCGCGGGGCCGGCAGGCGCGGGGCCGAGCTCGAGGAGGGGCCTCCGCTGCCGCCCGCCGGGCGCTCCGCGACAGCCGCCGACAAACCAGGCCCAGCAGCGGCATCGCCGACCGCTCCACCCCACCCCTCCTTCGATTCGCTTGCCTTCTCTTGCTGACCCCGGCCGCGGCCCCGGCCCCGCCTGCCCCCGGCCCCCCGGCCGTCCCGGGGCCACCCCGGCCCCCGTCGCCAGCAGCAGAGGGCGCCCCGCCGGGCGCCGCCATTTCCCTCCGCTCACCTGCGGCCTCCGAGCGCACCCTGCGCTGCGGACGCCGCCGCCGGCCAATCAGTGCCCGCTGACGGCCGCAGGCGGCCAATCGGCGCGGAGGGGGCGGGCCGGCCGAAGGCGGCGGGCGCAGCGTGGCGGCCCCTGGCGGCGGCGGCGGGAACTGCTGTGGTGCTGGCGCGCCCCGCGCACGTGGGTGCGGGCCCCGCGCCGGGTCCGCGCTGTAACGGCATCCGCGTGGCCGCACCGGGGGAACACGCGGCCGCACCGGCTATACCGGGCTGGGCGCGCGGCTGTACCGGGCAGCCGCTTCCCGTGTGCCGGAGCTTCCCGTGAGCCGCTTCCCGTGTGCCGTGCACAGCCCCTCTCGTCTCGTGGGGTCTACGGCGGCGAACGCTCCCTGCCCCGCCGGTGCGGCGGGCACGGAGCACTGCGGGAGGGCCGGTGACCGCCGAGAACTGATCCCCGGCCCCGCGACCCATCACTGGCCGCATCCCGTAGAGAAGCCGCGTCCGCCGCTCTCGGCTTCAGGTGCACGAACTTTGAGCCGGCCGCCACCGCCCGCCAAGGAGCGCGGCGCAGAGGTCCGGAGTGCGGGTCCCGCGGTGCGGAGCCGGCCCGGTCCGCCGCAGCCGTCCCTCCGGCGCTGTCCGGCGCGCGGTGCTGAAAGCGCCGCCGGCCTCGGTGGGGAGGGGCGGGGCGGGGCGGCTGAGCAGGTGGCGGTGCCGCCCGGCCCCCCCGTGCCCCGCCGGCTCCCCGCCCCTCGCGCGTCCCACCGCCGCTCCCGTTCCCATTCCCATTCCCGTTCCTATTCCCCTCACGTCCGCCGCCCGCCCCGGCGCGCTCGCTCTGCCGCTCCGCCATGGCCAGCACCCTCGCCCGCGCTCTCTCCTCTCGCCGCTCCGCCGGCCTCCTGGCCATGGTGGGCGCCGGCTCCCTCGCCGCCGGATTCCTGCTCGCTCGGGATTCGGTCAGCGCGGGCGACCGTCAGCGTCGGCGATACCCGCCCAGGTAATGTGCGCGGGCGGCGGGCGAGGGACGGTCTCTGCGGCACCGACACCGGCACCGGCACCGGCACCGGCACCGGCACCGGCACCGGGGAGGGCGCGGGAGCCCCTCGGCTGCGGCCGGGCCGGCGAGTCCCGGAGCAGCTCACGGGGGCGGCGCGGCGGACGCTGCTCGTCCGTGGCGGGGAGGACCCGGAGGCCCGTGAACCGAGCCCGCGGTGGGGCTCGGCCGTGTTAGAGGAGCCGCCCCGCCTCGGGCTGCCGGTCCCCTGCACGGCGGGCCCCGTCGACCTCGCAAAGAACAAGGGCACCGGCCCCACGGCACCCCAGGCACACACCTGCAGGACCCGCAGAGAGGGGCCGGTAGGGCTGCGGGGCCCGCTCCGGGCCCGTCCCAGGGTCCGGAGGCTGCTATGGGAGCTGCAGTCCGGACCGGGAGCCCCGGGGCTGCCGCCCGCCCTGGGGGGCCCCAGAGCACTGGGACAAGCCACTGCAGCCCGAGGAATGCGGGAGCGACACAAGTGCTTGGCAGCGGGGTTTGGGTGCCGGGGGACTTGCCAGGGTGACAGGGAGGGCACAGATTGGGGCTGCTGGAGAGATGGGCCAGCCTGGGGGCCGCAGTGCAAGGACAGTGAGCACCTGCCGGGATGTACCCCAGGCTCAGTCCAACAGAAGCCAGGACAGACTTTGCCAATGTCCTGGTAGGAGCAGAATGGAGCAAAGGGTCCATTTTGTCCTCCTGGAGGCACACCCAGGAGCTCCAAACGTGGGAGCTGGTGTCAGGGCAGCCCCTAGACGCTGACAGCAGCTTCTGGCCCAACCTCATCTGGCTGTACCAGCCTTCCCACGTGCCTGCTTTCAGGACAGGGACTCCTCTATTGAAAAGAAAAGCTTTGCTGGCAGGTCCTCCCCCTTCCCTCTCTGGGCCAGTTTCTAAAGGGAGAACTGGAGTGGCCATGGGGTGCTGAGGAGGCAGCCCCAGCCTGTGGGCATATTTTAAATGACAATGAGCCCCAAGATGTGCAACTGGGACTTCTGGGAGGCAGGCACGGATTCGAGGTCGCCCAGGCGGGCACATGCACGGCCACAGCCTGGCTTAGGAGTGCTTTTGAGGTAATTCTGGCTCTGCAAGAGCCCTGGCCCTATTTGTACACCCAGTGCCTGATCCCTTAAGCCAGATAAGTGTCACAGCTACAGCACAGTGCCAAGGTCTGGTCACTTCCCTCCAAACCACTCTTTGCCAAGGACTGCCTCAGGCAGGCCTGGGAGAGTCAGGTACTCTGCATTCCCATGGCTCTGCTCACCTTCACTTGTTGTGGCAATAAGGAAGTGGGGCTGGGAGAGGCAGAGGCTGGTCCTGCCTGGTGTTTGTGCTGCCAGGTCTGAGAAGCATGGCCCTCCATGCTGAGCATGCAGTGGCACAGCACCAGACAGGACAGGGGGCAGCAACTGCCTGTGCCTCACAAGGGCTGGACAGGGTAGGAACAGGGCCAGGACTGGGAGAGAAGAGGGGCATGGTGGCCACTGGCCAGTCCTTCCACCTCATGCTGACACCAGCTGCCTGGCCTAGCACATCCCAGAGTCAGGCCAGGAACATGAGGACTGGGTATTCCTCCTCATGCCAAGGCCAGCAGAGACTCTGCACAGGGAAGGAGCATAATGGCAAGGAAGCAGCATGTTGCTGCTCTGAACACCATCAGCTGCTGCCATCCCTGCACCAAACGCCGACAGTCAGAGCGGTGCCTTGCAGCGCTGCATTGCAGGCTGGGAGCCCTGCACGTGTGGAGGGCTGACAGGGAGCTGGGGCTGGGGCTCCAGTCTGCTATGCTGGGCCACAGAAAACCGGCTATGGAAAGGGAGAGAGTTCAAAGAATGACAAAGGCTTGATGTTATTGATTATTCACCTCTCAAGGGGAGTATGTTTTCCAGCTTTCTGAACAACTGCAGAGCCACAGATACCAGGTCAGGAGGGGATGAAATCAAGATGGGGATATGGCTGAGAAGCTCTAAAATGAGCCTGTTGGGGGATTCTGTTCAACTGGGAATGGTTCTGTGATGGTACTGATACTTGAAAAAGAGTCTGGACAGACTCAGGGGTGAGCTGCAGCGCCTCAGTCTGCAGGGGTAAGCCAACTTGCCTGGGGATTTTGCCTAGTCTTTAGGGTGAGAGACATTTGCAGCAGCCCTGAGGGGTTTGAGCAACACTTTACAGTCTCCTGTCAGAGGCACTGCAGTATGAGTGGCCAGGCTGAGAGGGCACAGGTACTCCCCCCTTCAAGGAAACATGGGCACCATGTGCCTGCTGCCACATGGGTCCTATGCCAGGCACAGCACCACATCTGAGTGATCACACGGGAGCTCCCCACCAAAGCACCTCCACACAAAGCACAAGCCCCCTCCTCCCTGCATAAAAAAGCCTCGTGCTCAGCTGCTTGCAGCAACCTGCCAGCTCCTGGCTCCGCACCACGCTGGGGTCTGCTGCTTGCCCCACGTGCCCCCAACCCTCTCTAGAGGCAACGCGCAGCTGGGGCTGACTGGGCACCATCAGCTACTGATGCCAGGAAGGGCACTGGAGGCTGCCAGATTAGTAATGAAGAGCTGTGGCAAGATGCAGGTTTCTGTCACTTCCAGAGAGGCTGCCCAGTCAGTGGACAGGCTAATCATCCCTACTTGCTGCTGAGCAGGTCTGCGCTGGGGTGAGGATCCTGCTCCTGCAAGGGCAGAGGGGGTGGCTGCTGTGGGTGGCAGCACCCCAAGGTCACGGGCAGGACAGCAGTGCCAAGGTAAGTGCAGGACAGCGCCAGCAGCAGCACTGAGGGGCACTCCTGGCACACAGCCACGCTTTTAGCCTCTGCAGCCAGGGAGGAGCCCACCCTACCACAGAACTGTGGAATCATGGAATCACTGAAATGGGAAAAGACCTGTAAGATACTGCTTGGTGCTATGGCACTGGGAACAAAATATGATGCAGTAAGGGTCAATTTTAAAACCAGCCAAGGTACCAAGGCAGCCAAAGTAAGCCCAAGTGCAGCATCATCTTCACATTTGTAACTCATGATCCCTGGGCACCCCAAGCATGCAGTGGGAGTGCAGTGCTATTGCCAAAGCTGTCCAGTGCCAGCCTGGACAAAACCTGGACTCAGTGACTGGCATCCTCCCCTGCTGGTTCTGTGGCACTATAGTGAGCACAGCACCAGGTTCTCAGGATCTTCACCCTGGTATGACCTAGCTGGTCCTGGCACTATCCAGCTGAGTTTGGGTGCTCTAGAAAGGCTGAGGAGAGATTGCCCTGATTTCCTGTCTGTGGTTCAGGGATGTTCAGGGGAGGGTGCACACTGACCAGACACTCAGTCAGCACTGCAGCAGGCACAGCATCTGCAGGCAGAGCCTGGAGTCTCAGGTTTTGGCTGCTAATCACCTCAGGGAATATGTGGACAGCCATGGCAGACAGCATGCTTCAACCCACAGCAACATCCTGCCTACTGGGAGTAAGCTGGCTTCCCTTGGGAACCTCTGCTGCTCCTGGGCAGCATCTACTGTGTAGAAAACACAGCAGGTAGTCCTGGCATCCCCAGCACCATGAGCCATGCTGGGTCAGTGGAGGAAACTGTCTTAAGTGTCCCATTCTGATCAGCAAATGCTTTTTACAAATGTGTCACCCTGGGGAGACCTGGGGCAGTGGCCAGGAGATGGCAGGGGCACGAGCAGTGGGGGACACCAGGGCAGGCTTTCTCCCATGCCCTCTGCATCACCCTCTGAGCTGGGGCATCTCACCAGGGCACAGGTCTGTGCGTGGGCTGGGAGCAGCCCTCAGCTCCCTCAGCCCTGAGACGAGTTCTTGCTTGGAGCAAATGCCTCCTTATGCTGGTCTGAGTGGGAGCTTTGAGTGCTTCCCTGCACAACACAGACAATGTGAGCCTTGCCTCCCTTTCTTTCTGCACAGTGCAGGAAGGCACAAGCAGTAGCCAAGCAGTGGGCAAAGGGCCAATGCACATTCCTTGGCCCACAGGCACAGCGAGGAGGCGGTGGCAGCCACAGGGCTCTGCATTGCAGCATGGGGCTGGCACTGGTAGCCAGACCTGGTGCCCAGTGTGAGCATCAGAAGCAGGAGCTGAGCACAGGAAGGTGCCTAGACTTTCTGCTGGTGCTGCTATCTGCCAGTTGCTCCCACCAACCCAGACCTGTGCTAGTTCGAGCACCTTTTCTCCCACATGGATCCCTCCCAAGCTGTGTCATCCCCAAAGCAGGCCTCTCTCAGAAGGGGAGGCAGGTGTCCCCAGGGATGCAGGACCTTCTCCAGCCACCAGCCAGGTCTCCTGGGCCGGTAAGGGCCAGTCCTGACCCACTAAGGCAAGCAGAGGCACCAGGTCCCAGCAGGAAAGATTTGGCCAATGCAAGCACTGTCAGGGTCCTGCCCTGCCAATCCCCTCTCCGTGACCACAGAACAAGCACAAAGCCTGTCTAAAGTGGGAATGAGGTCAGGGGACGGCCTCCCACTAAGCTGATTAGAGGAAAGCGTTCCTCTAATACAATAAAGTGCGCCGGGGCTGTGCAATTCCCACCAGCTGCAGATCCGGGGTCAGCCGATCTCCTGCCCCAAAGCATCCGGGGGGCAGAGGGACAGGGGCCTCAGGGGTCAGGCCCACTGGGCCTCACAGACTGCAAGCCCTGCCTCCCCCACCCACTGCACCAGCAGACAGGGAGCATGTCCCCTCTATTTGGGCTGGTGTCAGGACAGCCCCAGGGAGGGCAAGGGAAGTGAGACCCTCACGTTATGGCCCAGCTGCCCTGGCCCCACAGCTCACCTGGCAGGTTCTCCCACACTGGGGCCCTTCTGCATTGCTGATAAGGAGCCACTCCCTAATGACCAGTCCAGATTTGCTCGTGGACTCTTGTCCTGGTTCAGTGCCAGCCTTCAGCTCACGCTGCTCCCTGCCCTCACCCTGCAATGCTTGTAACTGCCTCCCTGCTCCTGGCTGCTGTGGATAAGCAGAGCAGTTTGACCTCTCCTTGAGCTCCCCTGCTCACATATGTCCCCCTGGCCCCAAAAGATTCTTCTGTCTCTCCTCCCACAGTGCTGAGTACCCCGACCTGCGGAAGCACAACAACTGCATGGCCAACAACCTGACACCAGCCATCTACAGCAGGCTCTGTGACAAGGCAACCCCAAATGGCTGGACCTTGGACCAGTGCATTCAAACTGGCGTTGACAATCCTGGCCACCCCTTCATCAAGACTGTGGGTATTGTAGCCGGTGATGAAGAGACCTATGAGGTGAGTGGCAGCCAGAGCCTTGCCTGCAGCAGCCAGAGGAGTCCTGGTACCCATGTACCCCCAGCAGCCCACATTACTGCCCACCTCATCCTGCCCACCCTGAGCAGCTGTAGAGGCCCCAGTCGGTCACATGTCCCTGCGGGACAAAGGGCTCCTTTGGAGCAGCTGTTCCTGGAGCCCTAGAGGCTCCTGCCACACTGACTCCTTGGATTGCTGTTGCACTGCAGGACACGCTGCTCCCAGTCACCCTCTGCGGGTCCCCATGCTGCCATGTCCCCCACGCTCGCAGTGCGGCCATGCCGAGCTCACAGCAGAGGCTTTAGGAAGTACTGGGTTTGCAGTGTTGTACATTGTCCTGCTTGCTTCCAGGTGTTTGCTGATCTGTTTGACCCCGTGATTCAGGAGCGGCACAACGGATACAACCCCCGCACCATGAGGCACACCACAGACCTGGATGCCAGCAAGGTCCGTGAGCTGGACAGCCCTGCTGCACACAGGGCCCCGCCGGCACCAGTGCCATGCCATAAACATGCTGTGGCTCCTGTCTGTTCCAGATAAAGTTTGGCCAGTTCGATGAGCGCTACGTGCTCTCATCCCGAGTCCGGACTGGGCGCAGCATCCGTGGGCTGAGCCTGCCGCCAGCCTGCACCCGCGCCGAGAGGCGGGAGGTGGAGAAGGTGACTGTGGACGCACTGAACGGCCTCACTGGGGACCTGGCAGGCCGGTACTACCGTCTCAGCGAGATGACTGAGAAGGAGCAACAGCAGCTCATTGACGTGAGTCAGTACAGCTCCCAACTAGGACCCCTTCCCCAGCATTGCTCCTCTGGGAGGTTGTATCCTCCTTTCCCAGCCCTGCTGTCTTGTGGGACTAAGACACCTGCCCTAGAGAGGCTGCCCAACAGCAGAGAGGGTGCTCACAGTGCTGCTTAGCCCTCCCAAGCCAGCTCTCTGAGCACAGCCCCAGCAGCTCACAGCCACCTCTGACTCTTGCCCCATGTCTCTGCCCGTGTCCAGACGAAGGCAGGCTTGTGGCACAGGGCTGGTGCTCCTGCCTGTGGGTGCCCTGCTTGGGAGTGTCACTGTGGATCACCTGCATGACAGGCTGGGACCAGTGAGACAGGGAACACTGGGACCAGTGAAGATGCCCTGGCTCCAGCCAAGCAGCCCTGGTGAGCCCATGCACTCTGCCTCCCTCCAGGACCACTTCCTCTTTGACAAGCCGGTGTCCCCGCTCCTGACAGCAGCAGGAATGGCCCGGGACTGGCCTGACGCCCGAGGGATCTGGTGAGGATCTGCCCCAGCACTGGGCAGTCAGCAGAGCAGAGATGGGGGGATGCTGCTCCTCCATCCATCTGCCTCAGCCCTGCCACCCATGTTTCCTGTGTTCACTGCACCGCAGACTCCAGCACATGTGGCACCAGTCTCCCTGGACCATGCCCACCCGGGGCTCTGTGGCTTCTCCTGGGAGCCCCTTGTGCACCACGGCCATCAGTTAACTGTTCCATACACAAACCACAGCACTGTCCTGGGAAGGGTGACTGTGGAGCCAGCCCCTACTGTCAATCCTACCTGCTCTCACTGTCTTGCAGCACCTTGTACTCTAAGGCTGCCAAAAACCTGTAATTCCTTCTGCTCCCTGGGAAATCTCCAGAGGTCCTCCTGGCTTTGTGCACACTCTACCTGCCACCAAACCTACCCTGCCACAGTCACATCTTATTCCTCCCTTTCAACATCTCTGTGCAGCAATACAACATCCCACACTCCTGCAGTGCGACAACTGGCACACGCATCCACCCACACCACCCTCGCTGGCACTGTGCCTTTATATGGAAAACACCTCCGCAGCACACATGGTCCCCAGCCCCAGCTGCCCCTACCCAACCCCTTCTGCATGCACTCAATGCCTCTCAGCCCCCTCCTGCTGCCTGCATGGTGCAGCTCCTGTCCCCAGCCATGGTGCTGGACACAGCTTCCGCCACCTGCAATGGCTCATGTGGATGGGCACTGGCCCATCTCCAGGAGCATCTCCCGGGTGCCCACCCTGCTGCCAGGCTGGGCTCTGGCAACATGCTCACAGGCACAGGCAGCGCACCGGAACCAAAGGCAGCACTGGCACCAATGGTGGCAGGGGGAGAAGGGGCACGGCTGGGTAGGCACAGGGCTTCTGTGAGCCACCAGCACAGCTGAATGCTGCCCTGTCCCTAGGCACAACAACCAGAAGACCTTCTTGATCTGGATCAATGAGGAGGACCACACGCGTGTTATCTCCATGGAGAAGGGGGGCAATATGAAGCGTGTCTTTGAGCGGTTCTGCCGGGGCCTGAAGGAGGTGAGTGTCAACAGACACTGCTGTGCCAGCCCTGTGGACAGGCAGAGAGTGGCAGGCAGGGCTGCTGTGGTGCTGGCCCTCTGCGCTCTTGCCTTGGCTGGGCACCCCATGGCCAGGGCTAAACATCTGCCTGCTCCTCTGACTCAGGTGGAGCGGCTAATCCAGGAGCGAGGCTGGGAGTTTATGTGGAATGAGCGGCTGGGTTACATCCTGACCTGCCCCTCCAACCTGGGCACAGGGCTGCGAGCAGGTGTCCACATCAAGCTGCCACTGCTCAGCAAGGTATTAACATGGCTGGTCCTGTGGGGAGCCAGGCTAGGACTGTCGGGAGCTCAGACACTTGGGACATGCAGGACTGCATGGAACCTGGCCCTGGACCTCACTCAGGATTCCCCAGGAGGCACAGGGTCTAGCCCCTGCCTGCGTACCTGGCTAGAGGAAGAGGCCCAGATCCCAGAAGTGAGCCTGGGTCTGCTCAGGGCAGGGCTCTGTGTGGGGTCAGTGACCGGGTCTTGTAAATGGCTGCCCCAGGGAGCATTTGGCAGCAGAGCCCTTGAGTCCCTTGTTGTTGGGCCTGCTGAGCACTGACATTTTCTCTGGGCACCAGGACAGTCGCTTCCCTAAGATCCTGGAGAACCTCCGGCTACAGAAACGTGGGACAGGCGGTGTGGACACTGCGGCCACAGGGAGTGTCTTCGACATCTCCAACCTGGACCGGCTGGGGAAGTCAGAGGTGGGTGCTGGGCAGAGCTTGGGAGGGAGGTTCTGGAACATCTGTGCGTGATGGGCCCATGGCACCCACGCACATCCAGGGCTGTATGCTGGGGCCAGGATGTGGGTACTGGGGGTGGCAGTGCCTGCCCTGTGCACAGTGGGGCCAGCCAGGTGTCTTGCTGGTGTGGCTCTAAGAACAGCCCTTGAGTCATTATATCTGTGCTCCCGGTACAGGTGGAGCTGGTGCAGCTGGTGATAGATGGTGTGAACTACCTGATCGATTGTGAGCGGCGGCTGGAGAAGGGGCAGGATATTCGCATCCCTTCGCCGGCACAGCAGTTCCGGCACTGAGTGGGACCATGGCAGCGCCAGCCCTGTGGGACCCAGGTCCCCCCGTAGCTTGTGCGATCTCTGTGCCCAGCATGTCGCTGCATCCTGTTACCCACAACACACCAGGTCAGACCCCATAAACATGTGCTGCTGTAGCCATGGCTCAGGCTCCTCTTTACCCACCACCCAGCACCCCGCTGACCTCCCAGCACCCTGTCCCCCTGCAGAGGCCGTGGTGCTGGGTGCTGGCTGAGCAGCCCCAGGCAGCTGTCCAGCTGCTGCGGGCCATGGCAGCCAGCTGGGCTGCACTGCACGCTGCGGGGAAGGTGGCACGCATGTCGGCACAGCTGGGCCACGGGGCTCGGAGGCGCCGGTGTCTGCGGACCGGGACGTGCCGCCTATGACGGGGCATCCAGCATAGCTCACTGCCTGTCCCGTCCCGTCGGGGCACCGGTCACGGCCGGTCCCAATCCACCACCGGGAGAGTCCGCCCCGCTGCGGCAGCTCCAAGGCGGAGTCCGCGCCCGAGCGGCACCAGGGCCGGGCTTCTGGTGAACTGCGCAGAGCAGCGGCTGCGATAGCGGCCCTGCGGGCGAACATGGCCCTCGGGCGGCACCGGGAACGCGGCCCGGCCGTGCAGCGCTCGTCCCTGTCGCTGCCCGCAGCCCCGCAACGGCACTTCGAGGGGGTCCGCACGGGTCGGGCCCGGGGCCCGGGGCCCGTGTCCCGCTCCTGCGCCCCGGCCCGCCCGCCTGGAAGCTTCCAGCTCAGCCAGGGCGCGGGTGGCGGCCGCCCTCGGCGGAGGCCGAGGAACGGGGGCAGAGCCGCACCTGTCCCCGCCGCTCGTCCGCTGGCCCCGGGCTGGGTGAGGGGCAGAAAACCCATTCCGCTGCGTCCCGGGTGCCCTTCGGGGTGAAGTCGGGGCTCTTCGCTACCCCCCGCAGGCGCCAGCTCCTCAGGCGGGCTCTGCCTGCGGGCTCTGCCCCGCGCCGTCGGGCTCCGGCCCGCGGGACAACCCGGGCGCGGCGCGGCCCGGGAGGCAGGGACAGGCACGGGCTGTCGGGCGCAGCACCGGGCTATTCCGAGTCCGCTCCTGTGGGGTGCCCCGCAGCTCCCGTGGGTACGTGTTGCTGCCCCAGGAACGGAATCTGCCCCGGGAGCCGCGTTTCTGCCCCGGGAGCCGCGTTTCTGCCCCGGGAGCCGCGTTTCTGCCCCGGGAGCCGGGTTTCTGCCCCGGGAGCCGGGTTTCTGCCCCGAGCGCCGTTCTCCGCGCCCGCGCAGGAGCCGAGAGCGCGGAAGAGACTGCGGTGTGTGCGGGACCGGAGGGCCGTGCTCAGTCACCGGGACTGGTGTCCCGCAGCACTATTAGTAGAAGCAGCATCCCCAGGCTGGGAAGGGAACCGGCCATTCCTGCGTCCCGCAGGCCGCAGAAGCGAGAGAGCTGGACGAGGTCCCGCAGGGTTCGCGCCGGCAGGTCCCGGCTCCGGCCCCCGCCGCGGCTCCCAGCCGCCCTGACGCCCCTCGCCCCCGGACCGCCGAGGAGCTGTGACACCCCTGATGCCTTCCCAGCTCCCGCCCACTCACCCCGCTCCTGCTGCCGGGGCTGGACGCGGCGGGGCCGATTCCCGCAGGCCTCGGCTCGGGGCTGTAACGCGAGGCCGGCGCCGGTCGCAGACGGCACCGAGCTCATTAACTACTGATGGCGGAACGCGGCGCGGGCGGGGGCAGCGGGACACGGCCCAGGGCTCCAAGCACGGCCCGGCCCAAGGGGCCCCACTCGCGCCCCGCCGGTGACCCCCCCCCCCGGTGGGCAGCGCCCCCTGCCGGCCCCGGGGCGCGCGGTACCGGGACGGGCGGCGGGCGAGCCCCGGGGACGGGAGGGAGGTGGCTGGCGGAGCGCAGGCGGCCGCACAGCCCTTCCCGGTGCGCGGCCCCGGGCTGGGGCTCCCCGTCGCAAAGGCGGCGATGAAGTCAGAAACGTCTCCCGAGCTCTTTTCGCAGCTCCGGGGCCGCCCGGCCGATGCAGCTCAATAAAGGTGATAAAAATGCCCGGAGCGGCCCAGCGGGCTGGAGCCGTGTGAGCACCTGGTGACGGCCGGCCCCGACCGTCAGCTCTGGGCTCTCCGGGGACGGTTGCTGAAACTCAGCGGGCAGCGAGAGGGGACCGGGGACGTGGCCAGGGCAGGAGCGTGCGGACTCCAAGGAGAAATGGAGGGCGAGGCAAAAACGGGGGTACCGAGCACTGTCAACCAGAGCAGCGAACCCCCCCGGACACCGAGCGCTGACCTCCAACCCGCTCTCGCCGGTGTCCTTCCCTCCCGGCCCGCTCTCTCCACTCCCCCCGGTTCCATTCCCTTCCCTTCCCCTTCCCTTCCCCTTCCCCTTCCCCTCCCCTTCCCTTTCCCCTTCCCCTCCCCTTCCCTTTCCCCTTCCCCTTCCCCTCCCCCTTCCCCTCCCCTTCCCCTTCCCCTTCCCTTTCCCCTTCCCCTCCCCTTCCCCTTCCCTTTCCCTTTCCCCTTCCCCTCCCCCTTCCCCTTTCCCTTCCCCTTCCCTTCCTCTTCCCTTTCCCCTTCCCCTTCCCCTCCCCTTCCCCTTCCCTTTCCCTTTCCCCTTCCCCTCCCCTTCCCCTTCCCCTTCCCCTTCCCTTTCCCCTCCCCCTTCCCCTCCCCTTCCCCTTCCCTTTCCCTTTCCCCTTCCCCTTCCCTTTCCCCTCCCTTCCCTCCCCTTCCCCTCCCCTTCCCCTTCCCCTTCCCTTTCCCCTCCCTCCCCTCCCCTTCCCCTTCCCCTTCCCTTTCCCCTCCCTCCCCTCCCCTTCCCCTTCCCCTTCCCCTTCCCCTTCCCCTTCCCCTCCCCTTCCCCTTCCCCTTCCCCTCCCTTTCCCCTTCCCCTTCCCCTCCCCCTTCCCCTTCCTTTTCCCCTTCCCCTTCCCCTTCCCCTCCCCTTCCCCTTCCCCTTCCCCTCCCTTTCCCCTTCCCCTTCCCCTTCCCCTCCCCTTCCCCTTCCCCTTCCCCTCCCCCTTCCCCTTCCTTTTCCCCTTCCCCTTCCCCTTCCCCTCCCCTTCCCCTTCCCCTTCCCCTCCCTTTCCCCTTCCCCTTCCCCTCCCTTTCCCCTTCCCCTTCCCCTTCCCCTCCCCTTCCCCTTCCCCTTCCCCTCCCCCTTCCCCTTCCTTTTCCCCTTCCCCTTCCCCTTCCCCTCCCCTTCCCCTTCCCCTTCCCCTCCCTTTCCCCTTCCCCTTCCCCTCCCCTTCCCCTTCCCCTTCCCCTCCCCCTTCCCCTTCCTTTTCCCCTTCCCCTTCCCCTTCCCCTCCCCTTCCCCTTCCCCTTCCCCTCCCTTTCCCCTTCCCCTTCCCCTCCCTTTCCCCTTCCCCTTCCCCTTCCCCTCCCTTTCCCCTTCCCCTTCCCCTTCCCCTCCCCTTCCCCTTCCCCTTCCCCTCCCCCTTCCCCTTCCTTTTCCCCTTCCCCTTCCCCTTCCCCTCCCCTTCCCCTTCCCCTTCCCCTCCCTTTCCCCTTCCCCTTCCCCTCCCTTTCCCCTTCCCCTTCCCCTTCCCCTCCCTTTCCCCCTCCCCTTCCCCTTCCCCTCCCCCTTCCCCTCCCCTTCCCCTTCCCCTTCCCCTCCCCCTTCCCCTCCCCCTTCCCCTTCCCCTTCCCCTTCCCCTTCCCCTTCCTCCCCTCCCCTCCCTCCCCTCCCCTCCCTCCCGGATCCCGCCCTGACGGCGCCGGCGCAGAGGGGGAGCGCCCGGACACGCCCCCCCGCAGCCCATGACGTCACACGCCACCCAATCAGGAGCTGCCACACGGCAGATCCGGCTGCGGGGGCGGGACTTCCGGCCGCGGCCCCGGCGCCTCTGCAGCTGCCGCGCCGACACTCCCGGACCCGCCGGACCCGCCGCTGCCGCCCAGCCCGGCCCAGCCCGGCCCAGCTCGGCCCGTCCGCACCACCATGTCCGCGCCCCGGCCCCCGCCACGGGCCCTGCCCGCCGCGCTGCTGCTGCTTCCTCTGCTCTCTCTCGGCGCCTGTTCCTCCGACGTGGTGGAGCTCAGCGATGCTGATTTCGAGAGCGGCCTGGCCGAGCGCCCGGGACTGGTGCTTGTGGAGTTCTTCGCGCCCTGGTGAGGGGCGGCCGGGGGTGGTGGGGCCGGCTGGGCGGGGGGCCGGGCCGGGCGGTTGGCTGGCCTGACGCCCCCCCGTCCTCCCTCCCAGGTGCGGGCACTGCAAGCGGCTGGCGCCGGAGTACGAGTCGGCCGCGACCCGGCTGAAGGGGATCGTGCCTCTCGTGAAGGTGAGCACCGGCTCCCGCAGCGGGGCGGGGCGGGGACAGCGGGCGGACACCGTCTCTGCGGGCTTCGATGGGCCTCGTCTGTGTAAAGAATTGGAGCCCAGGAAGGATCTGGAAGTCGAGCCCCGCAGGGCTGCTGTGCGGAGAGTGTGCCGGGTGTGCGAGGGCTCGCCCCAGCCATGAGCTGTGTGATGAGGCTGGAGCGAGCACTGTTGCACCTACACACTGAGGGTCGCTGACCAGGGGCTTTCTTTACCACCACAAAACTTGGAGAGTTTTCTCAAATCAGTCTCGTGCTCCCCTTGTGGGAAGGGGCATGGACTCTTGGTCAGGTCAGTCTCCTTTGTTCAGGTGTTGTAGGAACTCGCTTGGATTGACAGGGTGCTGAGAAATTCCTTGTCATTGATTACTTTCTAGTACATTTTTTGTGTGTATATGGCCAAAGTTGCAACTGCTTAGTCTTTCCAATATTTCCTGGGCCTCTCATTACACCTGTGCTCATTACACCCCTTTCCCAGTCTGGGCTCTTCAGCACCAAGGACTGTGTGATGGATGCCTCCAGTCCCTTGACTGGATTAGGTGTGCTGGGCATGGATCTTGATCTGCATAACAAGGTTTCACTCCATTTAGGTCGACTGTACAGCAAACTCAAACACCTGCAACAAGTATGGAGTCAGTGGTTATCCCACCTTGAAGATTTTCCGAGATGGAGAAGAGGCAGGAACGTACGATGGGCCCAGGACAGCAGGTAAGGGCTGGCTGGCAGTGCCTGGCAGGAGGCAGGCCCGTGTGTACCAGCCTGGTGTCCAGGGACACAGGAAGGTTTCCACCTACACATACACCTCCCTCTTGCCCTTTTCAGAACTCTTTGTGCAGGCACAGTCCTGGATGTTTATGTCCCTGAAAGCTCTTCTTTAAAGGTGAAGGTCTCCACATTAACTCCCAGTTCCCAGGATGCTAGAAGGTTCCTGTATGAAGCTGGTGGAAGCACTCTTTCAGCTGACATATTTATAATAGGGAACACATATATGGATTCTGCAGAAACAGTTTTTGGTTTAGGAAACTTGGAAAAAGTCCTGTGGAACCTGGTATTGATCCCTTAAATTGTTTTACTGTTCTTTCAAGATGGGATTGTCAGCCATCTCAAGAAACAGGCAGGACCTGCTTCAGTGGCTCTCAGTTCTGTGGCTGAGCTCGAGAAGTTCATTGGTGATAAAGATGCTTCTGTCGTGGGTGAGTAGAGGCCGTGCAGGGTGACTTGAGTGGGCACTGGGAGCTTTGTGTGGAAGGATCAGAGACACGAAAAATTCCAGATGGACACAAGCAAAAAGCTGTTGGTAATGAGAATAATGAAGCCCTGGAACATGTGCCCAGAGGGATTTTGAAACGTTCAGCATAACAGAGACTTTCACAACTCAGCTGAACAAAATTCTGAGCAGCTTGGTTTGACTGGGTCTAGTCTGGCTTCAAGTGGCAGGTTGGGCTTGAGGACCCCTGGGAATTTCTTCCAATTTTTTTTTCCTCCGTGGGCCTCTGGCTGTATTTCTCCCTCCCTGGCACCATAGTATGTGTTTTCCAAAGGTGTTGCTTTCTTGGCTGGCTGACAACAGAAAACTTTGGGTTGGTGGAAGGTACATTTGGGGCTCTGGTGGCATGATGTGACCGTGGTTACAAGGGGCAACAGCCGGTTGTGCAGATCAGGTGTGCTGTCTTATAGATGAGTATTACTCAGCATTCTCAAACTTACTGTTACAAAGTGGCAATGGCAATGGTTGCCACTGGCAGTGTTATATGGTCCCCATGGATGTCTGGGTGCTCAGTGGACCATTCCCTTTGGCTGAATGACCAAGCTGAGCAGCTCCTGAGTAACTTTCTGCTGCTGAAAGGGAGAAAGTGCAGGGGGGGTGTTCAAAAGTGGAGAGAAGCAGTGGAAGGGGAAGGCCTGAATATACACTGGGAGAGTGGATTCAGGAGGCATCTTTTAGTGCACTGGAGAGCAAAATGCTGAGGGCTGCAGAGGGCCTGCTTCTGTGTGGGCTTGGAGTCACCATCTGCCTTTCTGCTGCAGGCTTCTTTGGGGATGCATCTGGGGATGCTTATTCAGAGTTCATGAAAGCAGCCAACAGCCTCAGGGATAACTACCGCTTTGCACACACTTCCGAGGAGCAGCTGCTGCAGAAGTACCAGGAAGATGGAGAGTAAGCTATTTAACACAAAGATTTCTTGTTATTAAGGCATTTGGAAGAGACTTGTGGACTCCAGTTATTCACTGGTTTCACTTTCTGAACATGGCTTAAAGCCTCGTTTCTTCCCCAGTAGCCAGTGGTGTATCTTTTTTGTCTCTTTTGAATTGAGATAGAAAGGTGCAAATGGTTGCAGGCTCTGGAGTGTCAGTGTCTGCCTGTGGATGGGAAGCATCTCAGCTAAGGCATTTTGCTTCCCCATTGTTTATTATGGTGGGGGGTTTGTTTCTTATTGTGGCCTGTTTGGATCATGGAGAAGGCTCTGACAGGTACATCTAATGCAATAGTGCCACCAAGAAACTAGTCAGTATTGTCTGAGCTATGAATGGTGAGTGGGATACTTGCTGGAGATTGGGTTCTTGCTTCATCTGGCTGTTGCCCTTGGATTGCCAGGGACGCACTGAACTAATTCACAATTCCTGGTTCCCTGCAGGGGTATAGTCTTATTCCGTCCTCCACGCCTGAGCAACAAGTTTGAGGAGAGCTCCATCAAGTACCCAGAAGACAAAATCACCAGTGGAAAGATCAAGAAATTCATCCAGGAGAACATGTGAGTGATTCCTAACCAAGCACGCATGACAGACTGGCTTTGTCCCTGTCAGAGCTTCTTTTCCTAGCTGGCATTGCTGCCACTTCCTGCTGGATGTCTTGGCACTGCTCCCTTTTGGGGATGCCTTCCTGAAATCCTGGCCTGGCTGTTGGCTTACACTTTCCATGTTCTAACCACGCTTCTGTCTGAAAACTGAACCTATGAGAAGCATGCAAGCTTTGGTGTTTAGATTACTGTTAGCCACTGATGTGGTTGGAGATGGACATTTGACTCAGAAAAACCTGGTATGGGAACAAACACAGTGTTTTTTCCTGGGACCTGACTACTAGCATTTAACCTTCCTGGGTGGGAGGTTAGTGTGCTGTGTCGAGCCTGTTCTAGGGTCGTGGTCTCTGCTAATGCCTCTCTTGTTGACAGCTTTGGCATCTGCCCACACATGACTGAAGACAACAAAGACTTGATCCAGGGCAAGGACTTGCTGGTGGCATACTATGATGTGGACTATGAGAAGAATGCAAAGGGATCCAACTACTGGCGCAACAGGTGGGAGGGGTGGAGGGTAAATCAGCCTTGCAATGTTCCTGCCTCACTACAGTTCTGTAGCTCAGGTGACAATCCTCTGAAATCCTGCCTGCTTGCTCACTCTTGGATCCCTGGTCCTTAGGGACTTAGACCTTTCCCACAAACTGCCTCACTGCTGTGATGTGCAGCTCCATCCCTCCGTCCCAGTGCCTGAGACACCAGGGTCAGGCAGTCAGGGAGGAGGATGGAAACATACACTTGCCTCACTCAGCACAGACACAAGCCTACTGCTCTGCTTCCCAGCTGCATTTCTACAGGACTCAGCCCTGCAGAGCATGTGCCACTGAATTCCTCATCCAGTGTGCACATCAGCTTGAAGGGTGTTACATCGTGTGTAAGAAAATACTCCAAGAAATAATGCTTTGTGGTTTTGTTATTTTTTCTCAGAGTTATGATGGTTGCAAAGAAATTCTTGGATGCTGGCCATAAGCTCTTCTACGCTGTTGCTAGTCGGAAAACCTTTGGCCATGAGCTTTCGGAGTTCGGTCTGGACAGCAGTGTGGGTGAAGCTCCAGTTGTTGCCATCAGAACTGCCAAAGGAGATAAATACGTCATGCAAGAAGAGTTCTCGTGAGTTCTTGAACTTGGTGGTGTTGGGTCTCACTCGACGGACTTTGATCTGCAAGTCTCTGACCAGACTTAGCTTAGACAAACAGGAAGGCTGGATGTTCTGGCTGGAAGAAATGATTGCTGGGTCAAAATGGCTTGTGCTTGTGTATTTTCCTGCTCTTTAGAGAGCTTACAGCCCTTCCCATTTTACAGAGGGGGAGAATTTAATTCAAGATACTGAAGTGTCTGGTTAGGAACTAGAATGCAATAAAAGGCAAAGGAAACAGTTGTTCCTTTCATCTTGAAAAAATAAACCTGAGGGCTGGAAGGCCTAAAACTTTGAATGGGATGTGCATCCAGCTTCCTGTCAGAGACCTTAAGGGCATCTTTGCACTTGTTCTGGGGTCTAGGCCAGCCCAGACTGGTGCTGTCAGAGATGCAGGTGGCATCTGTTGTGTGGGTGGAAGGAGCTTAAGTCAGCCTTGAAAGTTTCTCCCTCTCGTCTTGTGTGTGTGATGATGGCTGTAACATCACTTCTCTTTCAGCCGTGATGGCAAGGCTCTGGAGAGATTCCTGCAAGATTACTTTGATGGAAACTTGAAAAAGTACCTGAAATCAGAGCCTATCCCTGAAAGCAACGATGGCCCTGTAAAGGTGAGTGCTGTTATGTGGATGTGGAGATTGTAGAATAGCAGCTTCCAGCCAGTGCCAGTGTGGAGTAGTAGTGTGAGTGTGGCATAGTGGCAGCATGAGGAGCCTCTGTGGTTATAGATGGAGGAATTACTCCCTTGTTGCACTGCAACTTTTTGAGACAAAGGAGACATGTAGCTTCCTGTTCGGGTTTGGTTTTGTTCTCAGCATGGTAACTGCTGCTTGAGCACATGCACAAGTGCCACATCATCCAGATTTCCAGGGATTATGCAAAGGCCTGCTGTCCTGGCTTATGCTCCCTCATGGCATGGCCTTTCTGTTCTTTGTTACTGCACTATTTTAGGGAGCTTTGTGTTCATCTCATCTTTGGGAACTGGTATAACTCCCACCTTTCATCCTCCCAGGCTTTTGCCCTGAGCATTCTCTGTTGTGGCTTTATGATGATGGCCTTATACAGGAGTGGGAGTCACTGTGTGTGTGGGGATGAGTGTGGCCTCAGCTGGCCCTGCTAGGCTGATTCCTCAGCTTGGAAGTTGTTGGGATTAAAAAGAAATGGTTTTGTCCTCTTCCTGTGAGGAGACCATATGCAGGTATGGGTGGTGCCTTACAGCAAGCTTTTACCAGCATGGTGAGGATGAGGAGTGCTGTATTTGGGCATTTTGCTGCTTGCTGTGCAGGTGTGGGAGGCCCAGGCTGGAGTGTTTGGAGCATGTCATGTCATGTCAAAACCTCATCCCTGACTTGGAAGGAACTAACTGGTGTGATCAAACCTTACAGGTGGTGGTGGCTGAGAACTTTGATGAAATTGTTAATGCAGAAGACAAAGATGTCCTGGTAGAGTTCTATGCACCGTGGTGCGGCCACTGCAAGAATCTGGAGCCCAAATACAAAGAATTGGGAGAGAAGGTAGGTCTGGGACCTTTGCAAATGCAAAGTAGAATTTTGCAGTACTAAACGATCCTGCAGGTTGTTTTTAACCTCTAGTAATGGGACATAGTTGTGCCTTCCTGAGGACTTTGAGTTTTGACATCTCTATGAAGTGCAAATGTCCACGAGCAGGATCTGTGGTAGCAATTGCAGTGGTAGGTTTAGTCTGCACCCTTGGCTGTGGCACGGGGATATTCCCTGATTCAGTGACCAGCCTCAACTGGCCAAGTTCCTTTTTGGATCTTTTCCTTCTGCATGATGATAGTTTCCCAACTGGGGAGGGATGGTGAGGTGGCATCCCCTGTGTGCTGTCCTCTGACACTGCCATCCTGGATGGTGCTGACTGCTGGGTTCCTGGAGTTTGAAATTGGTTTCTGATGGGCTTATTCTACCCACAGCTCAGCAAAGATCCCAATATCGTCATTGCCAAAATGGATGCTACAGCCAATGATGTGCCTTCTCCCTATGAAGTCCGAGGGTAGGTCTGACTGCAGTGGCATTGTGTGTCAGTGGATGGGCCTGGCTCTGTCTGACCTCGGCCACAGGACTAGAGCTGAAGGAGCCTCATGGGGGAGGGTGTGTGGGGAGGCTGCCAGGGGACAGCCAAGCAATGGCTTGATTTGGAAAAATGAGGAATGGAAAAAAGGGACATTGATACGCCTGGATTCTTCAGGATTCTTGTGTCCTGGCTCTTTGTGGATGCCTGTCCTGCTGCTATGGAATCCACTCTGATTCTGTTCCTGCAAGTGTGAAAACAAATCTGGGCTTGCTGTTCTGAAGTCAGTTCAGCTTGCAAACTTGGACCTGTGAGCTCAGCCAGCTCTGCGGACCTTGACAGGCCCTTGGAGGCCACACCTGCTGCCTCAGAGCTGCTGAAGTTGTGCCATGTTAAATCAGGGCATTGTGGTGTGTGAGTCCCTTCAGTGTGGGCTGCTCTGACAGAAATCAGAGCATGTCAGGAGCTCAGGTGTCTTCTCTCTCCCCAGCTTCCCTACCATCTATTTTGCTCCAGCTGGCAAGAAGCAGAGTCCAAAGAAGTATGAGGTGAGTATTTTGCTGTTCTTGCTGCTTTATAAAGAAGTGAAGAGCATCCCAGTGTCCAAATTCACTCAATCCACTCTGGAGTTTGGGGCGTGGCACTGTGTCCTGTTACCCTGGGAACACACCTGGTGGTACCTGCTTAGGAGCATTGCACTGTGTGCTGCAGGCCCTGGGGAGAGCTGTACTTGCAGTCACCTGGCTCTCCTGCCTGGCACCTGAACCCTTGGCAGCAGAGGGGAAGCCCAGGATGGGTACAGGCCCTGCCTCACTGTTGTCTGTCTTCTGCAGGGAGGCAGAGAAGTTAGTGACTTCATCAGCTACCTGAAGAGGGAGGCGACCAACACTCCCATGCTGCAGGAGGAAGATAAATCCAAGAAATCCAAGAAGAAGGTGAAGGAAGATTTGTAAAGTACTCGCCATCTTGTCAGGATGAGCTGTTTGTGAATCGGGGAAGCACTGGGCAGACTGGGGCCAGTTCTGGGCTGTGGAGAGCTAGTGGCTGCTGGAGGGGCTGAGGGGTCCCAGCTGCTATATCTAGTAATGTTTAATTTCCTGCCGTGTCTTAGCTGCACTGTTGTTGGGCTCCCCAGGCTGGTTTGTTTTGTGGTTTGGGAAGGGTGGGGGGTACAGTCATTTTCTAATTTTTTTTGTACATTTGGAGAAGTGAAACAATAAAATGACCCCCTTGAGACCAAATGTCCCTGTCCTGGGTGACCCATCAGACCAAACACCAGGATCTTGCTCTTCACAGACAACAGCTTCCTGCTGGAAGTCATTCCCTGCAGTGAGCTCTCACATGTCTGTTCTAACCATGGAGCTTAGCCATTTAGCCTGTTCTTAGCTACCCCAGTCCTTCCAGAACATAGCAGCAGCAACTGTCCCAATATGCTGGGTTTCAGATGTGGCATTTGCTGCCCACGTGTTGGGCTTGGGGACTCTGGTCACAAGTGCCTGTGCTGTCTGTGTACTGCCCCAGCGAGATCAGAGGGATGTGGTGCTCACTGTGACTGTTCCACTGCTCTGATCCAAGCACAGGCACCAGGCAGGCGTGGTGATTGCTCAACAGCAGGAATAAGTCAGCTTTGAAGCTGGTGCAGAAGCAGTCAGGTGTAGGGCAGGAGTGCAACAGACTCTACCCAAACACAGGTAGGGCCTGTGCTCAGAATGTTTCTCAGAGCCAGGTGCTTGGCTGTGGTGAGAGCAGTTAAGATCAGTTAATTTTAAGATCATTCCTTCTCTTGGTAGGAAACAGGTTTGTAGCTGTGAGCTGCTCTTCAGGAGAGCGTGGAATACACCCTGTGTTGTGGTTGGATGGTGTGGGCCACAGGGTATTGTACTTTCCTCGGCTAAGGGCAGGGGTGAGATGGGCTGACCAGGGAGGGACTGTTGCCCTGACTGGGTTCTTGTGCTGCATGTGAGTTGAAGCGGAGCTCAGCAGACTCAGGGCACTGCTGTGTGGCAGCAGTTGCCATGGCAAGAGCCAGAGCTTGCTCTATCTTCCCCCACAACTGAAAAGGCTGGGCATGTTACTTATTGCTGCTGGAATTCTCCAGTTGCAGTAGCTCATACATGGCTTAGTGTGCACTTCTCTGGCTACAGCAGCTGTGCAGTGAAACACTTTCTTCCCCAGCTACAGAGGTAGCTGAAACCACATCCACCGGTGCTCTGTGGCCCAGTGCAGGTGTGGAGGCTCTTTGGGGGAGTATGTGATGTCCAGTGCTCACTACACCTCAGACTAGAAGGAGCCCCACACCTGGCTGCAGGCACTGTTGCAAGAAACAGGAACACAAGTTCTGACAGGTCACAATTACACCTGTAACACCAAACTGGAGAGCTGCTTCATTGGTGGGCAGAGCAGTGCCCTCAGTCAGGCCAGGGAGAGCTTGGGAAGCTGTTCTTCTCATCCTCGCTTTGCTCCCTGGGCTGTGACTCCGGACCTGGTGGCAGCTGGGGACTGAGCCACCACCCAAAGTATCAAAGCCACCCTGGGCTGGCTCAGGCCTCAGCAAAACGTGTCCAGGTGCCCAGCTCTACCTCTGCTGCAGCCACAGAGAGCAGGGAGTGAGCTGGCCCCAAGTGCTGCAAGACAGCTGGAGCAGGAGGCACCACTTCAGAGACAGGTCTGGATATGGAAGGAAAAAACAGCAACAGCAGTTTGCCTGGGAGTTCCCACTGCTTTCAAACTGCAGAACTCTTCTTTTGATCTGAGACACCTTCTAGTGGAGGTATTCACAGCAATTCTTCTCTTGCTGGTAGCAGGGAAGGGAAAAATATATAGAGATCAGGTCCAGGAGAAAAAACAGTCCCTGCCCTGCATCCAGCCTCACCTTCTTGAGGTGGTGGTACTTGTGCAACAGTAGCTTCAAATGCGTGAGATGGAAAGATGCAGGGGGCAGGACCAGAGCACAGCTGTACTGTGCTGTCATGCCTGGGTCTCCTGCTTGCCTTGTGTTCCTCTGTTCCTTGCCTCTTCATCTCGGCTCCCAGTTGCACAAATCTCCAGCTCGTGCTGCCAATGTGTGTGCCATCTTGGTACTTGGCATAGTCTGCACTGAGCTCCTGCTGAGGCCTGAGGGGCAGTGAGCAGGTAGAGCTGTGCTCTGACTGTGCCCAGACCTACCTTGCAGCTGTGGGTGATAAGGCAGGAGTTCATCTCAGCCCTTCGATGCTGTGGGGCTTGGCCAAATAACACCAAACAACAAGGAGCCCTGTGGCAGTAGGTGTCAAGCTCTCTTACTGCAGGTACTCTGGGATCTCTGCTGAGGAACTGCTCACCTGGGACCTGCATCTGGCAAGGAGCAAAAGATCACAAGGGTTAAAGCTCTCTGGCACTCTTCTCCACCTCAGTGAGGACTGTGGGCTCACTGAAGGGCCCTTCTCCAAAGCTGAGCTTGCAATTGCACAGCTCTGGTGGGAAGAGCCTCTGGCCAGGGAGACTGCAAGGGCCTTTCAGGAACCCCATGGGGACGGTGGGGTGGAGGGCACAGGGCCTGTCCCGCTCAGCCACGCAACTGCAGCAGAGATTGCCTGAAGCCAAGAGGTTTCAGGTTTCACCCGGGCTTGCACTGTCCACGTGTTTGCTCTGGCCTCCTGGCCAAAGCGTCTTTCCAGCCCGGTACCTCGTCGCGCCCTATCCTGGCTGCCCTGGCTCTCCGAGCCCCCGAGTCCACTCTCCCCGGAGCTGCCCTGGAAGGCGATCACGGGCCCCGGCGCTCCCTGCAATAGCAGCGGGTGCCGGTGAGTCCCTCTGGTGCCCAGTTCCCCCCGCCAGGCCCGGTCCCACCTGCCCGTGCAGGAGGCTGAGCCGGCGCCCCGGCCTGCAGCCCCGGTACCGGAGACGTCCGCGCAGCTCTGCCCGCGGCGGGGGCATTGCACGGGGCGGGCGCCGGGAGCCCCGCGGCGGGGCTCGCCCTGAGCTGGCTATTTTTGCCGCCGGCCCGGGCTAATCCCCTGAGCCGCTTCCCGGCATTAGGTAACGGTGCGGCGGGTGTGCTCGGCGGCGGCTCCGGCCCGGGCGGCCCCGGCGGTCGCGGCGTGACGGGACCGGCGGCGACGCGCCCTGTGCGCGCTGGGGTCCGTGGGCACCCGCCGCCGAGCGCCGGCGCCCGGTCCGAGGCCGGCTGGTAGCGGCGTGCGGCGGGGCGGATCAGGGGCGGGCATGCCGGGCCCCTCGCCCGGCGGCTCTCCGGACAGGGAGACGGGGGCAGGCCGGCGGCCGCGCGGACCCGGCAGGGACCGGCGCGTACGGTTCCGGCTGCCCCACACCGCTATCGCGCTGCCGTCGGTGCGAGAGGAGGAGCGGCTCTTCTACCGGCGGCTGGAGGCGCTGGCGGTGCCGGGGCCCGGCGGCTTCGGGCCACTCTTCGCTGCCAACGGCTGGAGCGACCTGACGGGTGAGAACCTGCGGGCGGCGCGGGGCGAGCCAGGCCAGGAGTCCCGGGCTGCGAGGGCCGGTGCCGGGGACAGCCGGACAAAGAGGGTCGGTTTCGGGGATCTCGGCGCGGCTCTCAGCGGCGTCTCCCCCACAGAGGACCGCCTGCTCCGGAAGCGCGTGGTGCGGGACGGGCCGGGCGGACCGCGGCCGCGGCCGGGCCAGGAGGTGTCGGTGAAGGTGCTGGGCGCCCTGGAGGATGGCGGGCTGGTGGAGCGGGATCCGCGGCTCACCTTCGTGCCGGGCCACGGGGACGTCGTGCAAGTGAGCGCAAACCAGTGCAGCGGTGGGTGCGGTGCAGGCTCAGCGCTGCCCGGTGCGGCGCCTCATTAGCCTGGCCGTGCCCATCCGCAGGCGCTGGAGCTGGGCGTCCCAACCATGCAGCCCGGGGAGGTCTCGTTCTTCCTGGCCGCCTGCCGCTACGCCTACGGCCTCCCAGGCAGGTAGGGCGAGCCATCGGGCAGGGGCGGGAGCGGGCAGGGGCCGGGAGCGCACACGGAGAGGGGCGGGCAGGGGACAGAGGCCGGTGGGGAGGGCCGGGAGGGGCAGGGGCAGGGGTCGGGGACAGCCGGCGCTGTGCCCGCAGGGAGCCCGACGTACCGCCTGAGGCGCCGCTGCTGTTCGAGGTGACGCTGCTGGAGGTGCGGGACGGCCTCGACCCGCAGGCGCTGCCTCCCGCCGCCCGCCTGCGCCTGGGCTCGCAGCGCCGGGAGCGGGGCAACTTCCACTTCGCGCGGGGCGACTTCGCGGCGGCGCTGCGCTCGTACCGGCTGGCCCTGCACGCCCTGGATGGCCCCGCCACCGGTGAGACCGGCCGGGAGGGGGGGGCCGGGGCGGCGGGGCCGGGGCGCTGAGGCCGCCCCTCGCCCCGCAGCCCCACCCGGGCCCGAGGAGGAAGAGGAGCTGCAGGAGCAGCGAGTGAAGTGCCTCAACAACTGCGCGGCCGCGGAGCTGAAGCTGGGGCGGGCGGAGGAGGCGCTGGCAGCCTGCGAGGCGGCCCTGCGGATCAGCCCGGACAACGGCCGGGCGCTGCTCCGGCGAGGGCAGGTGGGACCCGCACCCGCCCCGCCCCGACCCCCGACCCCGGCCCGGCCCGGCCGCTCCCTCCCACTCCTCTTCCTGCAGCTGCTGGCGGAGCAGGGCCGGGATGCAGAGGCCGCGCGCGTCCTGAGGAGAGCCCTGCAGCTGGACCCGGCCAACAAGGTGCGGGCTGGGAGGGGAGGCGTCCCGCAGGAGCCGGTACCAGCAGCGATGGGACGGGCGGGAGGGGACCCCGCAGGAGCAAGGACTGTTAGAGATTCACAAGAGCAGGGACCAGGAACAGCGAGGCAGAGATGATCCCGCAGGAGCCGGGACGGGGACCGTCGGGGATCCGACCGGTGCCCTGCCCGCCGTATGTGCTGCTCCGCCCGCAGGTAATCCACGCCGAGCTCTCACGGCTCGCGAAGCGCCAGAGCCCCCCCGTCCAGCGCCGCCTCGCGGGACCCGCGCCACAACCCGACGGCGCCGCCGAGCCCCGAGTGCGTGAGCCAACTGGGCTGGACGGGGACGGATACCCGTCCCGCACCGTCTTGGTGCCATAGCACTCATGGCCGCCCCTCCCTGTAGATCCCCTGCCCCGCCCGCGGCGGAAGGAGCGGTCTGAGCAGCCCCGAAGCCTGACCAAGGAGAGAGGAAAACTCCCGCCCCATCCTCCCCGCATTGCACCGCACTCTCCGGGGTGGTGAAGAGTGCTGTGGTGGGGGGGGAGGGCGGGCCGGGGCTCTCCTCCCTCCCCGTCCCTCCCGCCCCGTCCCGCATCTCCCGCATCGCCCCTCCCGCCCCGCAGCGCTTTCCATACGGCTCGTGACGTCACGGTCGGGGCGTGGTCACAGGTGCCACGCCCCCTGCGCGCGGGTGTCGTGCTGCGCGTGCGCCCCACGGGCGGCCTTTTTCGCCCCCGCCGGCGGAACGGCGGCCGCAGCCCGCGGCCAATCAGGCGGGGCCTGGCTGGGCGGGCGCGCCAATGAGAGTGCGCGTGGGGAGGAGCGGCGCGGTGATTGGCCGGGGCGCCCCTTAAAGCCGGGGCGGGGCGGGGCCTGGGGGTGGGTCGGTGCGGGACGTGGCGGCGGCGGAGCGGAGGCGGGAGCGGCGCCATGACCCGTGAGTGGGGCGCGTACCGGGCCGGGACCGCCACTGCGGGGGGCCGGGCTCGGGGGGCCGTGCCAGGGCCCGACGGCGCGCCCAGACCCGGTCTGCGGGCGGCGGCTGGGCCAGGGCGGGAGGGCGGCGGTGCGGGCTGGGACGCGCCGCGCTGAGGCGGCCGCGTCGTGACAGGCGGGAACCAGCGCGAACTGGCGCGGCAGAAGAACCTGAAGAAGCAGAGCGACTCGGGCAAGGGCAAACGGCGGGACGACGGGCTCTCGGCCGCCGCCCGTAAGCAGAGGTGAGCGCTGGGCCGGCCCCGCCGGCCTCCCCCGCCCCGCGCCCCGCTCCCGCCCTGTGGCGGTGCTGGCCCCGCCGCCAGCCCCGCCGCGCTCTCCGCAGGGACTCGGAGATAATGCAGCAGAAGCAGAAGAAGGCTGACGAGAAGAAGGAGGGCAACAAGTAGCAGCCAGCCGCGCCAGGCCGCCGCCCGGGGCCGGTCCCGATCCCACCGGCAGGATGCCCCGCACCGCCCCGGGCCGGGCCCCCCGGCCGCGCCCCGGGCCGCGGGGTGCTGTCCCCTATTAAAGTAGCTGTGGAGCCCCGCACGCCGCGTCTGCTCGTCCGTGCGGGTGGCGGGAGGGAGCGGGCACTGCCGGGGGAGCGATCGCGCCCGCGGAGGGAAGGACCGAGCGTGGCGATGGTGGTACGGCGGCATCTTTACGGTGAGGAACAAAGGTGGGGCTGGGCCCGCGCGGTCCCCGGGGCAGCAGCGCGGGTCAGGCGGGGATGGGGTTTGAGGGATAAACGCCTCAGGGCGGACAGGAGAGCGGGGGAGCCTCGAGGAACGGAAGGGGATGGGCTGGCTCTGCACGGGCCGCGGCGAGTTGAGCTCCGGGGCCGCTCGGAGGGCGGTGGCGGAGCGATGGCGGCTGGGCCTGCGCAGCGAGCGAGACCCGCGCTGCGGCGCGGCCGGGGCGGAGCCGCCTGTGTCCCGTGCTGTGTCCGGCGGCTGCAGGGAGCCGCCCGCGGGGCAAAGCCATGGTCCAGCCCACCGCTGAGGCCGGTGCCCATCGACCTCAACCTCCCTGCAGGGCCTCAGAACAGAGGCTGCCTGGGGCTGGCATCCGGCAGCACTGGCCCATGTCCTGTGGGTGCCACAGGAACGGCCTCCTATCACACCATGCAGGGCTCCGGAGGCAAGTGCGGTTCCGGACCCAAAACAAACACCGGCAAAAGGGAGAAAGTGGGGGGAAGTGCTCTCACACACAGCAGTGGAGCTCTCTCCTGCCTCATTCCTGCTCCCTAGAACAGTCTGAGGCATGGCACATCCCACCCTCCCCCAGAAGCCCCAAGGCTCCTGTCTCTCTCCTGAAGGCTTGGTGCCTCTTGGACTCTTCCAGCCTAATGTCCTCAATCCACTGATGGACACTGAAGAAGCTGCTTGGGGAGCTGATGTCGCAGAGAAGCAGCACACTGGGCTTTGTCAAAGTAGGACTGGACAGTGCTCCAGTACCTGAGGCCAGGGGTGTCTCTGCTACTGTTGTGTCGACTGCCTAGTGTGGGGTTGCTGCTGGAACCCTGGCACAGCCACAGGACCCCCTGTGCTCTCACCTCTCCTTCCTAGCTGTGTCCCAGCTCTCTAATGTGGTTTGCTCCCCATCCACCATCAGCTGCTTGATCTGGAAGTCCACCTCTGCCAGGAAGAACAGTCAGGCCCTGCTTCTCTGCCTTTGCTGCAGTTCTGGGGTCAGTGGTGCTGGGGACTCAGACCGAGGGTGTTGGGAATGTCTCCCCAGAACTCATTCATGCAGAGGCATAGCAGGAAGATGGACTTTCCTGTGCCCCAGTCTGCTGCCAGCACCAACTGGTACACGGGGCAGGGGGGTGTGGGTTTCTCCCTTCTCTCACACCCCTGCTGAGACAAGAGGGGTAGGTGCTGGCAAAGAGGTGTGCCCAGCTCCCCCAGCCTGGACCTCTGGATCACATGGGAGTTGCTTGTTACCTCTGGGGCAAAGGCAGGAAGCTTCCTCTTGCTGAAGCACCTGGCAGCACTGTGGGGTCCTTCTGCCTCACACTTTGAGGAGCTGGAGGCCTGCTGGGTGACAGGTGTCACATTGAGGGCCCCAAGCCCAGGAGCTGCAGATGAGCAGACCTGTGTCCCTCTCTGGGCCTCTCTGGTCCCTCACCTTGATGCTCCAGTGGCAGCTGGAAGGCTCATCCACTGGGCTGTGGCTGCTCCTGCTGCTGAGAGGCACAGCTCTGCCTCTGTCCAAGGCTGGCACTGCTGCAGCCCAGCTGCCTGGCTCTGTGGGAGGCTGCACTGGGAAGCCCGTGTGTGAGCTGAGCCGTGTCTGCTGCTGCTCGCCCAGAGGCTTCTGTTCACTGTCCTGGCAGGAGGGAGCAGCTGGGCCTGGCCCAGGGAGGGCTGTACCCATAGCACTGGCAGCCTGCACAGGGGCACATTCCCTGTTTTCTCTGGCTGCTCCCCTGCTGCTGCCTGGCTGGGGTGCAGCATCACGATGTAGTTCTTCACCCTCCCCAGCAGGACGAGTGCTTCCAGTGGGGACCTGGCATCCCCCCTGCAGTGCCCCATGTATCCTGCTTGTGGCTATCACGGAGCCTGTGTGGAGCTGGGACACTTGGGGAGCTCCAAGGACACTCAGTGTCACAGTGATTGCCAGCAAAGGGCCTGGAGGGATGTGCCAGTGCCTTCAGGTGGGTTGACCAGTGGCCCATGTTTGTGGCATGGATAAGGCAGCACTTCCCCAGCAGACACCCAGCCCTGCCTGCAGCACAGGGGTCTGTCAGAGCCCCTCACCTGCACTGGTCTCTGTGGGCACTTGCAGAAGTGTTGCTGGCTTGGGGTGTCCTGACAGACTGGGACAGTCCTGCTATTCTCTCCCGCAGTGCCACCTCTTGTGCTGCTGGGTCTGCTCAAAATCCTGCCCCAGCTGCTCCAGCTCCACAACAGCCAGGCTGTGTTCAGCCTGGCGTTCTCCTGGGCAGGGAGAGGTTGGTCTCCACTTGTGCACAGCCCAAGGCACTGGGGAGCACTTGGGTGCCAGGGGCAGCAGGGACCCCCCACCAAGCCCTACCTGGCCGCTGTCCCCGGGCTGGTGCCACAGGTGCCCATCCCTGAGCCCCATGTGCCTTCGTGCATCTCCCGGGGAGGGAGAGGTGAGAGGGGCAGCCCTAGGGAACTGCAGGCCCCACAATGGCATTGCTACACTGAGATCAGTTGGACCCCAACAGTACCCACCCTGCTGTGCCACCCTCACCTTCTGTATGTCCTGGCTGTGCCAGGCTGGTGGGTGCCCTGGCAATGTGTGTTGGTCCCCCTCCTGCACCTGCTGCCACTGTCACAGTGTGGGGCATGTTGGGTGCAGCTGGTACTGTGGCCTCGTGGTTCTGTGGTCCTTAGGGAGCTGACCCCCTGTGTTTGCTTTGTGGGTGGGGGCCTGGGGCTATTGTGATCCTGCACAGCCCTGGCATCATGCCCTCCTTGGGAGCAGTGGCCATGGGCTGGACACCCTCCTGTAGGCCCAAGACTGTTCTTCCTCTGCATCCCCTGCTTGTCTCCCCTCTCCAGCAGACCCACCCTGAAGGTGCTCTCAGCTGTGGCTGCTGTGTGGCTCGTACTGGGGCGCTGCAGGCACCCCCTTTTTTTGCCCCCACAGCTGTGGCCTGTGTGGGACGATGGCACAGGCTTAGGTCAGAGTTTTGTATAAAAATGTATTCAAGGAGGTATTTACAGGGAGCACATCATGGCAGGGGTGGCCAGGCAGAGCCCTGCTCCCCTGGTGCACCCCACGGGGGCCAGGGCATCCAGGCTGGGGGCTGAGCACCTGTCACCGGCTCACTCCAGTCCTTTGGGTGGTCCTGGCTCAGCACAGGGCTGGTGTCCCTGAAAGCATCCACCTTCCAGGTCCGCCTCAGGCTCTCAGATGCCACTGTCTCCTGGGACAATGGGTCAGTAGAGGCCAGGAGGACCAGGCAGAGCACAGGGCATAGCAGGGACCAGCCCTGGGCACAGTTTGTCATGGCAAGGGACTATGCGGAGACGTTGATACGCTGTGGGGCACGTCGTCGCCGCACGATGCGCGGCCCTGCGCTGCTGCGCCGGTGCTGCGAGGAGCTGTGGAGGCAGAAGGGGCTCAGCAGCAGCCACAGGTAGAGCAGGACGCAGGCCCAGCATGAGGACACCTTCACCCAGAAGGTCGACCAGCTGCCATGTGTGAAGGTGGTCTCCAGCACTGCGTTCTCATAGCTGGTGGGAGAGGACAGGTGCTGGGTGCTCAACGGATGCTGACACAGGGGGTTCCTGTGCCAGCGGCAGCACCGGGTCACCCTGTGTCCCACCACATGTCCCTGTGCACGTCCCAGCTGCCATGGGCCCTCCAGCCCTGCAGACCTCAGCCTGTCCGCTGCACCACACAGCTGCTGTGGGCCATTAGCCGGAGCAGTGCAGGTCTGCAGGCACAGAGCCCTGTGCAATCCCCAGCAGGCACCAGCTTGGTGACACCATCAAGGCCTGGCACAGAGGGCTGGAGCAAGAGCAGGGAAGGCTGGGCAGCAGTGTGGGTCCCTACCTGAACCAGTTGGTGAGGGTCATCATGACATAGAGCGAGGCAAGGAAGAAGACGAAGTGGAAGGCTGAGTAGCTGTAGACCACTCGGTCTTGCTCATCCTGGATGATGAACTGTCCCCTGGCACTCTCCTCCACTTGCTCACATGCCTGCTCAGTTCCTGGGAAAGTGCCAGGGCACGGCAACTCCTGCATGCTCCCCTCACTGGCACCCCCAGGCTTGGACACAGGCTCTGCCTGCTTTCCTGCACCCACCCTGCACCCACCTCTCAGCTCCTCCTCCATCTTCTCAGGGCAGCAGAAGCAACAGGATGGTTTCTGCAGGGAGAGTGGTGGCCCTGTGGTCACAGCAGCTGGGCTGAGCCCTGCTTGCACCAGGGCAGGTGGGGTGTGTTGTGGGCAGCCCCATCTGCTTGGCTGGACCTGCCCCATGCTGGGGCTGGGACGAGAGTTTGGGGTAGTGGGTCTGGGGTGCCCATGGCAAGAGTACACAGGGCACAGCTGCGTCTGTACTCACTTTAAACTCAAAGCTGTAGACTTTGACCATCCAAAGGGGCCCAAAAACCTCGGCAAGGTAGGAGGCTTCATTGCTGTGCCCAGGAGAGAGACAAAAATCATAATATGGGCACTCACTGCCCCGTGCCAGGCCCCCAGCCCATCCCATGGATCTCCCATAGCTGCAGGAGCCCTGCTGTGCTGTTCCTGGCGTCCCTGTGCTGCCCCTGCTCACTCGCCAATGCCCTGTCTGCTCTGACCCCGCCACCCCTCAGGACATTCCTGGCTCTGCTGGCCATGGGGATGGGGTCCCTGTGTGGTGCTGGATGGGCTGGCTGTGCCCAGCAAGGCTGGTGCCTGGCAGGGGCAGTGCTGTGGGGGTCCTGCCCAACCTGTGCTAATGGGCGCACGCACCATGCGAAGAGCACACAGGCATACATGATGGCAGCGCCCAGCACGGCGACAGTGGTGTCCTCCGTCTGCAGCTCGTCCTGCCGGACCCCCGGGAAGCAAACAGTGAGGTTCTGACCCTTGTAGAGCACTGTGGGGAAGCAGAGGTGAGACAGGAGTGTGTCATGGTGGCGCCTGCTGGGAGCAGGCATGGGCACCCACCTCTCTCCGGGGGACGGCTGGACAGCGCAGAGAAGGTGAGGTACATCACGTAGCAGCTGATGATTGAGGACTGCAACAGCCCTGACCGTGGCTGCTCTGCAAGGGTGGGGAGAGAGGTGTCACTGGAGTCCCTGGAGTGCCACGAGCTGTTGGGTGGGCTCTGTGTGGGCCCTCAGCAGCACCCTCCTGCCACCCCCTGTCCAAATGCCCTACGCCAAGGCACAGCAAAGGCTGTCAGGAGCCCTGCGGAGCTGTGCTCTTCTCCATTGCCCGAGTGCTGGCCCTGAGCTGGGGTCCACAACCCAGGACACACCTGGCCACGCCCTGCAGCATGATACTCACTGAGCCGCACACAGGGTGTGATGGAGATGAAGGACATGATGCCACAGAGGCTGCCATTGATGGTGAGCAATGCCTTGTTGAGGTAGCAGGCAGCCGGGTGGGTGTAGAACTTGTAGAGGAAGGAGAAGGCAGCAGAGGCGAGGGTGTAGAAAGCGGCCGTGGCCAGCAGCACGGCCAGGTACCAGCGCTTGTCCTGTGCGGCGCCTGTCAGCCTGTGGGAGAGCATGTAAGTGGCAGCAGCAGGTTGGGTGCCTACCTGGCACCCTGGCACTCACCAGTTCTTGTTCCAGGTGTGTGCAAAGGCCGTGATCAACACCAGCTGGATGAGGATGAAGGTGAAGCCTCCACAGACACCTGTGTAGTGCCAGGCTGTAGGCAGAAGGCAGAGGTGGGGATAGCACAGGGCAGGTAGGGGCTGCGAGGGATGCCCGGGGTGCCAGCTGGGGTGGGGTGGGGGACACACCTTGGATGAAGTTGTCCTCAGGGATGAAGAAGCTGGCAGCCCAGAGGGCCACCAGTGCCAGGAGCTTCAAGAGCCAGAACCTGCAGAGCAGCAAACACCAGTGGGACAGAGCCCCTGACACCCATCCCGGGGACAGCCTGTGACAGCCCCATCCTGGGGACAGCCTGTCCCGGCCCCGCGTTCCGTCTGTACCCGTTGTGAAGCTGCGCGCGGCAGTCGGAGCTGGAGCGCACGTTGAGCAGCAGGGCAGCCTGTGCCAGGTGGAAGCAGGCGGTGCCAAAGCAGACCCGGTACACAGCGGAGGAGCCCACCAGCCGCTCACAGTCTGTGCCCCCAGGCAGGTGTTGGCACAGCACCACCGAGAAGGGCACCTGCAGGCACGGTGGGTGATGGGACAAGCATACCCCAGGGCGTGTGGCATCCAGCACACCCAGACTTGCAATATCTGCAGCATTTCCAATGCCTTCCCCAGTACACCTGGGACCCCCCAACACCCTGGGCAAGTCCTGCATCTTTGGTACGCCTTACACACCCTTCCCCGTGGCACCTCCAGCACCCTTGTCATTCCCAGCAGCCCTGTTACTATCTCCAGTATTCCTGGCATCCCTGACTCCCCTGGCAATTCTGGCACTCTCAGTGCTCTACTGGATACTCCTGGGCGCCCCAGGGTGCCTGGCACCTCAGTACCCCCAGCACGGATGGTATCTATCCTTGAGACCTTGGGACCCCCGGCATTCCCAGCACCCTGGATGTCCCAGCTCCCACTGTCACCTTCTCTGTGATAGCCTGGGCCACAGTGCGGGACAGCGTGAGGCAGCACACGGCAGAGGCCAGGACGTGCAGGAGCGTGTAGAGGATACGTGTGCTCGTGGACACGCGGAGCCCGTGACAGCCACAGCAGCACTGGCGGGGGCACGGTCAGCGAGGATTCGGGGGGGCCAGCGCTGCCCCGCGCCTGCCCGGCACCTCCTCCCCGCCAGGCCCCGCTCCCGGCCCCGCTCCCAGCCCAGCCCCGCTCCCGGCCCCCCCCAGCCCAGCCCCGCTCCCGGCCCCGCTCCCAGCCCAGCCCCGCTCCCGGCCCCCCCCAGCCCCGCCAGGCCCCGGGTCCCACCTGGGCGAGCAGCGGGTGCAGGAGGTGGCCGCGTGCCCGCGTGCCCGCCATGGCCCGGCTCGACTCTGCTCCGCTCCCGGGGCGTTGATGGGATTAAGGGATTGTCGGCTCGGCCCGCCCCGCCATCTGCTCTGCTCCCTCCCGGCAGCCACTCCGGGGCCTCCCCGTGGGCCTGTTCGGTGACCCCCGGCCATGGGCACCCCTGCCCGGCCCCGCACGGGGCAGGACGAGGCCGTGGGGGCCGCCGAGGGGTCCGCAGGGTGTGCGGACGATGCCACCCCGATCCCAGCGCAGCGCCCCGGGGCTGTGGGGCTGCTGGGGGGTCTGGAGCCCCGCCAGGTGCGGAGACGCCCGAGGGACACGGAGTGGGGTGGGCGGATGGCAGGAGGCACTCCCAGCGCGGGGAACCCCCGGTGTCGGCGGGGACAACCCAGACGGTGCGGGGGGCCCGGGTGCTGGGGTTGTCACCTTCCTTCAGCCGCTCCGCAGCCGACCCGGCTTCGTGCGCGGCTCGAGGGACGGGACGTGGTATCCCCACTGGGGGGAGTCAGTGACACCCGTGCGGGAAGGGAGCGGCGGGGGCCGAGCCAGGCCTCGCTGCGCCCGGGCCTGCCCGATCAGCCGTGTGGCAGCGGCGGGAGCCAAGTCGGGATCGCTGACCCAGTAATCCCAATTCAGCTCCGGCGGGGACCTGGGGCCCGGGCCGGGCTGAGGGGCGGCCCCGGGGGCAGGGCCGGACTGGGCTGAGGGGCGGCCCCGGGGGCAGGGCCGGCTGTGGCAGGGCCGGACTGGGCTGAGGGGCGGCCCCGGGGGCAGGGCCGGACTGGGCTGAGGGGCGGCCCCGGGGGCAGGGCCGGACTGGGCTGAGGGGCGGCCCCGGGGGCAGGGCCGGACTGGGCTGAGGGGCGGCCCCGGGGGCAGGGCCGGACTGGGCTGAGGGGCGGCCCCGGGGGCAGGGCCGGCTGTGGCAGGGCCGGACTGGGCTGAGGGGCGGCCCCGGGGGCAGGGCCGGCTGTGGCAGGGCCGGACTGGGCTGAGGGGCGGCCCCGGGGGCAGGGCCGGCTGTGGCAGGGCCGGACTGGGCTGAGGGGCGGCCCCGGGCCCGGCCCCGCCCCGGTCGGTGCTGCGGCGCGCGCTGCTCGCGGCTTCGCCGGCGGCGCACGTGACCGGAAGCGGCTCTCGGCGGCGGCGGGATGGCGGCGGAGGGCGACGTGGAGCTGGAGCTGGAGACGGAGCCGAACGGCTCCGGCGGCGGCAGCGACGGGGCGGGCGGACGCGCGGCCGAGAAGCCGCGGAAGCACGACAGCGGCGCGGCGGACCTGGAGCGCGTGACGGACTACGCGGAGGAGAAGGAGATCCAGAGCTCCAACCTGGAGACGGTGCGGCGGCGGGCCGGGATCGGGACCGGGCCGGGGTGGGGGCTGGGCGCCACCTGCGGCGGGACCGAGCTGGCCCCTGAGCACCGAACCTGCATGCCCGTCCCGGTGCCGTTCCCGGTGCTCGTGCCGGCCCGCCCGGTGCCGCGCAGCGCGGTGACAGCACTCATTCTGGCAGGCCATGTCGGTGATCGGAGACCGGAGATCCCGGGAGCAGAAAGCGAAGCAGGAGAGGTAACTGCCCACGCTCCCCCGGGGCTGGGGGCTGTGCCCGTCCCGCACGGGGACGTCGCTCGGGACACGGCCCGGATACCGGCCCACGGCTTCCCGGTGTGACATCCCGGCGCTTCCCCGTCCCCTCTCAGCACAGCCCGCACTGCTGCGCCGGGGCAGCGACCGGGCAGGGCTGGCGAGCACCGCAGCTCTGTCCGTTTCTTCTCACAGGGAGAAAGAACTGGCAAAAGTGACCATCAAGAAGGAGGACCTGGAGCTGATCGTGAGTAGGGGCGGGATGTTGGTCGGGCCGAGGCGTGTCCCGACCCTCGGGTGTGAAGCTGCACCCTCGGAGGCTGGTGCTGTGCCCAGGGCCCTGCAGCTGTGCCCGTGTCCCTGCAGATGACAGAGATGGAGATCTCCCGGGCCGCAGCGGAGCGCAGCCTGCGCGAGCACATGGGCAACGTGGTGGAGGCTCTCATCACCCTCACCAACTGAGCCTGGCACGGCGCTCTCGCCCTACCCCAATAAAGGCACTGGTGGGACTGGGCTGTCTGTGGTCTGCACAATGCCAGGAGCCTGCTCCTGCCCAGCAGGTCCCGCCAGGCTCACAGTACCCGCAGGTGGGACCCAGCCTGTGGGAAAGGTGTGGCATCACTGTGGCAGTGCTGGCCGGGCACACCTGTGAGAGAGCAGGACCTGGTGACCTGCCTGAGCACTGACACTTGCTGCTGTCCCCTCTTTTAAATTCAGTCCCCTGGGGGGCTGCACAGCCTGTATGGGCACAGGCAACAGTGACAGCTGCCAACCCCACACTGCCCCAGCCCACCCTGGCTCGCAGGAAGGCATGGAACAGGGGGGGCCTTGTCTGTAAGAACAGTAAGGCCAGACCGTGTAAGAAAAATCAAATCTTTAATCAAACCCCCCACCCCACACAGATACAAAAGCCAAGCCTTGCAAGAATAGGGTGAGGAGACGGGGTCATGGCTGCCCACCCCAAAATGGCCCAGACTGACACCAGGGACAGTACAAGGAGGGGGGAGATGTTGTGGAACAGATAGGTACAGAAGTCCTCCAATTCCTCCAGAAAGTGGGTGTGTTGGATCCAGGGGCGCTGCTGCACTCCTGCACAGCCCTGCTGGGTGCTTCTGAGGCTGCAGAGTGGCAGCTGGTGGGACAGGGTCTGGCCAGCATCACAAGCTGTTGTCCTCCATGGTGCACAGACCGGGAGCCCACCGGGTCAGCAGCACGGGCAGTGGGACACCACACCTGGGCAGGCACAGCACAGGCAGAGGAAGGGTGGGCTTATCACCACAGGAGTCCTGACACATGTCCCTTCTGTCCCTGCCCAGGTTTTGGCAGCTGACAGGGCACTGCCCTCCTGCTGGCATCAGCAGACCCTCCTGCCCATGCCCTTAGGTGGTTTTTCGCTTCTTGGCTGAGGGTCTCTCAAAGACGTCCCGCACGCCTGCTGCCTTCTGCTTAAAGAACTTGGTGTTCTGTGCACTCTCTTGGCCCCAAGCAGAGTCAAAGGAGGTAGTGTCCTGGTCCACCAAGTGCGTGTACTTGGTCCGCCCTGAGCGGCCGAAGTTCTTGACCTGGGAAGCAGAAGAGCTTGTGAGCAGCTGCTCAGGGGTGATGCAGGACTCGCTGCTCCCACCCTGCCCAGAGCCCCCACCCTCTGACGTGGTACATGGGCTGAGCACCCTCCACCAATGCACCCACCTGCATGACTTTGGGCAGGATGGTCTTGTTGAAGTGGTCCTCAAGTGTCGGGGCACTGAAGTCCCTCTTGTACACTTCCTCATCCTCATCCTGTGGAAGAAGGACATGCCTGCTCAGCCTAAGAGGCTCCTCCAGCCAGCGGGGGCAGAACTGGGGGAGCCACCTGCAGCTCGTATTGCAGCTCTGCCAGGGCTGCCAGAGTACTTGCAGCCCTATTAACTACTGGTAGAGGGAGGGATGTGAGCTTTGTCCCCCAGGCCTGCGTCTGGCAGCCATCCTCACACTCCCCAGGGCCCTTCTCTGGGGCCCAGGCTGTGGCACATAATGGAGCTAGCTTGGTTCTGGCTGGGTCTGTAGCCTAAATAGCAGCATGGGGACAGCTCTGACTGCATCTCAACCGGAAACTTTCAACCTGATGTGGTCCACTGAAGTCATGCTGGGTCAGCTTCAGCCCTGCAAAGCCTCTGAGGGCTGGCTCTTGTCCCAGGGCAACCTCAGCCTCAGGGCACTGCAGGGTAGGGGGGACTCCCCACAGAAAGGGTGGCCCCGGGGTCTCACGCAGCCCCTGCTGCCATGCCTGGCCCTGAGCACACTCACCATGAAGAAGGCGCCACGGTGGTAGTATTTCTGCAGGAACTTGTATTTGCCTTTCACTGCCTTGTTGGTGATGACTTTGCCGTTGGCCCGGAGCTCGGCCCGGCGCTCCTCCTCCGTCAGGTTCCGCATGCGCTCAATCTCTGCCTTTTCCTTCTCCATGCTGCATGGGAGAGAGGCCCCCGAGATTGGCATCCTCGTGGCAGCTCCCAGGACAGAAGCTGTCACCAGCTGCCACCCAAGGGAGTACTGGCAGGGAGCAGAGGCGCCCTGAGGGCAGGCAGAAGGGCTCTGGGCACTTGGTCCAGCTGGGACTCTGCTGCCAAAGGGCAGCCTGAGGAGGAGGTGCCTCAACAAATACTTACGCTTCTCGTTCCTCACGGTCCCGTTTGATGCGCTTCAGCTCACGGACCTTCCAGGCTTCATACTCCTCCTCATCGTTCTCATCATCTGTATCGAGCGCATCCAGTGCTGCCAGTGAGCGTTTGTTCTCCTCCAGCTCCTTCTTTGCTTCCTCTTCTACAATCTGCAGCGAGGTCCAAGCTAAACTTGTTGCAGTGACTGCCTCCCGTGACCCCGAGCCCAGCCCTCCACACCTTGAGCGTGTACTTGCGCCTCTCCTCCGCCATCCTCTTTGCCTCCTGCTCCAGTTCCTTCTGCTTCAGAGCTTCTGCTTCTCGCTCCTGAACTGTGATCCGGTCCTTCCTGAGAGCAGGACCACAACAGCCTTCAGCACTTCCACAAGCCAGCACGACTGCTTGCCTCTCGCTGAGTCCATCCCCTCCCACACCACAGCTGCCTTCAGCCTTTGCCCTCTCCAAGGCCAGGGCTGAGCCCTGGGTCTCTCCCCTGTCTGGGGGCTACTGTGTCCACTTGCCACTGTACGGCCCTTGCCCGAGCACTCCACTCAGACACCACAGGCTGTGCCTGCAGTTACCCCACACAGCTGATGAGAGGCTGTAGGTACAGAGATCACCCCTCCCTGCCCAGCTATGCCCTGCCAGGCTGTGATCAGCCCACCCAGGGGAGGCAAAAGGCTGCCCATAGCAAGGAAGGGCCCACAGCAGTGGGGGCTGCTCAGCCCCCATTTTGCACCTCCCAAATCCTTGCCAGGGCCAGCCCGCGCAGCCACGTCACCTACTTGCGGATGAAGACAGGTTTGAGCCGTGGCTCCATTTCGTCCTCGCTGTCTGTGTACTCCTCATACTCAGACTCTGACTCTGACTCTTCTCCAGACCGACCCTCATCTTCCAACTCCATCACTTCCATCTCCTCTGTTTTCCTCTCCTGTGCTCGCTGACGCATCATGCCGCGCCGACGCTCGATCTCCTACCAGGGACCAGCCCAGAGCATTCAGAGACCAGCCCCACTGCTGCTGCCCTCTCTGCTCTATCAAACAATGTGATGTCTGGAGTGTTGGCTTTGAGAAGATACACCCGCTGCTCAGGATGCAGGGTGGCTTCTCCAAGTGTCCAGCCCCATGCAAGAGGATGGTCACCCATCAATTAAGGCATGGCCAGGTGTAACACTTGTCCAGCTCCACCAAAAACCCCACATATCTGTGCAAACGGGAGTTCCAGGCTGTGCCATTCCAGCTTCCCTAGGCAAATGCACCTCATCATCGATCTCCTCCTCCTCCTCTTCACTGGTGTCCTCCCGCTCCAGCCGCCAGGCGTCCCCCTCCACCTCGGAATCGCTTTCTCCAACCACTTCGGGTTCCACGATCTTGCGGTGTCTCGCCAGGCTGCAACAGGCCCCGGTTACCCCCCGGCACTCGGCCTGCAGAGAGGCCACGGCCAGGTGGCTGTTCCTGACCACTCCCTGCGAGGCAAGCACTGGCACTGCCAGGGGGCACAGCGACACGTCTCTCCCAGAAGGCTGCAGGGGCTGGGCACTGGCAGCTCGTCACTGTCCGTGCTCCAGTAGGAACGGAGCTTTCAATGGGAAGCCTCCCTGTTACTGGAAACAAGCCTGGCAGCGGTTGCACAGGAGGCCAGTGGCACTCAGTGCTGCCCACCCAGAGCACACTTCACGTGGCACTGTCCCTCCCCACTGCCTGGAGCCTCAGCAGGCTGCACTGACTTCTGGTTTGGAGCCTGCTTTTGGCAGCACCCACACAAGTGCACCTGGACGTGTGGCTTTGCCTGGCTGGCTCCCTGCCGGAAAGGAGCCCGAGGCAGAGCACAGCATGGATGTGAGAAGAGTCACAGACTCTCCTGCGCTGCCTGGACAATGTTTCCAGCTCCTTTCCGGTGCAGTTCTTTCCTGCAGTGCGGCAGAGAACACTCAGGCTCCCCAGCCGCCGACAGGCAAAGGGAGCTCAGCTCCTGCCTGACCCAGCACTCACCGCTCCTCCACGTCCTCGGCGATGCGGTTCTGGAGGCGCCGGAGCCGGGGGTCGTTGGCCAGTTCCTCCTCCTGCTCCTCGGGCTCCACCTCCTGCTCCTTCGCCTTCTTGATGAACTGGAACTCCTCGTCCTCCTCCTCCGAGGACTCCATGGGCGCATAGTCGGGCCGCTTGCCCGACACGTACCGCTTCACCTTCACCTTCTCCATGGACAGCTCACCTGCGGGCGCGGGGCCGTCACCGAGGGTCCCGACCCCGCGCGCCCCCAGCCATCCCGACCCCGCGCTCCCCCGCCCACCGCTCACCCTTCTCGTTGCGGACGGGCACGGCGCCCGCCGTGGACTGGATCGGCGGCTGCTTCATGAGGGCGCTGGGGACCGCCATGGTGACGGCGGGCGGGGGCCGGGCCGGGCCGAGCGACGGCCGAGCTGCGCTGCCGACAACGGCTCACCCGGAACCGGAACGGCGGCTGCTTCCGCCGGAACCGGCCCCGCGCTGGGAGCCGGAAGTGACGCCCGGCGCGGGGCCCCTGGCGGGGCCTCCGGACGGCGCCGGCCGTTCTGCCCCCGAGCCCGCGGTTCGGCCCAGCACGGCCCGGGGTGCGCCGGCCCGGGCGCGGGAGGGCGGGCAGAGCCCCGCACAGGGCCGGGCCTGAGCCGGCGCCGCTCGAATAGCGAGGTCCGGGACACCCGTAACGTGCCGGGCTGTGGGACACATCCTGCACCCGGCGAGTTCCTGTTCGAGCTCCCCCGCCACAGCCTGGGCAAAGCGCTTCTCGCTCGGTGCAGCAGCAGGGCCGGTGCGTCTGTGCCGCCCCCGCCCCGAGCGGCTGCTCAGGGCGGAACTGAGGCTCGATGGCCGCGGCCGCTGCTGCTGAAGCCGCCGAGTCCCTCCCGCTCTGCCCCGACAGCCAGAGCAGGCCCTGGCCCAGCCCTCCTGCTGCCAGGCAGCCCCTCCGAGCTCCAGCGCCGCCGCCCGGGCTCCCACCTCGGGGCCGCGGGGCTGTTGCCCGTGCAGCAGGAGCCGCTGCTGTGCCGCAGAGCGGGGCGGGGGAGCCCCCGCGATTCCTGCGTGCAGGGGTGGTGTGAGGAGGGGCCGGGGGTTTCCCTAAGCAGCCCGGTGTTGCCTTTGTCAGCACGTCTCGGCTTCCGATGGGCATGAGGTTTGGTGGTGCCGGAGTGATGGGCTGGTGCAGGATGTCTCGGTGCTCACATCCTGCCACAGAAGATAACCGTTTCTCCTAAGCTGGGTAAAACTGCAACAGAGCCACTGCAGCCACATCTCACCTCTGACTGCTGCCTTCTGCTGGCTTCTCCGAAGAAAGGAAGAGGTTTAAAGGATGAGGTTTTTATCTTCCACGAAGTCTTGCTGGCAGGGGAATTAGGGAAGCAGGGGGACAGGGCCTGCACTGCCAGGTGCCTGCCCTGCAGGTGCTGGAGCAGGACCTTTGTGCCCGTGCAGCAGAGGCTGTGTGGGGAGAGGCCAGCCCTGGCAGCGAGGAAAGCCCAGTGCACATGTGCTTTTCCAGTTGGTGGGTCAACACTGGAGCACAATCCCTAAGGGAGTACAGGAAATTCTTTTCCCTTTGGTGTCCTTGGTCTGGCTTGAGAGCTGTTCCTCTGGAAGCATTTCGTTGAGGTGGTGTTGGGGAGAGCAGACCCAATTCTTGGCAGCAGTACTGTCCTGTTGTGGGCCCAGCTCCACTGGGATGGAGCATCTCAGCAGTGGCTGCAGAGGTCCCAAGGCTGGCTCCCTCCTGGGGCACTTGCCCTGGCCACAGAGATGCTGGTCTGGGTGGATCTGGTTGAGTGACCCTGGTCTGGCAGGGGTGGCTGCCCCAGGCATGGGGGCAGGTGGGCCCAGCCCCTGGCAGCCCCAGCTGGCCGCACCCAGCATCCTGGGCTCTGTCTCTGCTGTGGTGCCAGGGAAGGGGCTCCCTGCAGTCCACTCCACACAGCCCTGTTTCTGCCATAGGCAGGGTTGGGAGCTTTCTCCAGAGCTCCTCTGCTTCAGTATGTCCCTGCACAAGACAGGATGTGGGGGGCTCCCTTGATGCCCTGAAGCTGGTGGTTTGCTTGAGCAACCAAGGCGTTGGTGGCTTTAATGCTCCAGCACCTGAAAGTTCTTCTCAGCCTCCCCCAAGAAGGAGCAAGAGCCAACCCATGTGCTTCTGGCCTTTGCATCCAGATGACAACGGGAGCTCCCGCTCTGTGTTCCATCATCTGATGAGAAGTTGAGAGCTGTCACAGAGTGTTCCCACCTGATTAGTCCTGTGCCAGGGGGCAAGGAGAGAGTTTGGACAGGGTTAAAAGAAACAATTGGCCACAGCAGCTAAGGGCAAGCTTGGGGATTGGACACAAAGCACATACTGTCCCGTTCAGGTGAAGCAAAAGTAAAGATCTGGGCAAACAGGGAAATGCCTTCAAGCCTGGCTTGGTTCTGTGGCCGCAGGCACTGGAGGCTGTGGCAAGAAGCCACCCTTGGCTATGATGTGTCTTTGCCCCATGTCCCCTTTCCCCAGTGCAGTCGCTGCTGACGTGTCAGCCCTGCAGCACTTGGCTGTTGGCAGCCGGGCTGTGGCAGCGGTGGGGGGCACTTGGTAGGGCTGAGCCCCCCATTCCTAGGCTGGTGTCAGGCTGTGGGAGGCTGGCAGTGGCTGGCATGAGTCAGCCTGGGGCACGGGCCAGCCTGCCCCTCAGTGCTGTGCCAGCTGTGCCTGCCGCGCTTTGGGCTGGGTTTGTCTGTGTCTGCAAGCACCCCCTACCCAGCCCACTGAAGCCTGTGGGTACATGGGGCTCCTGCTGCTGGGTGAGTTCCCAGCCTGGTGTTCCCTGGACAAGTGCACTTGCATTCCTGTATGTTTCACTTGTTGGAGCCCCCTGAGTGCCATAGGCACCTTATGGTGCTTGGGCTGGGCAAGGGTGTCCCTGCACCTGCATGGCAGGTGATGGCAGGATGTTGTCATGGGACAGGTGATGGTAGGCTATGTCCTGCAGCCCAGAGCAGGGGCAGAGCTGGGGTAGGTTGATACCTTGCCAGCATTACAGCTGCTGCTGAGAGAGGCAGATAAAGCTCCAGAGCCCCCCAAGCTGCTGCTGTTTGTGTCTGAGGCTGTACCGCAGGACAAGGTCAGGATGTTCCGGCTGGGCCCAAGTCCCTGCATGTGCCCATAGTGAGTGAGATGTTGTGTCTGGGCACTGGAGATAAATAGAGCTGCTGGAGCCAGCAGGACCCTGTGGAGCACAGCTCCTGGCTGGGCCGTGGCAGTCCCAGGCTGATTGCATCCAGTGGGGAGGGAAGGGGCTAGAAAGGCTCCAGGGAAGGGGACTACAGCCTCAGCTTTGGGAGAGGGTGAGGGCAGGTGCATGGAGGGGGCTGGACAGCACAGCAGACGGGCTGTGGGGCTGCCCCTGCACTGGCACAGGATGGGGGAGGCAGAGTGGGCTGCTCTCTGCTGGGTAAATGTTCAGGTATTGATTCCATCCCTCCAGCTGTTTCTGCCTGCTGTCGCTGCCTGTTACATGGTTTCCTCTGCTGTTTGTGTGGGCTCTCTGCTCTTCCTCCTCTGGTCCCTGCTCACTGGCTGCTTCTGCCTCTAAGTCCCGTGGGTTCCCTGGGCTGTGGTGCCTGTGTGAAGGGGTGCAGCCCCATGTTGTTCTGCCTCCCAGGGAGCTGGGCAGATGGGCAGTTGCGTCACTGTTGGGCTTGGGCAATCTGCAACCTGAACGTCAAAAATTGACCTGTTTTCTCATGAAAGTGGGTTTCTATTGATTGTATGTGCAGCTGGTCCACACCGCACAGTGTGCTCAGTGCAGGGGGGTCTGTCCCAGCCCCAGTGAGCAGTTTGGCCCCTGTGCCTGTAGTGTGGGCCCCACGGGATCCTGGCAGGGCAGACCTTGCAAGACAGGACAGTGTGGCTGGCTCACAGCAGGGCTGCTGATTCACTGGGCATTGCTGCATGGAGCAGCTGCTCCTGGTGTCTCCAGCACTGTGCCAGTGCCTCTGAGCCATGGCCCCCCAGTCTGAGAGGAGGGTTCATGCTCCTGACAGATGTGGCTGCACTAACTGCTTCACCCTCTTGCTGTACCATGGCTGGGACAGAGAGGGATGCCAGGCAGTCCTGTCTGGTGAGGGGGGCACAGGAGCTGCTCAGATCTGTGCTCGTGGCTCTCCTCTCTGCTCTGTCTGCAGCTGGGCTTCAAAGGGGGCTGCCGGGACAGCGTGTCCCTTCCCTGATCGTGGCACTGTGCCACCCACAGCCAAGTGCTCACCAGCCCAGGCGTTGTCTTTGGCAAGGCAGTGGGGCCCGCGCGGGTCCCAGGCTGGTGGTTTATGTAAGAGTTCAGTGCTTCCTGCCTGCCTGCCCCGCGGCGCTTCGATAAGCCCGCGGTGACAAGGGCCCTTTGTCAGGTCCTCTCCCCAGCACCACATATCACAGGGCCAGGTGCAGCGGTGCCTCACCTGCCCTGGCACGGCTGCCAGCGCCCAAAGGAGGCAGATAAGGCACATGGGTGGGGCAGGCAGCCTGCCTCCCACCCCACCTCCTGCCACCGGGCCAGGTCCAGCTGCAGGCCTGCCCCCGTTCGTATGTCCTCCATATAACTCCGGGGCACAGCCGGCTCTGCTGTGCATCCAAGGGCCAGCCTGGGCTGGTCGGCTGCAGGGCCGACTCCTGAGCGTGCTGCAGTGGCATCAGGGTGAGTGCTGTGTGTCCAGGGTGTGCCAGGCCCCCGGGCTGCCCAGCAGGACTGTGACCCTGAGAGTGCGCCTGGGACATCACAGCCCCTGCAGCCGGTGGTCCTGGTGCAGCTCTTTGGGCTGAATGCTGGGGTCTGCCCAGCCTGAGCGTGGCCGTGGTGCTACCCTGCGGAACCAACCCAGTTTAGCACAGAAACCTGACCTGTGCCAGATTTTCTGGGCTGCTCTCAGCATCTCAGTTACCAAGGTGACCGTTTCCTGTGCGATTACTAATGCTTCATGATCTTGATCATGGTATCTGAGTGACTTCCTTTCCATAAAGGAGCACTAGGACCCGCTCCTGCCTGGGGCTGCCAGAGCCATTGCAGGTGTGGAGGATTCAGGTCAGTTTGGGTTCTGCTGCTCTTGCATTACTCGTGACACAGTGGATTGTTTTTTACAAATGACTGAAGCAATTTCACTTCTCATCTTTTCTCCTTGGTGGGTCTCTCTCCTGAAACAGGGCTCATGCATTTTCCTTGTGTTGCTGCTTTACAGACAGTTTCTCTGTCAGGCTGCTGCACACTGATCTGGAGCTGCACCCCCAAGTTACGGACCCCATGGGAAGGCGAGTGCTAATCCCAGAGCCTGGCTGGGGAACTCCGGCTCCGGGGGCTGCCAGGGCTGGAACAGGCTGGTCTGGCTGCGCCGTGTCCCGCCAGCCCCATGTTGAAGCGTAACCCACCGCCTGCTGCACCAGGCGGGAGACGGGGCATCTCCGATGTGCCCTGCGCTGCGGGTGCCCTCGTACCCCCGGTCAGTGCCAGGGACCCATGGGGGGCTCACGGCTCTCAGGGGGCAGATCCGGGTCTCTTGCTTGGGCTGGCACAGGTAACCCCCAGGTGGGCACGGACAGGCCCGCGCAGGAGAGGCTGCGTTAAGCCCCGGGCCATGCCCGGCGCTGGCGGGGCGGAGCGGCCCCGGTTCTGGCGGAGCCGCGGGCGGGGAGCTCGGAGCGGGTGCCGGGGGTCGGTGCCGGGCCCGGCACTGCGGCGGGCGGGGCGGGCGGCGGTGACGGCATCCGGCGGCGCCCGGCGGAGCGGCGGCCGGGCCGGGCCGGGCCGGGCCGAGCCGAGGGAGCCGCGCGGGCCGGTGGCTCGGCCGTCGGGGCGGGGCCGGGCGGCGCTGACAGCTGCGCGGCGTAAACAAGCGGCCCCGCCGGCCGCCCCGGCCGCCCCTGCCTGGGCCGGGCCGGGCTCCGGGGCGGGCGCTCCGGGCGCCCCGCGGCGTGACGCGGCGCCGCTGACAAACGGGCCCGGCCGCCGGCGGGACGGCGAGGAGCGGAGCGGGCAGGCCTCGCGGTAAGGGCGCGGGACCCCGGCCGGGGACGGCTCGACCCGTCGGCCCCCGCGGTTTGACAGCTGGGGCGGCCCTGCCGGTGGGCCCCGAGAGGCAGCGGGGTCGCGGCCGCTGGGCAGGCTCGGGGCGCTGCCCGTGGGGACGTGCGGTCCCCGCGGAGCCGCGTCCGGCCGCCCGGCGTCATCGGGGAGCGGGCGGGGGGCCGGGGCAGCCGCGCTCGGAGCTGCGGCGGGGGCGGGCAGAGCCGCCGCTGCGGGAGGCCGAGGGGGAGCCGGGCCGCGTCCCGCCGCTCCCGCGGCCCCAACACGGCCGCCCCCGCCGCCGGAGCCGCCCCGGTGCGGGCCCGAGCTGCCCCCGCGCCCAGCGCTTCGCAGGCGGCGGGTCCGGCGTGGAGGCCGCGCGGGGTCCGGGCTGTTGTCCCGGGGCGGGGCTGTCCCCACGTGGAGCGGTCACCGCCGGAGTGGGGCGGCTGCTGGCGCCGCGACCACCGAGGTGCGGGACAGTGCCTGGCTTGGGGCCTGGCTCGGGGCCAGGTGCTGGTGCGGAGATCAGCCGTGGCAGACAGTCTCCCCTCGTCCGTGCTTGCTGCTCCCTGCTCATGCGGTAGCTTTTTGCCTTCCCTGGGTGCCCTGGGAGCCTTTCCCACTGGAAACTGCTGTGGGCCCTGGCACAGTCCTGCGCGCGGGGTTGCTGTCCAGCCTCCGGCGGGTGCCTCGACTGGTCGCTGAGGGGAAGCCTCGCTGTGCCAGAGTCGCAGCACTGTCTATGCCGCAGCCTGTGGCGAGGTCTCCGGCGGCTGCCAGGAGCTGTCTCCTCCGCTGGCAGCATCGCAGGCTCCCGGTTCGCTGTGGCCGCTGCTGGCCACAGGGGAATGGGGCTCCTCTGGGCTCTGCTAGCGCTCACCTTTCCCGCTGTCTCTGAAGCACAACCAGATGTTCCAGAGCCCTTGTGAAGCTCGCCCTGGCACCATCATACCGTGTGCTCCCTGGCGCTGGGTGGGTCACTCCCTACTCTGTTCCCACTATCTTCTTGGATTTGCCCTCCCACGTGGTGTGAGAGGTCCCTGGACATTCCTGGGTTCATGCTGGCATACACCTCTTTTCCTGGTCCTGGTTTCCTCCCTGTTATGAAGATGAGTCACAGCGGTGTCACCATGTTGTGCTCCGGAGGAAGGACAGAGCAGAGCTGCTGCTGGTGGCAGGCAGTGCAGCGTTTGGCACAGCTGCCAGGCGTGGCCTGCTCGATGGCTGTGGAGGTGTCGGCTTGGGGTCTGCTAACTGCAGAGCAGGGACTGTCTGTGGCTTTCCTCCTGCCAGTGTCTAATTTAGCTGGGGTTCCTTGCACAGTGCTTGGGGACATCTATGGTTTCCCTTTGGGACTGGAGAGGCAGGCCTCCCACCCTGGTTGCTCCCAGCTCTGCAGCAAGATATGACCATCCCAGCTGGAGCAGCAGGAGGAGCAGTGTCCCTTGCCTTGCCTTTCCACCTCCTTCAGTGCGCTCCTTCTCTCTCAGTTGCTTCCCCCTGTTTGTAAGCAAACATTGGGCAACAGGCAAGGTAAACAGCAGCTCAGTGCCAGGGCAGGCACGCTGGACTCCCTGCTGAGCCGGGCGCCTGCTCGTCTGTCTGTGCCGTGGTGGGCAAGCAGGGGCTGTGTGCCAGGGCCCCCTTTCTGGATGCCAGAACCACGGCTCAGTGCAGCACAGCCTGACCTCTCTGGGTCTGAGGAAAGGTACCCTGGGCCTGACTACTGCCCTGTCTCTCTGCAGATCGTGCTGCTGTCCCAGACGCCCTGTTCCTGTGCTGTTGTGGGCTCAGCCCCATGAGGTCTTGGGCTGAGTGGGGACCAGCAGGGCAGAGAGGCCGGCACGCCCTGGAGTGCTGACGCTGGGAGACCACTGGACCTGCCGCTCCTGGGACCCTCCTGCTCCTGGCTCTAGGAACCCCGATTCTCTGATGGATCTGAGGCCCTGCTCGCTGCTGGTGCTCTGGACTCTGGTGGTTGCTCTTGCTCTCCTGGCTCAGGAGGTGCTGGCCCAGCATATTTACACCAACACCTGGGCTGTGCTTGTCCCTGCAGGGCCCCAGGAGGCTGAGAGGCTGGCCAGGAAGCATGGATTCCTTAATCTGGGCCCGGTAAGTGCTCTGCTTCCCTCTCCCTGTGGAGCCAGTGTTCTCTGCTGTGGTCTGGGTGGGCATTGAGCTTGGCCGTGGAGCCAGCTTGGGGGCTGCTCCTCTTGGCAGCAGGGCCACTGTATTTTTGCCTGTTTGCTGCAGCCTTCTGGCATCCACTGCCTTGACTCAAGTGTGGCAATTAACTGGATGGAGCCAGAGCCTACCTCTGCCAGCAAGACAGTTTGGTGGCACGGCACACGACCTGCTGGAGGGGGATGGAGGAAAAGCCCATCCCAGTGTGAAAGAACTGGACTGGCAGTGCTGTGTGCTGGTGGAGGATGGAAGGGCTCCTGGTTCCCACTGGTGTGAGCTGCCTCAGTGTGGCATGGCCTCAGCTCAGCTGGGGCTGCAGCGCTGTCTCCAGGGTGTTCACTGAGTGGCTCTGACAGCAGCTGCGTGTCCTTGACCCTAAACTGCCTTTGGCAGAAGGTGTGACAACAGGTCCCCACCACGCTCTGCTTCCCCTGCCCTCAGCCAGGGACTACGCAGTGCACATGGCCATACTGGGGCTGAGCTGGTTCTCTGGGAAGGAAGTGCGGGGTGAAATCCCAGAGGAAATTGCACAACTGGGAGCTGTGGCATCAGAACCTCACTGTGAGCAGCTGCTGGGAGCTGTGGCAGTGGGAAGGTGGCTGCTGCAGGAGCCAGCAGGACCTTGTCCTGCCACCTGAAAGGAGCCTTTCATGGGCACTGCATACGCAGGGAGCCCCAAGTCCTCTGGGGCTTGTGGTAGAGGAGGGAGGTGTGATGCTTGTGGCTGGTCCCCACTGAGATTGTCTGTGCTGTGGGGGCCATGGCATGGCCTCACGCAGGTGCTATTAGTGTGGAAGTGGCTCAAAACTGGTTTCAGGGGAAAGAACTTGTCAGGCCAGAGCTGCTGCCATGCTGCAGGGACTGGGAAAGTGGCCCAGGGTATGTCCCTCTAGGCGGGATCTCTGACAGGACCTTTCAGAGTGAAGATGGGGTTGAAGTGCCATCAGCCTGCTCCTGGCAGTGCTTCCCATTGCACTGTGTGCCAGGTCCCAGGCCTGGCTGCCAGAGCCAAGGGGCACTGGCTCTGTGGCCATGTCTTCACCGGTGCAGGGTCCTGTGCCTCAGCTGGGAGCCCAGGCCTCTCTGGGATCTGTCCTGGTGACCCATAGATGTTCTGTGCCAGCTCTGCCGTTGCCTTCTCCCACACCGTGGTTCTGCAACTGGAGGCTGGTGCATCTCCCAGTCTCTCTGGCCCCTTGCTGCACCCCTTGGAGCTGCAGTGAGGCCATCCTTTGCAGGCACAGCCTTGCGTGCTGTGGCACCCTGAGCTGTGGTGGGAGCCCCTGGTTTGGGCATGTTTTCTTCCATTCTGAAGCCTGTCCCTGTGTCTATGCTGTGGGACAAGACTTGGCTGGCCTGGGCTTCGCAGAGGGGCTGTAGTGGCCTGGTGGGAAGAGCAGGGCTGGAAGGAGCCTGGCTTTCCCTCCCGGAAGGTTTCTAGGTTGCTGCTCCTGGGATTTGTGTCGCTGGGACAGGATGTGCAGCCAGGCTGGGAGGGGGAGGGCTGGGTGCTTCTGGCGGTGCCCCAGTGAGAGGCCCCCAGGGTCCTTATCTGAGAGGATCCTGGCCTCAGCCTGGGGTCTGGACACTGTCCCTGAAGCTAAGATGTCCTGGTGTACTCCCGGCTCTGCTGCTGCCTGTAGAGCTGGGGCCAGTGGCACCTCAGGCAGAGAGGTGCCAGGGCCCATGACTGGTGCCAGTGGCCTCAAAGAGGACCCAGGGGACAGTGTGAGGAGGCAGGGGTCAGAGGAGAGGAACGGATGTGGCAGTGGAGTGGGAGCATGGGGGTTTGCACTGTTGGGGTTGTGCAAAGGAGGGGCAAGAGGGAAGGGCACTGCTGGTGCCACTGTTGAACTGTGCTGGCAGGACAGTGCCAGCCTGGTTTGCCTCCCAAACCACTGGTCTGCCAGTCCAGCACGTAGCCCAACTTCCAGGACTAGGCGAGCGTGCAGGCAGCTTTCTGGCCCTGGGGCTGGCTGGAGCAGCCTCAGGCTGTGGCTAGAGGTTGGGAAGCGGTGCTGAGCTGGCACTGGGGAGACATGGTACTGGGGGGTGGCTCTGCCCTTGCTGAGGACAGGGACTGTGGGGATTAGGGTGGAAGCATGTGGGCTGGCTGGCTCCTGGCTGCCACTGCGGTGTCTGTACAGACCTAATCCAGTCGGATGACCAGGCAGAGCCAGGATCTGTGTGCAGGAACAATTGGGGCTCTGTCTGTACCCCTGGAGGGGGTGAGGGATGCTGGGGGAGGGTAACCAGCCTGCGCTTTGCATTCCTCTGCCAGCCCATAGCAGAGGCTTTGAACCTCGGCACCTCCCCAAGGGCTCTGAACTGCCAGGCATCCCGGGGAGTTCTCGGTGGACATGGTGTGCTAGGGGAACAGGTCCAGAGTTCGAGGTGAACTACGTGACTGCAGCCCGAGCTGCTGCCCTGTGGCCGAGGGTGCTGCTCAGCCAGGTGTGCCTTCCCTCCCTGCTTGGCCCAGGCTGTCCAGACTGGTGGCACATCTGCAGAGCTCTGATAAGCTGGGGAGCTTTGTTAGCCACAAACAGACTGGTTTGGGGTAGGCTGAGGTGAAGGACGAGATGTCCTCATGTTCACACAGCCACCATGGCCCATCCCTGTTGGCTCTGGCACAGCCTGGGCAGATGGATCCTACCTGCAGCTGCAGCTTGGGCTCCGTGGCTCCCAAGGGACTGGCTGGGTGCTCAGCCCCTTCTCCCTAGTCCAGGCAGGCTGCTGGGCTAGGAGTCCCTGGCTGGCTGGGGTGGGGCCACTGCATCCACCAGCCCCGGGATGTGTGGGAAGGGATACGGAAATGACAGCGCTGGAGAGGGTTTGGAGTTTAAAAATAACTGTCTGGGCAGTGGCCGGACTGTGCTGGGGTCCCAGGCTGGGCTATCCACCTATGTGTGGAAGTGGAGCTGGGGTGAGCACAGCGTGGCTCCTCTGCAGTGGGAGTTGGACCCTGCTGGGATCGGAAGCCTGCATGCCCCCACCCTCTTCCCCTGTGGAGCTGGCTGTGCCCCACATAGAGACTGGCGCTGGGTAGGTGCTCTAGTGGGGTGCCTGGGGAGAGGGGCTCTGCCAGTGGCCTGTCCAGGGATGCAGAGGTGGGTGCAGAGTCTGGTGCAGACCCTGCCCTGGCTGAGACCACCTGGGGTGAGGGGCTTGGAGCCCCTGGGACCGTCCTCCAGCAGGAGCTGGTTGGTGCTGGGAAAGGAGCCATGACTTTGTCTCCTGAGGCTGGTGTCTCACCCAGGCTGGCTCCAAAAGGCCTGGTCCTCTCTGCCACTGCTTGCCTGGGGCCTCCCTTCTAGGGACAGGGACAGTCTGAGACTTGCTGCCCTGTGGGACCCATGGAAGGATGAAGTGTGCAGAGGCTGCATTTCTGCAGCCCCAGGGTCTTTCCAGCTGTCCTGTCACCAGGAGCCAGAGCCTCTCACAGGAAGTTCTGTCCCGTATACCTGGACACACACCCCACCTGCCACTCTAGAGTGGGAGGCCCAGCCTGCCTGTGGCAGCCCTGGGGCTCAGAATTGCAGGTGATGGGGCTGGAGAACTGAGGAGTCTGTCCCATGAACGGCATTTTTGTGTTGCAGATCTTTGACGACTATTACCACTTTCGGCACCGTGGTGTGGTGAAGCGTTCCCTCTCGCCCCACCAGCCCTGGCACAGCCGCTTGGCCAGGGAACCGCAGGTTTGTGTGTGGGATGGCTGGCCTTGGTCCCGGGCACTTCACATGGCCATGTGAGCAGCACTGGGCACAGGATGGGGCTGAGCTCCCTTGACCATCCCCTGCCTGAGCTGGGTGGAAGCTCAGCACGTGTCCAGCAAGGGCAGGGGTTGGTGGAGCCAGTGCCACTGGCCTGTGGGCTGCTGTGAATACAGGGCCTGGGGCAGCCTCTGCTCCTGTGAGAGTTCTGTGTCCTTGTATGTGCGACAAGGCCTGCAGGGCAGTGCCGGGTCCCAGTGCAGCAGTATGGGAGGGCTGCCATGATCCCCATCCCCTGGCTCCAGCCCAGGCCCTGGAAGGCATGTGGTGTGGCGGCTCTTGGCAGTTCATGGCTCAGTGGAGCTCAGTGCTCTGATCGTCCCGCTCTGCTGGAGCGCAGCCTGTGCAAGGCTCGGCTGGGCAGGAGGCCGGAAGGGCTGGGCTGGGGGCTGCCATAACTCTGGGAAGTTTGATCCTCTGCCAGGCCAGGGCTGTCTGTAAGCTCCCCAGGGAGAGCCCCTCCAGGCAGGCTGGGTGCAGGGGCCTGGGAGGCTATTGGCATGAGGGACCCCCTGCTCTCTCTGTCTCCAGGTGCAGTGGCTGGAGCAGCAGGTGGCAAAGCGCAGGACCAAGCGGGACATTTTCATGGAGCCCACGGACCCCAAGTTCCCACAGCAGTGGTACCTGGTGAGTGCTGGATGACGAGGGGACACACAGTCACAATAGCAAGTGCAAGTCTGGAGATGTAGATGTGGCACCTGAGGAACTGCTGTCAGGCAGCTGCTGCCAGGTTGGCAGGGAGGAGAAAGGGGAAGGCCTGAGACAGCCACCTGGTGTTGTGTGATGGGAACACCCCAGGGAAGAGGCTCTGCTCACAGGGCTTTGACTCCCTGCTGGGGAGCTGGGAGGGCTGGGGAGGGGCCAGGGCTGGACTGGGAGGTGCAACCCTTTTCCTGGCCTGGGAATAGTCTGTGCCCCTATCTGCATCCTGGATCTTAGGCACAAGCCTGATCTCTGCAAAGGGAGCTTTGTCTGTGGGTCCCAAGCAGAGTCTGACGCTCAGTCTTCTCAGAGCAGCCCTTCTCAGCTTACTGTGCCCAGCCCTGTGTCTGGGTCACGGGGGTTCCTTGTTCCTACTCACAGCAGAGCAGGGTGAGGACTGGGGAGGCTTTGGTCACACCCCCACTGCAGTGCCCACGGCTGGCATAGTTCCTAGTGCCAGGGTTTCTTTTGGCAGTACAACACAAACCAGCGGGACCTTAATGTGCGTCAGGCCTGGGAGCAGGGATACACAGGCAAGGGCATCGTGGTGTCCATCCTGGATGATGGCATCGAGAAGAACCACCCTGACCTGGAGGCCAACTATGTGAGTGTGGGTGATGCCCATAGGGCAGAGTGCTGCAGGAGCCGGTCTGGGTGTCTGTGTCCTCACAAGGCAGTCCTGGAGCTGTGAGGTGCAGGGCTGGTGCCTGCCGTGGTGGGACATGGAGGTGGGACTGGAGCCTGCCCACTCTGCACAGACCAGCCTCAGGCTGTGGAGTGCATGCATGGAGTGAGGGAAGTGGGCTCGGTGGCACAAGTAGACAGTCTCCAAGTGCCCAGTTTGTCTTCCAGGACCCAGGGGCAAGTTTTGATGTCAATGACCAGGATCCAGACCCGCAGCCCCGCTACACACAGATGAATGACAACAGGTGAGGCAGGAGGGAGCAGGGAGGATGCAGAGACCAGATGTGGCAGGGACTCAGTGCAGTGCCACCCACCATGGCCTGCAGGAAGCTGTGGGGCTAGCAGCACACTTCTGCCCCGTGAGGAGCCCCCCATTTCCCCTTGGACACGAGCAGCATCCTTTGTCTGCCCTTTGCTGGTGCATGCTGTTGAGTGCCCTGGCTCTGGAGCAGGAGGGCAGGTGGAGGAGCCTTTGCTGGTCTCCTGGCTGGGGGTTGCTGGGTCTGCAGCCAGTGCCCACCCCTGTACTCCACTCCTTGTGCCCCTTGTGAGCACGCTGTGTCCTGTTTTGGCTGCAGGCATGGCACGCGCTGCGCCGGGGAAGTGGCTGCTGTGGCAAACAATGGGATCTGTGGTGTCGGAGTGGCTTACAATGCCAGGATTGGAGGTGGGTGCTGCCCTGCCCTGTGCTGGGCCCTGCAGGCGCTGAGTGGCTGTAGGAGCAGCTGAGCCGGGAACCTCAGCACTGCTGGCTGGAGCATCCCTGTGACATCCTGTGGCACAGGGGGCAGCAGGGGTTGGAGGGTTTTCGCCATAGCACTGTGGCCACCCTGCCCTGTCCAGTCGCTGGTGACATCTGCTCTCTGGCCCTAGGCGTGCGCATGCTGGATGGGGAGGTGACTGATGCTGTGGAGGCCCATTCCTTGGGCCTCAACCCCAACCACATCCACATCTACAGTGCCAGCTGGGGCCCTGAGGACGATGGCAAGACTGTGGATGGCCCGGCCCGGCTGGCAGAGGAGGCTTTCTTCCGTGGGGTCAGCCAGGTGAGCAGGAAGGTTTGCTGGGGGAGAACTGGCCTGGCTCCTGCCCCTTTCCCCAGGTCTCCCTTTCTCTGCCTACCCTGGTTGTTAACCTGGTCCTTCTGGGATGAGCCATTTCTCAGCCCATCTCCGGGATCAGGCTCTGTTGGTTTTTCTTGTTCTTCCTGTATGATGGCTGTGAGTCAGGGCTTCTCCCAGGTGGTGTCTCACCTTTCTGAGAAGCCCTGTGCTTCCCACTGTGAGGGCTCCTGTGTGGGACAGTCTCTGCGTGCTCTCCAAGGACCTGTGCTGGTGTTTGTCTGGCTTTGTGCCAGCTGCTCACCCTCACTTTCTCTGCCTGTCCTCACCCACTATACCCATGTGCTGGCGGTGTTGCCTCCTGGGGAGCTGTGTCGTGTTCCACCCTGGATTCCCTACAGAGAGTCGCAGGCAGTGCTGCGCCAGCTCTGTCACCCCTGCTGCAAGGGAAGCGACCATGCTTGGGTACTGAGCTGAATCCAGGGTTGTGCCATTGGCTCCCTCAGTGCTGCAAGGCACTGCAATCCCATGCAAACAGAGTCAGCCTGAGTGACTTCCAAGAGGAAAAAGACTTTGGCTTTTGGACGCCTCACATTGACAGGGCTTCCTGCCACCTTGTGTCTCCCCCATGGGGACAGCCCTGGAGTCGCTGTTGAGGTGCCTGGCACCCTCCATAGGCATGCCGGGCTGTGACCAGGGTGTCTTGCTGTCCCCAGTGTCACAGCTGCATCTGCTCAGTCTTTCCCACTTAGGCTACAGGAGCCCTGGGACCAGTATTGTCCACTTGTCCCCAGCTCCAGCCTGGGACTTCTGTCTGTGGTGGTGCCGGTGCTGGCGCTCACCCTGTCTCTGTTGCCAGGGCCGAGGCGGTCTGGGCTCCATCTTCGTCTGGGCATCCGGGAATGGGGGCCGCGAGCACGACAGCTGCAACTGTGATGGTTACACCAACAGCATCTACACGCTGTCCATCAGCAGCACCACACAGTATGGCAACGTGCCCTGGTACAGCGAGGCCTGCTCCTCCACCCTCGCCACGACGTACAGCAGCGGCAACCAGAACGAAAAGCAGATCGTGAGTAGGGGCTGCTGCTGTCTGCAGGCCCTGAGCTTCGGGGGATGGAGGGGCCTGCAGCAGCTCCCACCCTGGCATTCTTCCTCACAGGTGACAACTGACCTCAGACAGAAATGCACCGAGTTGCACACTGGGACATCAGCCTCGGCACCTCTGGCCGCTGGCATCATTGCCCTCGCCCTGGAAGCCAAGTAGGGGCAAGACAGAGGGGGCTGGGCAGGGGTGGCTGTGCCAGCCCCACCTGGCAGCAGTGCCTGGACACAGACCTGTGTGGGGCCAGCAGGAGCTGGCACTGACCTGAGCCCCATGTCTCCCTGCAGCAAGAACCTGACTTGGCGGGACATGCAGCACCTGGTGGTGCAGACCTCGAAGCCTGCTCACCTCAACGCCAACGACTGGGTTACCAATGGTGTTGGCCGCAAAGGTACCAGGGTGCTGGGGAGGGACCAGGGGCACCACTAGTCTGGGGGTGCTGGGGCACAGAGCACCCTGGCAGGTGGAGGAGGCAGGAGGCCCTGGTGAGCATGCAGCATGGCTGGGCAAATATCCCTGACTTGGGTACCCTTAGGAGTGGTGCTGACTCCCTCCTTGTCCATAGTCAGCCACTCCTACGGCTACGGCCTGCTGGATGCCGGGGCCATGGTGAGCCTGGCCAAGAACTGGACAACAGTGGGACCTCAGAGGAAGTGCGTCATCGACGTCCTTGCGGAGCCCAGGTAAGGGCTGGTGAGCCTAGGAGGGCATCACCTGGTGTCTGTCCAGTGCAGGAACTTGAGAGCCTCTGGGCATCCTTCTGCGAGAGCCTGGGCAGAGTTGGGAAAGGCACTTTCAGCTGTCCAGCACCAACCTTAGCTGCTGAGCCTACCTGCTGTGGGGCTGGGCTGGTGGGTGTGGACGGGCTGGGGCGCTGCAGTTGGGGCACAACCAGCACAAGTCATCCTGGACAGAGCGGCTTTTCAGGGGGCAGACAGAAGCTCCTTTGACTCCTGCTTGGCTGCCGCCACCACAGGGCAACATGTGCAGTCTTGTGTGCAGCTGGGGCACTCCTGGGGGGTGCCTGGGCATGGAGGGAGCCAGAGCTGGTCTCTGCCCTGACCGCCTGGGGATAAAGCCCTGACTGGACACAGTGGTCACATCCTTTGCTGGCACCAGTACCAGCGCTGGGAGGCAAGCAGCTGCATGCCAGCAGCAGGATGGGGATGGCTGTGCCCATCCCATCCCTGGCCATGCCGTGCAGGGTGCAGCTGGCCTGCAGTGTGTGAATAAAGGGCCCATTCAGGGCTGCATGGGGCAGTGGCTGGAGAGGCAGCACTGGGCAGCACAGACCCCCTCATGCCTGGGAGCTGGAGCACTGTCTGCACCAGTCAGGGAATGGCCTGAAGATGCTGCCACTCCCATCTACTGCAGAGTTGATTCCTGCTTTGGCTGCACTGGTGCACAGTGCCCGGTCCCCAGGGCAGCTGCAGAGCCCCACAGAGAGAGTGGGGACTGGGGCACCCTGTCATGTCTCCCTGGTCTGAGACTGGCCTCACTCATGCCCAGCCTTGGCAGGGACATTGGGAAGCGCTTGGAGGTGCGGCGGAAGGTGGATGCCTGCCTGGGGAAAGCCAACTACATCAGCCGGCTTGAGCATGCGCAGGCCAGGCTGACACTGTCCTACAACAGACGTGGGGACCTGGCCATCCACCTGGTCAGCCCCATGGGCACGCGCTCCACCCTCCTGGCTGCCAGGTAGGTGCCAGGTTGTGGGGTGCTCCAGGCTGGACCCCAGCCCGGGCTGGCACAGGGGAGTTTGGGATATGTTGGCACCCACATTTTGCCCCTGTCACTCAGGCCCCATGACTTCTCCGCTGATGGCTTCAATGACTGGGCCTTCATGACAACACACTCGTGGGATGAGGACCCCTCTGGGGAGTGGGTGCTGGAAATTGAGAACACCAGTGATGCCAACAACTATGGTAGGGCTGGGCCTCTCACTCCACTGCCTCCCTTTAAGTCTGAGGTGTGTGGCCACCTGGCTTCCCTCCGTGCTCCCAAGCTGAGTGGCTGATAACACCTCTGATGTTTTGGGTGACCTGGCTGGGGAGAGACTGGATTTGGGCATGTGGGGTGGGGATGCACCCCCTCAGGCAGCAGGAGTCTGGGCAGCAGGTGACTCTATGCCAGCTGGCCTGACCTCCCTGCCCCATAGGCAGCCCTTTGCAGGGGTATGGCCCCACATCAGGAACTGTGCCAAATGGTAGGCACAGCTCTCCTTGTCCCCTGGCAGCTGTGGAGGGAAGCACTGTGAGCCTCCTCCCTGTGCCTGTCCCAAGCATATGAGTGGTCTCACAGGCACCTTGATGGTTCTCACCCCCCATCGTTGCAGGCACGCTGACCAAGTTCACACTTGTGCTGTATGGGACGGCCACCGACTCCCCCAGCCTCTCCAACCAGCTGGAGAGCAGTGGCTGCAAGACCCTGACCCCCAGCCAGACCTGCGTGGGTGAGTGTGGAGCTGGTGGGGAGGCAATGAGGGGCCAAGGCAGCCCCCAGCCCGTGCTGACACTGTCTGTCCCACAGTCTGTGAGGAGGGGTACTACCTGCACCAGAAGAGCTGCCTGAAACGCTGCCCTCCTGGCTTTGCACCTGGTGTCCAGAGCACGCACTACAACCTGGAGAACAGTGTGGAGCCCATCACGCCCCACCTCTGCCTGCCCTGCCACCCCTCCTGTGCCACCTGTGCGGGACCTGGCCCCAACCAGTGCCTCACCTGCCCTGCTCACTCTCACTTCAGCAGTCTGGACCTCTCCTGCTCCCACCAGACACAGAGCAGCCGTGCATCCCCTGCCCTGGCAGATGGTGAGGGGCCGGCCGAGGCCCCCTCTCGAGTCAACCTGCCTGTCCTCATCGCCAGCCTCAGCTGCATCCTCATTGTCATTGTCTTTGTCACCATCTTCCTGGTGCTGCAGGCACGCTCAGGCTTCAGCCTGCGGGGCGTGAAGGTCTATGCCCTGGACAGTGGGATTATCTCCTACAAGGGGCTGCCCTCCGACATCTGGCAGGAGGAAGGCCCCTCCGAGTCAGATGGTGAGGATTATGAGGCCCACAGCGAGAGGACTGCCTTCATCAGAGACCAAAGTGCCCTTTGATGAGCCCTCCTGCCCCTCCCTCCTCCCTGCCCAGCACTGCGGGGCTGCGGCAGGTGAGGCTGAGGGGCCCCGGACTCTGCCCCTGTCCCATTCCCACATTGCAGCAGCCTGAGGCTCCCACCTGCTGGCACCATCCCTCTGCCCCAGCCTGGGTGGCCTGGCACAGCCCTGCTGGCACCATCCCCAGCACGGCACCGCCCCAGTCTTGCACCATCTCTCCTGGCCCCACATCCATCCTGTGCCCCATGCTGGGGTGTTTGGTGGCAGTGGGGCCCCTGGTCCTGTGCTGGCAGGACCCTACCCTGTGTCTCCTACCCTGAGCAGGCACCTGCTGCTTGGGGTCCCATGAGTCCTTCAGGGTGGGCAGCTTGTGGGTTCTGTGGGTTGCCGTGGCTCGAGGTGGGCTGTCTGGGACAGGGGTGGCTCTGCCTTGCAGGGCTGAGCCCCCATGGCACAGTGTTCCCCCGCTGCCCTCAGCCCCCAACAGGCTGTGTCACTGGCTTGGTCCATTGTGTCCTGGCTCCCTGTCACCTGGCCAGGCCTGTCTGTCTCCACCTGAGCCCTTCAACAGCAATAACGGCCAGGCCTTGGCTGCCGCTGCCGGCTTGCCTGCTCTCTGCCCATCCCACCATGACTGCCTGCAGGGGGCAGGAGCCCTGGCACCGCGGAGTGGGGGGCCAGGCACTGCCTTCCCCTGTGCCTGTGATGCAGCCCAGGGCCTGGGTAGGGACCCCTCGAACAGACCTTGCTCTGGGGGCCTACCCCAGGCCCTGCTGTTCTGCCACCAGGCAGGGCTCAGGCAGCCCTGGTGCCAGCACTGTCCTGGCTCTGCCTGCACCCCGCCTGTGCCAGGCAGCGCCTGGCAATCCTGCAGGCCCAGTCCCCCGACGTGCCTTGCCCCCATTTGGTGACAATCCGTTCTGCCCCCCACCAGAGCCCCTTCCCTCGCTGCCCCTTCCCCGCGGGCTGGGGGCTGGTGCCGCGAGCCCCTTTGCCGTCCGCTGCCACACACCGGGGCCGTGGCACGGGTTCCCACCCGCGCCAGCCACAGATGGAGCTGCTGGCCAGGGGCCACAGGACTATTTTTCTATAACAACTTTTTGGTGCACAGTAATTTTTTCTTGTAATTTAATCAGCCAGGAGCTGCCTCCTGAGCCTGTTTTTAATTTAATGGATGTGGATATAACGCTAGAGAGACTGAGTTATTAAATGTTCAGATCTATGCAAACCAGCTCTGCTCCCTGTGCTCTTGTGTGGGCACCCTGACCGGGGTGGCAGCCTGGCCACAGGTCCCAGGGGCACCTGGATCTGCTCCAAAGCTGCAGGAGAGGGGTCAAGAACCGCCCTTCTCTGACTGTGGGCAGGAGCCAGTGCTGGGCAGGGCATGTGGTGGGGACAGGCGGAGACTACCTCACCTGAGCCAGGGGAAGCAGCTTCTTATGAGGACCTGCAGCAAGGACAGCTCATTCCAGAGCTGGCTGTGGTGAGTGGAGAAGGGGCAGGGGCTCAAAAGCGTGGGGCCTTTCCATCCATTTGTACAGGGTGTAGGCTGAGCCTTTCCCGTGCAGCCTGGGGACCAGCAGCAGCCTGCAGCTGGAGCACAATACCTCTGGCACAGGAATGGCCAGACTGGACCTGGGACCCACTCATGCAGTGGCAAAGCAGCAGTACAGCCCACTTCAGCCCCACCAAGCCCCCTGCAGGGTCTTGTCCACCCCAGGAGGGCTTGTCAGGGCTGTGATTGCTCGCAGAGGCAGCTCCTCTTTGCAGAGCCTCTCGGCCTTGCTATGCCCACAGCAGCTTCCTGTGGTCAGGACCGAGTTCCCCGCAGTGTGCAGGGGCTGCAGTGCGCTCACCCTGCTCTTCCTCTTCTCACAAGGCTGGCCCGGGGACGGGCAGCAGTTGGAGCTTCCAAGGAAGGGAGCTGCAGCCTGGCACAGGCAGGGAGGGAGCCTGTGCTGCTCGGTGGGATGCTGAAGGGATGCTGGGGGTGGGAGAAACATCACCGCAGCCCCTGGCCATGCTGGGCCATGCCACAGACCCACTCTGTGGCATGACCACTCCCCATTGCTCAGCTGTGGGAAGGCAATTCAGCAAAGCTCCTGTTTGATGTGCTTTTTCCCTGACTTCTTCTAAAAGTGGAATTGGTCCTGTGGTGTCCTTCAAGTGACCATGACACCCCTCTGGGGCTGGAGCCTCCCTGCCAGGCACAGGAGGTTGCTCAGCCCAGAACACCCAAGCAATGTACAGGCTGAGTGGAACGAAGCTGACCTGAGTTGTGCCAGCAGTGGTACTTGGCAATGGCCTGGTGGCAGGAGCTGCCTGGCAATGCAGTTGGCAGGGCTGAGCAGCCCTGGGACCAGTGAAGCCCTTTGAAGGGAAAGTGCCCAGGGCTGCTGCAGGGAGCAGGGCCCAGCCATGCAGGTGCAGGCTGGCAGTGAGGGCTGGGGCATGGTACTCTGGGCGTCCATGCAGTGGGTACTCTGTCCTGCAGCCTTTCACAGTCACAAGAGCCAGGCTTGAGGGTAGTGGCAAGGTGGCCACCCTTCAGTAGGGCTGCACAGAGCCCTGGAGATCCCCCAAATCCTGCAGCCTCTTGGGGACGCAGAGGTGTGGAGCAGGGCTGTGTGTCAGACAGGACTCAGCAGGGTTGAGGGGCTTTGCTGGGTGGGAGACCCACAGGCCAGGGCTGAGTGGAGGCTCCACAGGGACAGTAGAGCCCTGGGTATGCAGGGATGGATCCTGATGGTGTCAGGCCCTGGTGGGAAGCAGCTGGGAGGGGCTATGGGGCTGGGAGCTGCCCACCTGCAGCAGAGCCATGTGCCAGTGCAGCTGTGGGTGTGGGGACTGGCAGGGAGGGAGGAAGCGCAGGAAATCTCGCAATGGCTGTATGGTCAGCACCAGATTTCCTGTTCCTCCCCAGGAGCCAAAGCTGCACCGGGTCCAGACCACGCCAGCCCCGGCTCCAGCAGGACGCCAGCAGCAGCCCCACGGCAGGGACCTCACAGCAGACGCAGGTTGGAGGGCCTGTGCCCCAGCAGGGCGCTGGCAGGGACAGGGGATACCTTTGTGGGGTAGGAGGGTTCTCGGCCCTGGCCCTCAGCAGGGTAAAGGGCTATGCCAGGGGATGTCCTGTCCTGCGCAGGGAGATACCCCAGCACCCTCCTGCTCCTGCTGTGCTCTTGCCAAGCTGCAAAGCACCTCAAGACTGCTGCTGGGACTGGTTTGGTTCCCAGCTTCCCAATGGCCATGGTGGAGTCCTGGGTGCTGGGGCATATTCAGACTCAGCACCTTCCTCTGGGGATCAGCATCCTGTCTTGCTCCTGCCAGCTTCCCAGGGGTGCCCTGGTCTCCCAGATCTCCCACACTGTGGGCACAGGGGTGACAGTGCCAACAGGCGGGACAGGTCTGGAGCTATCAGAGCACACGAACTGGTGCCCATCTGGGGTGGGGGGCACAGTTTCACTGCCCTCAGGAGGAGTCCCACGCACAACAGAGGTGACGCTGCTGTGTCTGACCCCCCACTTCCTCCTCCCCTGCACTGTCCTGCAGGCTCCACTCCCACAGGGCTTGGAGGGCTCACCCTGCTGCTTTGAATGCACTTTTCAAGGCCAATTGTAGGGAGCAGGGAGGGTCTGCCCTGCCACACATACTGGGTGATCAGGTGGAAGGACATGAGGTGCAAAGGGCCCTGGCCACTGGTGCAAGCAAGTGCAGGGCAGCAGCCTTGGCTCAGGCTGTCCTGGCACCCCACAGCCTTCCCCCACCCAGACAGCAGTGCCATGGGCTTCGGGCCAGAGCTGTGGTGCCCACGGGGGCACAGCGCGCTGCTGCAGCTGCAGGACGGGGAGCTGCGTCTCCTGGAGCTGATGAAGAAGTGGATGTTGCAGCGTGCCAAGAGCGACCGGGAGTATGCGGGAATGCTGCACCACATGTTCTCCCAGCTGGAGAAGCAGGAAGGCACTGGGCAGCTCCGCAGTGACCATGGTGGCCAGATTGAGAAGGTAGGAATGCCCCAGAGCAGGAGCATGCTTTGCAGAGCTGGGCGTGGTGCTGAAGGGTGCTGTCCCCACACTGTCCCTGAAGCGCTGGCACCCCGCAGACCTGGTGGGTGCTGGTGAGCCAGACAGAGACGCTGAGCCAGATCCTACGGCGGCACGCAGAGGAGCTGGTGGCAGGGCCACTGGCCAAGCTGAGCCTGCTCATCCACGACAAGCAGCAGCTGCGCAAGGCCTTCAGTGAGCAGTGGCAGCAGCTCAGCCAGGAGTACACTCGGGTATGTGAGGAGCAGCAGGGAGGTGAGGGCATGGCCTGGCCTCACTCCCTGACCATGTCCCTCCCCAGACGACACAGCAGGAGATGGAGAAGCTGAAGGCACAGTACCGCAGCCTGGCACGCGACAGCGCCCAGGCCAAGCGCAAGTACCAAGAGGCTAGCAAAGGTGCCAGCCTGGTCCCCAGCCCTGTCCCACTGCACCCCCTCCCGTCTTCCCTTGTGGGTCAAGGATGGCTGGAGCTTCTCTGGGAATCATGGCCCAGATTGGAGCGGGTGGGAGCTCTTGGTGTGGGCAGCAGCAGGAGACCCCAGCCTGGCCTCCAAGAAACTGGGCAAAAGTCCAGAGGCCTTGGAACACCATGCTGTGGCTCAGGAGCATCCCTATGTCACAGTATAACCATCCCAGCCTTGGTTCCCCTGCCTGCCCTGGGACCCTCTCCAAGCCCATCACCTCCTGGTCCCTTGCCCCTGCCCTGCCAGATGCCCTGGCCCCTCACTGACATGCTGCAGCGCTGGGACCGGTGGTGTGCTGGCAGTTGGGGTTTTCCACAGCCTCTCCCCACAGACAAAGAACGGGACAAAGCAAAAGAGAAGTACGTGCGCAGCCTCTGGAAGCTCCATGCCCTGCACAATCAGTATGTGCTGGCTGTGCAGGCGGCTTCACTGCACCACCAGCACCACTACCAGCGGATGCTGCCCAGCCTGCACCAGTCCCTCTACAGTTTGCAGCAGGAGATGGTTCTTGTCCTGTAAGAGCCTTGCCCACCCCACTGCCTGTCCTGTGCCCCACTGGCCATCCCACATCCCACTCCCCATCCTGAACCCCGCTGCCAGCCCTTAACCCCACTGTCAACCCCTGAGCACCGCCATGGCCCCTGAGAACCAGCAGTACTTCCACAGAAAGGAGATCCTTGGGGAGTACTGCAGCATCAGCAGCCTGGTACAGGAGGACGTGCTGGCCGTGCACCGTGAGATTGCTGTTGCCATCCAGGCCATCAACCCTGCCACTGAGTACAGCGGCTTCATCCAGAGCCACCAGTATGGCCCTGCACAGCCCCAGCCTCTCCAATGGGCACTGCCCTGCCACCCACAGTTGCTGGCAGCTGGCACAGGGTAGAGGGAGGCAGAGCTATGCCGGGTGCCCACAGGTATGACTCCGAGGTGCCACCAACTCTGTCCTTTGATGAGAGCCTGCTGGAGGAGACAGAGAGCCTGGCGCCGGGGGAACTGCAACTGAACGAGCTGACCCTTGAGAGTGTCCAGCACTGGTGAGTGGGGCCAGCCATGAGTAGTGGCAGGTTAGGGGCAGGGACTCAGCAAGACACCGACATGTCTCTTGCAGCCTGACGTCGGTTGAGGAGGAGCTGGCGGCCGCCACGGAGGCTGTGAGCAGCAAGGAGCAACGGGTGCAGGAGCTGAAGGCAGAAATCCATGACGAGGAGCAAGGCTGGAGCCCTGGGAAGCGGTGAGGTGCAGTGGATGGGGGTCAAGGGGCTAGGGTGGCAGGTGCTAACCACGCTGTCCCCTCCTCAGAGTGCATTTGCTGAGCAGGCGGCAGGGCCTGCACGAGGCACAGCAGCAGCTCGAGGGCTGCCTTTGTGCCCAGGCCAAGCTGCGGGCACAGCGGGACCTGCTGGCAGGGAAGCTGGCAGAGCTGGGGACCAGGGACCCCCTGCCTGCCCTGCCTGTGCCAGAGGACTGGCAGTCTGTCTCCTCCACGGTGAGTCCTGCCTCCTGCACCCTGGGAGCTGCAGGGATGGGGTCCTCCCCAGCTCGGGCACAGCTCACACCTCCCCCCAGGAGCAGGAGCGAAGCGGGGCCAGCGCTCTGGAGACCCTCAAGAACCACATCACGGGCATTTTCAGCCCCAAGTACTCAGTGAGTCCCTGGGCATCTCCAGCCACCCTGCTCTCCAGCCAGCTGGCCCTCCTGGCCCCCCTTGACCTTTTCTCTCTGGCCCCGCAGCCCCCTCCCCTCCCTGCTCCAGCCCTTCTACTCTCTGCTTCTGCCTGCCCTGGGCACAGCTTCCAGGCACTGCTGCTGCCCCACCTCTGCCACAACTCAGGGACAGGCATGGCTGGGCTTACCCTGATTCTTTCCAGCTGCCTCCCCCTGTGCTCCTGATCCCAGAGGTGCAGAAGCCGCTGTGCCAGCAGGTCTGGTACCACGGGGCCATCCCACGCTCAGAGGTACAAGAACTGCTGACCTGCAGTGGGGACTTCCTGGTGCGGGAGAGCCAGGGCAAGCAGGAGTATGTGCTCAGCGTGCTGTGGGATGGGCAGCTCCGGCATTTCATCATCCAGGCTGCTGATGTGAGTGACTATGGGCAGGGGGGATGTCCAGGGTAGCCCCATGTGGGCAGGTGGGGGTCCCTGCTTGGCACAACCTCTCAGCCTCCCTCCTTGCAGAACATGTTCCGGCTGGAGGGGGACAGCTTTCCCACCATCCCGCTGCTGATCCAACACCTCCTGCAGAGCCAGCAGCCCATCACTCGCAAAAGCGGCGTTGTGCTGGCCAGGGCTGTGCCCAAGGTGACACAGGGAGTGGGGAGAGGGACAGGGCCCCTGAGTGGGAGCTGCCTTGCCCAAGCCCTTCGCCTGCCCACAGCTGGGCTGGGAGTCCCAGGCATGCTTCTCCAGCTCAATGGGGGGAGTAAGGCCTGAGGGATCCTGATGGCTTGAGACCCTCTCTGGGGCTGAGAGGTGGCTGCCAGGAGATGTAGGCTGGGGGGCAGCTCACCGATGTTGCTTGATGCAGGACAAATGGGTGCTCAACCATGAGGATGTGTTGCTGGGGGAGCGCATTGGCCGGGTGAGTTGGGGTGCTCTGGGCTCTGCAGGAGGGCCCAACTGTCCTCACAGTGGCCTGCAGGACAGGACTTACCTTGGGCCACATGTTGAGCTGAGCCAGTGTGCCCCTGTCCTCGGCAGGGTAACTTTGGGGAGGTGTTCAGTGGCCGCCTGCGTGCTGACAATACCCCTGTGGCTGTGAAATCCTGCCGGGAAACCCTCCCACCTGAGCTCAAGGCCAAGTTCCTGCAGGAAGCCAGGTCAGTGTGAGCACCGTGCTTGTCCCAGATGGTCCATCCATCCCTGGGGCTGTTCAATCCCATCGGACTGCAGCACTCTCGTGCTGAGGGCTGTGTCCCTGGGCCGACTGGGTGGAGCACCCTGGGGATGGCACTGGTGGCCTGTGGCTGGGGCAGTTGGGCCCCCACACTGATGGTGTCCATCCCTGTCCCCACAGGATCCTCAAGCAGTACAGGCACCCGAACATCGTGCGACTCATCGGTGTCTGCACACAGAAACAGCCCATTTACATCGTCATGGAGCTGGTTCAGGGTGAGTGGCTCCGTTCCATGGTCCCTAAGCACATGTGGGCAAGGTTGCCAGGTGTGCCCAGGCACCCACCAGTTCTGCAATCCGGGTGCAGGGGGGGACTTCCTGAGCTTCCTGCGCAGCGAGGGGCCTCACCTCCGGGTGAAGGAGCTGGTCAAGATGACAGAGAATGCTGCTGCTGGCATGGAGTACCTGGAGAGCAAGCACTGCATCCACAGGTGGGTCCTGGCAAGGCAGGGAGAGCCCTGGAACCTTCACCATCCTGGAGGCCCAGGGACAGCCATGGGCATGGCTGACGGCTTGGGGACACCCCAGGGACCTAGCTGCTCGCAACTGCCTGGTGACAGAGAGGAACACTCTGAAGATCAGTGATTTTGGGATGTCACGGGAGGAGGAGGATGGCATCTATGCCTCCACAGGGGGGATGAAGCAGATCCCTGTCAAATGGACGGCCCCCGAAGCACTCAATTACGGTATGGGATGGTGGTGGGCACAGCCTGGCACCCCACAGCTCAGCTGGGAGCCAGAGTCCAACACTGTCCCTCTCCCACGAACCTGACCCTGAGGAGGGAAGCAGAAATCCAGAGTACTCCATCTCTCAGGAGTGCAGGCACAACCAGGCAGTAGTGACATGGGTGTCTGTAGCCACCACCATTCATCCTGCTCCATGTCCCCAGGCCGATACAGCTCAGAAAGTGATGTTTGGAGCTTTGGGATCCTGTTGTGGGAAGCCTTCAGCCTGGGCGCTGTTCCCTATGCCAACCTGAGCAACCAGCAGACGCGGGAGGCAGTGGAGCAGGGTAGGGGACACAGCAAGGCTGGATCCGAGGGCTGCTGGGAGCTGCGGCTCCAGCACGGTGATCACGGTGGAGCTGTGCCTGTGGGGCAGGCTGGACGGGGCTGTGGGGGTGAGGGACTGGCCGTGCAGGCTGCCATGTCCCCAGCCCTGTCGCCGCAGGTGTACGGCTCGACCCCCCTGAGCAGTGCCCTGAGGAGCTGTACCAGCTGATGCAGCGCTGCTGGCAGTATGACCCCCACAAGCGGCCCAGCTTCAGCACCATCCACCAGGAGCTCATCGCCATCCGCAAGAGGCACCGCTGACAGGGGGCACCGGGGCCCCTGGATCAATCCCGCGGCAGGGTCCCTCCCTTGGGCAGCGATGGCATCCCTGTATCCGTCCCACGGCAGTGCCCGAGAGTACCCCAGAGCCCTGCCCGGGCAGCCGGTGCTTGCCGTGCAGCTCTAGGTGCCCGTACCCCTTTCCCAGCCCCGGGGCAGAGGCTCCTGCATGCCCCAAGTGGGGCACGGCACCCACAGCTCCTGCCCAGCGTCATCCCGCTCAATAAAGCCAGGAGCTCTGCAGCTGCGCGTCTGTGGGGTCTGCGAGGGGACAAAGGCCTTGCACTGGGCCGGGGCACGGGCACCTCGATCGGGCAGCGGGGCTGGGAGGGTGGCCGGGCCGGTCCCCGCGCTGCGGGCGAGGTGCCCATCCCGGCCCGGGGCGCCGTGCCCGCTCCGAGCGGTGGGTGCCGGCGCTCCGACGGCGCCTCCCCCGGGCCCGGGGCGGGGGCCGGGGCCGGAGCCGGGGTGGGGGCTGCGCGGGCGGAGCTGCGGGCGGGGCCTGGCCTGGCCTGGCCCATCCCGGCAGGCCCGGCGGGCGATGCGAGCAGTCGGGCCGGCCGCAGAGCAGCCCGGGCTGACAGAGGGGCGCCCGCAGTGTCACCGCCGGTGCTGGCTCGGCCTTCCCCGGCCCGGCCCCGCGGAGCTGCAGCGCGCTGGGCCCGAGCGCTGGCCGGATCGCCGCGGCCGCGCGGCCTGTCCCGGCCCCGGCCCCGGCCCCTTCCTCAGCCCCATCCGCAGCTATAAATACATGGCATCGGATTACGCCAAGTAGGACGCGGGGAGGGCTCTTGGAGAAGGAGGCAGAAGGCCGCGGTGAGCGCTGTGCTGTCCGACCTGTGCCCCCACTCCCCGTATCCTGGCGGAGGTGAGTCCCTGCATCCCTTCGTGATGAAGCTGAAGAAGCAGGTGACAGTTTGTGGAGCTGCCATCTTCTGCGTGGCCGTCTTTTCCCTCTACTTGATGCTGGACCGGGTACAGCATGACCCCACACGACACCAGAGTGGGGGCAACTTCCCCAGGGTGAGTTTGGGGGGGGTCTGTGGTGGGTGAGAAGGGCCCTGGGATGACAAATGGGGTCATTCAGCCAGGGAAATTCATGGGCAGCCAGCCCTGGCCTCTGTCAGGCCCAAGGCTGGCTTCCCACAGCTATGGGTGACCTCCTGCCCCTCACCGTGGCCTCTGTCCCCCCAGAGCCAGATCTCGGTGTTACAGAACCGCATCGAGCAGCTGGAGCAGCTGCTGGAGGAGAACCATGAGATCATCAGCCACATCAAGGACTCAGTGCTGGAGCTGACAGCACACGCGGAGGGGCAGCCGGCATTGCCCCATCACCCCCTAAATGGCTCCTGGGTACTGCCCCCCGAGAGCCGCCCAAGTTTCCTCTCCGTGTCCCCACAGGACTGCCAGTTTGCCCTGGGGGGCAAGGGACAGAGCCCAGACTTGCAGGTGAGGGACTGGTGGCTCTGCTACCTCAAGGGGTCCACACCTGGGCATGCATGGAGTCTTGGCTCTACTCTTTTTGTGGGTCTTTCAGCCCTGTCTCCCACCCACAGATGCTGGCCATGTACTCCCTGCTGCCCTTTGACAACCAGGATGGTGGTGTCTGGAAGCAGGGCTTCGACATCACCTATGAGCCCAATGAGTGGGACACGGAGCCGCTGCAGGTGTTTGTGGTGCCCCACTCCCACAATGACCCAGGTGAGCAGCAGGGGAGAGGAAGGGCTGGTTCAGCTCCTGCTGCCCCATGGTGCTGGCAGGGAAGGACTGGGCCCCCCACAGATTGACCCCCACCTGTGCTGCCAGGCTGGATCAAGACCTTCGACAAGTACTACTATGACCAGACGCAGCACATCCTCAACAGCATGGTGCTGAAGATGCAGGAGGACCCACGCCGGCGCTTCATCTGGTCCGAGATCTCCTTCTTTTCCAAGTGGTGGGACAACATCAGTGCCCAAAAGCGGGCTGCAGTGCGCAGGTAGGGCAGGAAAGAGCCCTATGGAGAGAAAGGCTGCCCTGGCTGCAGTGCAGCGGCCATGGGCCCTGCACTGCTCACTGTGGGGTGGCCTGGCGCTGCCAGCAGCTTCACAGTGCCACCAGATGTCAGAGCCACTGCAGTGAGGGTTGAGTGCCAGGTGCTACCAGCACTGGGGTCTCTGCGGCAGGGGCTGAGAGACTGGGGGAGGCAGGTCTCATCCTGCACCTCTGCCTATGCTCATTGGGCTGAGAAACTTGTGTGCAAGGAACAGGGCACCCTCGGAGTGGTGGGAGACCTGGAGAGCAGGATTATATGGTGGGACAGGACCCCCCTTGTCAGCCCCCTGCCCCAAGAGGGCTGGAGATTGAAGACATAGCAGAGGGTGTTGTTCTTTGTGGGAATGGACTCTGGGAGGGGCCTTGGCTGGCACTGGGCTGCAAAGGGCTGTCTCTCTGTGCGGAGACAGCATGGGTAGTGAGGAATGGCAGTGGTGGCAGTGGGGGCTGCATGTGAGCCCCAGGTGGCTCAAGGCAGAGGGACTCTGCCATGGACATATGGCTCATGCAGGGCTCTGGTCACATATCAGGTATGTCCCTCACAGGCTGGTGGGCAACGGGCAGCTGGAGATGGTGACAGGTGGCTGGGTGATGCCTGATGAGGCCAATTCGCACTACTTCGCCATGATTGACCAGCTGATTGAGGGGCACCAGTGGCTAGAGAAGAACATTGGTGAGAGCAGAGTGGGTGCCGGGCAGGCCGGATGCTGACTGGCACCCTGACCCTGGCAGGACTCTCCTCACGGGAGGTGCTGCTGGCTCAGCGCAGGCTGATGGGTCACTGTGCCCCCAGGTGTGACACCACGGTCGGGCTGGGCTGTGGATCCCTTTGGGTACAGCTCCACCATGCCCTACTTGCTGAAGCGTTCCAACCTGACGGCCATGCTCATCCAGCGTGTGCACTATGCCATCAAGAAGCACTTTGCTGCCACCCAGAACCTGGAGTTCATGTGGAGACAGACGTGGGGTGAGAGGCTGCCAGGAGGGGACTACAGAGGAGGCCCTGTAGGGCAGGTGGCAGCAGGGGATGACTACCAGCCACTTTCCTGCACTCCGCTCAGTGCAGATGAGCTGAGCACCAAGAGGCAATGGCTCTGCCCCACAGGACATCTCCAGAGTGACTCCCCATCTGCCCCTGTGCCCAGCATGCTGAAGGAGGCTGCTGTGCCCTCTGGGCTCCCAACTCTGTCTGACAACTGTCCTTGGGACCCCCTGCTCGGAAATAGGCAAGGGGGAGCCATTGCTAATGCTCACCTGTCCTTGGTCCCACAGATCCAGATGCCAGCACTGACATCTTCTGCCACCTGATGCCCTTCTACAGCTATGACGTACCCCACACCTGTGGGCCGGACCCCAAGATCTGTTGCCAGTTCGACTTCAAGCGCCTGCCTGGAGGCCGGATCAACTGCCCCTGGAAGGTGCCTCCCCGCTCCATCACCGATGCCAACGTGGCAGAGCGGTGAGTGTGGCAGGGGCACACGGCTCCCAGCCCGCTGGCCTGTGCAGTGCCAGCCTCATGCCTCAGTCCCCACGCAGAGCCCAGCTGCTGCTGGACCAGTACCGTAAGAAGTCCAAGCTGTACCGCAGCAAGGTGCTGCTGGTGCCCCTGGGAGACGACTTCCGATACGACAAGCCGCAGGAGTGGGACGCCCAGTTCCTCAACTACCAGCGCATCTTCGACTTCCTCAACTCCCGGCCTGACCTCCACGTCCAGGTATGTGTGAGGATCTCCGATGGGGCTGGGGCACCATGAGGCTGCCACAGTGTATGGCTGGAGGGTGGGCAGTGCTGGGAGGGGTGATGGAAGCCTCCACTGCGGTAGCCCGGGCTCAGGGCCACACATGCTGTCCTGCAGGCGCAGTTTGGGACACTCTCTGACTACTTTGATGCCCTGTACAAGACAGTGGGCATTGTGCCAGGGATGAGGCCGCCTGGGTTCCCAGTGCTCACTGGGGATTTCTTCTCCTATGCGGACCGGGAGGACCACTACTGGACAGGATACTACACCTCCCGGCCATTCTACAAGAGCCTGGACCGGGTGCTGGAGGCCCACCTCCGGTGAGGGTCAGCGGGTTGGGCCGTGGGGCACTGGGGTGTGTTGCAAGGGCGTGAGTGGGGGATGACCAGGCAGCATCTGGGAGCTGTGGCAGCCCTCGTGTCTGCACCAGCCACCAGTGCACTGGAGTGGCCCAGGCAGTGCCAAACCCTTGCCCAGCCCCAGGCATGTGTGTGCCACCACCGGCACCTCCAGGCCAGCACTGGGGCACCGGGGCAGGGACCCTTTGTGACCCTGTCACTGTACAGGGGGGCAGAGATCCTGTACAGCCTGGCACTCGCCCATGCCCGCCGTGCCAGTGCCGATGGGAGGTACCCGCTCTCTGACTACACCCTGCTGAGCAACGCCCGCCGCAACCTGGGCCTCTTCCAGCACCACGATGCCATCGCTGGCACCGCCAAGGAGGCTGTAGCTGTGGACTACGGAGTCCGGTGTGTGTAGGGGCTGGGGTACCCTCAGGGCTTGTCAGGGAGGGACTGGTGGGCTTGGGGTTGAGGGTGGCTCGGTGTGAGGGTTTTGAGGGGCACCTCTCCTGGGGAGAGTTGGGGGTGTTGGGGGGATGCTAGGACAGATGAGGAGGCTGGTCCTGGGTTGTTCACTCTGCCTGTGCTCCAGGCTGCTCCACTCCCTCACCAACCTGAAGCGTGTCATCATCAATGCTGCACACTACCTCGTGCTGGGGGACAAGGACACGTACCGCCATGACCCTGCTGCACCCTTCCTCAGCATGGTGAGCAGTGCCTGCCCCTGTCTCCCTGCACCTTGGTGCCTCCAAGAGCACAACTCCATGCAGGCGCGGCGGGGGAAAGGGCCTCAGCCTGTGCCCGTGTTCCTGGGCCTGGCTGGCAGGGAGTGGGCATACCCCAATTCTGATCGCTCCTCTCCCCAGGATGACACGCGCCCCAGCCAGGACTCCCTCCCGGAGAAGACAGTGGTCAAACTGGACACGTCGCCCCGGTAGGGCCTCCTGCCTTGCTTCTGGGGACTTGTGGTGCTGTGGAGAGGCAGTGAGGGAATACCTAGGTTGCTGTAAAGCTATGGGTCGGTGCATTGATCCCGTGGGTAGTGTGGGGCATTGGGCATCTGGAACACCGAGGGGATGGGATGCCATCCGTGGGTGATCCCCTGCAGGTTCCTGGTGGTGTTCAACCCTCTGGAGCAGGAGCGCCTGAGTGTGGTGCCAGTGCTGGTGGACTCCCCACATGTGCGTGTGCTCTCTGAGGAGGGTCAGCCCCTGCCCTTCCAGCTCAGTGTGACCTGGAGCTCTGCCACTGAAGTGGTTCCCGACATCTATCAGGTACAGGGTGCCCTGGTGCCACTGCCTGCCCAATCCTTAGCCTGCACATCCCGTGTATACCAGCCTCTTGTCCCTGCACACTTCTAGGACACCATGTCAGCCCTGCTCTGCCCCTGCCCCACAACACAAGCTCACATAGCTGTCAAACCACTGGGCCCCCGTGCACATCTCTGCTTGGCAGAGACCCCAGAGTGCCAAGCAGGGTCTTTGCCCAGCTGACTCCCAGCCCATCCCCAGGTGTGGGAGGCTGGCTCAGGTGCCCATGCTGCCTGCAGGTGTCTGTCCTGGCCCGCCTGCCCGCGCTGGGGCTGCGTGTGCTGCAGCTGCACAGATCCTTGGACGGCCACGATGTGCTGAGGTCCTCCACGCGCCTGTACCTGCACGGTCGGGACCTGCCTGTGCGCAAGCCTGAGGCCATGGCCCTGCACGTCTTCCCGGCTGCAGCCGATGACTTCTGCCTGGAGAACCAGCATCTGCAGGCCTGCTTCTCGGGGCGCTCAGGCCTGCTGCAGGTACGTGTGGGGCTTGGGAGTGAAGGAGAGAAGGAGACACCATGCTGTCTCGTGCACTCCTGGCTGTGATGGCACACACCCACAGAGCCTACGTCGAGCTGGGGAGGAACAGGTGCACAGGGTGAGCAGCGAGTTCCTCATTTATGGCACCAGGACCTCCAAGGACAAAAGCGGGGCCTATCTCTTCCTGCCTGATGGAGAAGCCAAGGTACAGCGACCACCCTGCGAGCCAGCTGGCAGCTGTGCCTGTGGGACTGTCTTCAGGCAGCAGCCTCAGCGCAGCTCTCTTTCCCCCCAGCCCTATGCCCCCAAGAACCCCCCAGTGGTGCGGGTGGTGGAGGGACCCCTCTTCTCCGAGGTTGCCAGCTACTACCAGCACGTTCAGACAGTGGTGCGGCTGTACAATGTGCCAGGTGAGATCCTGAGGCTGTGCCAGGAGTTCACTGTCCTGGGGGTGCTGGGTGATGCTGCCTGTGGGACCCAGCCCTTCACCACCTTACCTGCAGGGGTGGAGGGCCTGTCCCTGGATGTGTCCTGCTTGGTGGACATCCGTGACTACATCAACAAGGAGCTGGCGCTGCGCTTCAGCACTGACATTGAGAGCGACAACACCTTCTTCACGGACCTCAATGGTTTCCAGGTATGTGGCAGCCTGGGGAGAGATGGCACCTGCCCACAGTAGGACCACTCCGTGCACCCAGCACTGGGCACCATGGGAGCCACTTCTGGCCACTGACCTCTGTCCCTTGACAGATCCAGCCGCGCAGGTACCAGCAGAAGCTGCCGCTGCAGGCCAACTTCTACCCCATGCCTGCCATGGCCTACATCCAGGACATGCAGAGCCGCCTGACACTGCTCACAGCCCAGGCCCTGGGAGTCTCCAGCCTCAGCAGTGGTGAGATGGGAGCCTGTGTTTTGGGGACCTATGCCTTGGGGAACTGCTGGGAGCTGGGGCTACCCTCCCCGGGGGATGCAGCAGAGGAGGGTGCTGCAGGCTGGGCACAGGATGCCAATGCCCTAGTCCTGCTGTCTCTGAGGGCTCTGTACCATGGGGGACAGCTGTCTCCTGGTAAAGCCCAGGGCGTGGGGACCCACTCTTCACAGGCCAGCTGGAGGTGATCCTGGACCGACGCCTCATGCAGGATGACAACCGGGGCTTGGGCCAGGGGCTGAAGGACAACAAGAGAACTTGTAACCGGTTCCGGCTCCTCCTAGAGCGCCGCACTACCGCCAATAAGGTGCCTGGGCTCTGAGGCCACAGGATGGGAATGCCCATCCCTGCCTTGGGACAGAGCAGGGTGGAGTCATCCACTGAAAGTGATACATATAATGGGTTGCAGTGTCTGCTCCCCTCCTGTCCATTTGCGCTGGCACTGGGGAGGGATGGGGCTGGAGTAAGGGGCACAGGGAGGGTGAGATGTGCAGTGGGGTCTGTCCCTGTGAAACCGTGTTGCCCTTGTAATCACAATGTTCTTGTCCCATCCCCTCGCTGCCCTCTATGCTTGTGCTGTGTCACCTATTCAGAGCTCCGGCTTCCTTTCCAAACTGGTCTCCATGTTTAAAGCCTTGGGCTTCCCTGGCTCCAGGACTGGCAGCCCCGAGGTAATGGCCGGCCTGGCCCCACTGTTGCTCCCTGTCTTGTGCACTAGCTGCTAGCCACTAGCCTAGCCAGGCCCATAGCAGGTCCATAGTCTTACCATTGTCTAGCTGGGGTCCTGTTTGGGTGCTGGGAAAGAGAGTCCTGCCTGGGCAGGGGCAGCTCTGGGTGCCCTGTGCTTGCAGGTGCCTGGTCTCAGAGTGCTGTTGGAGCAGTGGTTCTGTGGGCCCTGCCCAGGCTCTGCCTTGCCCTGCAGCTCCCCAGGCCTGTACTTACCTGTGTGCTCTTTGGCAGGTCCAGGACAAACGCCCCATCAGCTTCCCTTCCCTGCTAAGCCACATCACCTCCATGCACCTGAATGCCGAGGCCCTCGTCATGCCAGTGGCTCTGGAGAAGGTGGCCCTGCCAGCCCTGCGCTCCTTCATGCCCCTTGCCACCACCCTCCCCTGTGACTTCCACATCCTCAACTTGCGGACGCTGCAGGCAGAGGTGAGCCAAAGCCCAGGGGTGACAGGACTCTGGGGAGCTCTTGTCCCCGCTGTCCCCAGTGTTGTGCCTCACATCCTGGCTCTCCCCAGGATGACTCACTACCTTCACCTGAGGCAGCACTGATTCTGCACCGCAAAGGCTTTGACTGCAGCCTGGAGGCCAAGAACCTGGGCTTCAACTGCACCACCAGCCAGGGCAAGGTAGATCCAGGCTGGGACCTCAGCATGGCTAGCGTGCCACATGTCAGGCTCCCCCAGGCACAGTGCTGCCTCAGGCATCACATCCTCACCTGGGCCTCCCCTCTTCTCCCTCCTCTCTCGCCAGCTGGCCCTGGGAGTCCTGTTCCAGGGGCTGGAGCTGGGGTCCCTGCAGCCCACCTCACTGACGCTGATGTACCCGCTGGGCATGGCCTCCAACAGCACCAACATCCACCTGGACCCCATGGAAATTGCCACATTCCGCATCCGCCTGGGGTAGTGTGTGGAGCAGGACAGGAGGGGAGTGGCTGGGCAGCACGGGAGCAGCACCAGCACTGCAGGAGAGTGGGGCCAGCAGCACCACAGTGGGCATGGGAAGGAGGTGCCGGACTTGCAGAGGCTGCTGCTGTCTTCTAATTTATTAGTCCCATGTTCTCAGACAGATTTTGGAATGAACTGCTGTGGCAGAGCTGGATGGAGGCTGCTGGATGTGGTGCCAGATGGGCTGAGCATGGCTGGCAGGGACAGTGGGTTGGGCTCTGCTGCTGCTGCCAAGATGGGCAGCGCTGCCCTGCCATGTTCACAGGCTGCCTGGGAGTGTGGGAACCCTGGTGGCTGGGGAAGAGGTCCATGCTGGGCTCCTCTTGACTGGTGGGACAGCACAGGGACTGATTGGTGGTGTTGGGCAGTTGCCTCGGGAGGTGCTGTGGACTAGAGACTGAGCTCACCTGAAGCTCGTAGGAAACATGAGTCTGTTTCCAAGGCCCCGGGTCTGTGTGTGATTTGTGCTTCCTGCGCAGGGAAGTGGGAACAGTGCGCTGTGGGGATTTGGGGCAGCACCCCAAAGCAGGGGGAGGCTGGCTTGGAGCTGTGGCCAGGGTCAGTCTGGGTGTGCTGGATGAGCTGCCAGGGCTGTGCCATGCCCTGCTCCCTGAGGTCCCCACCCTGCCAGTGCTCCTGGGTCTGAGCCAGGTGTGGGGCCCTGCACACATGGGCTTGGCCCAGCTGTGCTTAAGGGCAGCAGTCAAGGGTACAGGAGTGAGGCAGCTCCCTGTGCTGGCAGCAGTGACTGGGAGGAAGCGTGGGAATGGCCTCTTCCAAATCCAGAGCCTTTAGCCCTGTTTCATGGTGAGCGTGGCTATCCAGTCTCTGCTGAGGCTGCAATGGCTTAAGTGCGGGTGATGATGCCACGTCACCAGAGCATCCTTTCAGTTGCTGTGGGAACCGTGGGGACTGCCATGCTCCCTGGCCCCTGGGGCTAATTACTGCCAGCAGTGAGGGCTGCAGGGAGGGCTGGCTGAGGTGGCAGAGCCGCCTCAGTTCTGGCATAGTTTCAGGTTGGACTCTAACTTAGAGGTCTTTCCCAACCTAAATGATTCTGTGATTCCATGATTACTGCACAGCTTCCAGCACATCTGCATCCTATGGGCTCAACTGTGGTCCTGCATTCCATAGCCCTGGAAGGGGCTGAGTTCATGGAGCTGATGTGGACCAGCCCCAGATTCCACAGCCCCTTGCAGCGCCGAGGGATGTCTGGCATGGGACCCCTCTGCTGGAGCCTGGTTAATGGCACAGCTGGCAGGAGGCCAGGGCGCTGGTGCAGGGCTCTGCCAGGGGGTAGGTGCTGAGGGAGCAGGTGCTGAGGGACTGCAGCACAGGACACCTGTGCCTACCTGGCCCCATGCTTTGGCCTGGCCCACAGCCCTCGCCATAACTCCGGGATCCCAGGACAGGCCCAGGTGCCCAGCCAGGGCCCTGGACCCCACAACTGGTGCCCCGTGGCTGAGTGGGGAAGGAACTCCTGGCCCATCCTGCTCCTGGCCCCAGAAGCTCATTACTGATGCTCCCGCCTCCGCCCTGGTCCCTGTGGACTGAGCCTGAGTGAGTGCAGGAGGTTCTAATGGCTCTTAGCAGCTCTTGACAGGCTGTGATGGAGGCGGGAGCAGGAGTGGCTGTGGTTTCTGCCTCCATTGGAGCCCAAGCTGCCTCTGCTCAGGGTCGGCCAGGATGATGCTGCATGGGCTCTGGCTCAGGCTGCTCCTCACCACAGCTCTGTTCCCCAGCATCCTTGGGACAGGTACAGCCCCACTCCTACCCCTCCTGTTCCCTGAACCCATCCTCCCCATCCCTAATGGAGTTTTGTCCCTTGGGGGTTGCTCCCTGACAGCCCAGAACAGAGGCTGGGGGGTCTGTGCTGGGAGGTGGTGGTTCATACTGGGGATGGTGGCCCAGGTGTGGTGGTGCTGGGGTTGATCCCACTGCAGCACAACTGTGGGGTGTAAGTGCTGTCCCTGAGGTGCCATGGGCAACAGGGAGGGGGTCAGCATGGGGAGATGGTTGCTGACTTAATGTCCCCTGGAGCTTTCCCCTTCCCTCTGCTGTCATCACACTCTTCACCCATGTTTGCCCTTGCCAAGGCCATGGCGAGTGCCAGAGGTCAGGGCACGCACAGGGCAGGCAGTGCTGGGGGGCTGTGCTCAGCACTGCCCGGTGGTCTGGGGCCCAACCTGAGGGCTGAGCTGGGGGCCTCTGTGCCATTTTAGCCGCATCCCCCGGGGCTCGTGAGCGCCCGGCCCAGCCCAGCCCATCCCTGCTGGGACTGGGAAGGCTCTGCTCTGCAGCGTCCCTGCAAGGGCTGCCTCGCTGGAGCTGGCACCTGTCCCACCGGCACCGCGGCGCCCGCAGTGGGGACTTGTCCCGGCCCTCTCCAAGCCCCTGCCACCCGCCGCAGCCTCAGTGCAGAACCTGCACCTCTGCGAGGGCTATGTTGGCCCTGACGGCCGCTCCCTGCCCGGCTTCTACTGCCCGCGGCTGACTGACCCCCCTGGCCACCGCTACTGCTGCCAGCCCCGCCCGCGCGCCCTCAAGTCCTGCTGCTCCCGGCTGGCCCTGGAGGCCCTCACTGGGGTGAACCTGTCCAGCCTGGCCAGCCCCGAACTCCTCCGGTGAGCAGAGCTGGGTGTGCTGCTGGGGAGAGGGTTGCTCAGGGCTCTGGGCACGGCTCCAGGGGCTTCCTGTGGCTGTTGGGACAGGGGCTGTGGCGTCCCTTGGAGCCCACACTGTCCCTCCCCAGTGCTGTTGTGCTGTTGCTGTGGGGGGGTAATGGTTGCCCCCTCCTGAAGTGCACCCCCCCAGGAATCCACTGGCCTTGCCCTTCGTGGGGTTTTACGGGCTCCTCGTCCTCCTGCTCATGGCCATTGACCTCTGCCACTTCTACCGGACCCGACGTTGTCACCTTGGCCGCCTGCTGCCCTGCGCCCGCTGCCCGTCCCGCAGACCCCCGGGGGAGCACGCGGCCCGTGCTCAGCCTTTCCACGGTGTCCCCAGCGTGGCACCGCCCAGCCGGAGCTGTTGAGGGGGGCCGAGGCTGGGGCGGGGGGTGTCCGGGGTGGCGGCAGTCGGGCCGGGGTGTGGCGCGGGCACGGGACACGCGGGACACGCGGGACACGCGGGACACGCGGGGCGGCCCCGCCCCCTCGGCCCCGCCCCCCCGTGACACGGGCGAGCGGCGGTGACGTCACGGGAGCGGCACGATGGAGGAGCCGGTGAGCGGGGACAGACGGGACCGGGACGGGACCGGGACGGGACCGGGGCTGCTCGGGGCCGAGCCCGGTGTGACGGAGGCGGGCGGGTCCCTGTCCCGGAGAGACCCTGTGCCGGAGGGTCCCTTTCCCCGGGGTTCCTTGTCCCGACGGGTCCCTGTCCCTGGGTTCCTTTTCCCGGGGGTCCCTGTCCCGGGGGGTTCCTTTTCCCGGGGGGTTCCTTTTCCCGGGGGGTCCCTGTCCCGGGGGTCCCTGTCCCGGTGATCCCTGTCCCGGGGATCCCTGTCCCGGGGATCCCTGTCCCGGGGGGTCCCTTTTCCCGGGCTCTTGGGCGGGGCCCAGCGCGGTGTCTCAGCCGGTCCCCGTCGCCAGGTCTCGGCGGAGCAGCTCCGGGCTCGGGGCAACGCGCTGTTCCAGGCGGGGGACCCCGGCGCGGCCCTCGCTGCCTACACGGAGGCGCTGAGCCTGAGCGCGGCCGGGCCCGAGCGCGCCGTCCTGCACCGCAACCGGGCGGCCTGCTACCTCAAACTGGTGAGCTGCTCGGGAGCGGCCCCGCGGCCCTGCCCGCACCCGCCCGGCCGGCTGCGCTCGCCCTGGCCTGCCTGCCTTGGCCAGGCACTCCCTGTGCCGGGGGCGGTGTCGGTCCTGGGCAGGATGCTCTTGTTCCCAGCCAGGGCGCTGTCAGATGTTGTCGCTGCTCACCTTTTTCCCTGTGTCTGCCCGGTGGCCCCGCTGCCCCACGTGGGCAGCCGGGTGGGCTGCTGGGGCCAGGACTCTCCCATCTGTGCAAGTGCCCTGGGACTGTCCCTAATCAGGCACAGCATCTCTGGTCTCCTGCTGGGGAAGTGCCTTTGAGGCAAGGGGGGAACACAAGGAGATTCAGGGTCTTGAGTAGATCAGAAGCATCTGAAAAGCATTGTGGGCCCTAGGGCTCCACGGGGACCCCTTGAGGGTTGTGTTCTGGGAAGGACAGGATGCCCTGCTGGGCTGGGTCATTGTCTTCAGTGACTGGGTTCCCATCCTGACCCTGCTCCCCAAAGCAGGGGGTGTTGGGCTGTGCGGGGTCTGCCCGGGCAGCCCTCATGTTTTCCCTTTCACAAATCTCTGCAGGAGGATTATGCCAAGGCGGAGGCTGATGCGACCAAAGGTACCACCAGTGGGGCTGGGGGAAATGGGCCTTGTGCTGCCCGCTGGGGCAGGCTGGGAGCTCTGTGACAAATCCTCCTATGCTCAGCCATCGAGGCTGATGGCCGGGATGTGAAGGCGCTGTTCCGCCGGAGCCAGGCCCTGCAGCAGCTGGGCCGCCTGGACCAGGCCGTCAGTGACCTGCAGCGCTGCGTGAGCCTGGAGCCCAGGAACAAGGCCTTCCAGGAGGCCCTGCATGCCCTGGGCAGCAGATTGCACGAGAAGGTCAGCGGTGGGGGCAGTGGGACACTGCCAGGCCCCCTGTGGCTGTGGGCAGCTGGGGGAGTCGAGGAGGGCTGAGCTGCTGTTTCGCCTCTCTCTCAGATGAAGACCATGTCCTGCATGGACTCAAAGGTAGAGCAGATGTTCCAGATCTTGCTGGATCCTGAAGAAAAGGATGTGGAGAAGAAGCAGAAGGTCTGAGCTCAGGGAGCAGGGGGTAGCACTGTGGTTGGGAGGCGAAGAGGGGAGGATCATCAGGGCTCCCAGGTCAGCAGTGGCTTAGCGGTGCTGCCTGGGCAAACTGGGCTCCCCCCCCAGAACACGTTCCCTCAGACACGAGGGAAGGACGGGTGCCTGCGGCTGCCAGGGGTTTGCTGCGTGGTGGACCGGTGACCCAGACAGGAGTCTCCTTTTCCAGGCTGCGCAGAACCTGATCGTGCTGGCACGAGAGGAGGCTGGAGCAGAGAAAATCTTCCAGAGTGACGGTGTGCGCCTGCTGACACAGCTGCTGGACACGGCCAAGGCTGACCTGATGCTGGCGGCCCTGCGCACGCTGGTGGGGCTGTGCTCTGGACACCGGTCACGGGTAGGTACTGCGGTACCCCAGGGCTGGGCCTGGGTACATGTGCCATGCTGGGGACACTGCGAAGTGTCAGACGGGAACTCTGAGCCATCACTTGCCAAGTCTGAGTTTGTGAAAGGGAAGCGTCCTCATAAAGGGCTGGTAAGTGCTAAGGCTTCCCCAAGGCCTCCAGCAGACGGGTGTGCCTCTGCCTGCAGACCATGGCCATCCTGGCGGAGCTGGGGGCCCCACGTCTCTCAGCAGTGCTGGGTGTGGAGCATGAGCAGGTGTCCCTGGCTGCCTGCAACCTGCTGCACGTGATGTTTGATTCCCTGAAGGAGGGGCTGCAGAAAGACTTCCGTGGGAAGGAGGACTCCGTGGTGCTGGGTGAGTGCAGGCAGCCCTGGCTGGCTGGTGGGAGAGGACAGCCCCAGGGAGGTGCAGAGTTGCCACATGTTCTTTCTCCTGCTGCCCACTCTGTCACTCCTCCCTGTGGCAAAGCCAGGTTTTGGTCCATGGTTAACAGGAGGCAGAAGCCCTTGGTCATGGCAGCATCTCTGCCAGGTGTACCAGAATGGGGGTGAGGGCATGGCCAGGGCACTGACTGCTGGGTACTGTCTGTTCTGGAAGATTCTTCTAGGGACCTGAAACTGCTGATCAAGCACCTCCTGGAGCTGCTGGTGCTGGAAGGTGCCTCAGCACATGGCCGGGACAATGCCCTCAACCTGCTTATCAAGGTGGTGCCCAGGAAGTCGCCGAAGGAGACCAACAACAGTATGAGCCTCTGGGTGATTGACCAGGGTGAGCAGAATGGCCAGCAGCGTCCCACTGGGGCATCGTGCCCCTTTGCCATGGCTCTGCACCTGCCACCGTGCCCCTCACCGGGGTATCTGACCCCTCCCAGGCCTGAAGAAGATCCTGGAGGTGGGCAGCACTGTGTGTGGCAGCCCGGGCAGCCTATCCGTGACGGAAAATAGCCGGATGAGTGCTTCCGTCCTGCTGAGCAAACTGTATGAGGACCTGAAGTGTGATGCTGAGAGGGAAAACTTCCACCACCTGTGTGAGGACTATGTGAGGTAAGCCAGGAGTTCCAGGGCTGTGGGGGTTTGGTGACCTGCAAACCTCAGTGCTAAAGCCAATTGCAGACCCACCAGGCACATGCTGTGGGAGAATTCACCAAGTGGGGCAGGAGGCGGATCAGCTTGACCCTTTCTGGTGGTCTTTCCCCACAGGAGCTGGTTTGAGGGGCACGAACTGCCAGGGAAGCTGCGGGCCATCCAGACGGTGTCATGCCTGCTGCAGGGCCCCTCGGACGCAGGCAACAGGGTGCTGGAGCTGGAGGGCATCATGGACAGCGTGCTGTCCCTCTGTGCCTCCGTCTGCGAGGCCCACCAGCTGGTGGCGGTGGAGGCGCTGATCCACGCGGCTGACAAGGCCAAGCGCGCCTCCTTCATCACGGCCAACGGTGTCAGCCTGCTCAAGGAGATCTACAAGCACAGTGAGAGGGACAGCATCCGCATCCGCGCGCTCGTGGTGAGCACGGCAGGATGAGGCAGTGGCAGGGCTGAGCCCCGGGGGGGGCTGTGGGTGCGGGACCACCGCTCACAGCATTGCCCTTCCCTGCTGGGAGTCTGGGAGGCACCTTGGAGTGCTTGTGCCCATTCCTGCTCCCACATTCTGCTCTTGGCTGCAGGGGCTCTGCAAGCTGGGATCTGCTGGTGGCACAGACTTCAGCATGAAGCAGTTTGCTGAGGGCTCCACCATGAAGCTGGCCAAGCAGTGCCGCAAGTGAGCAGGGCTGGGTGTGGAGGGAGTGGGCAGAGTGCCCCACAGCTGGGCTCCCGCAGCCAGGCTGAAGGACTGCTCTCCCAGGTGGCTCTGCAATGAGGCAATCGACACAGGCACACGGCGCTGGGCTGTGGAGGGCCTGGCCTACCTCACCTTCGATGCAGATGTCAAGGAAGAGTTTGTAGAGGACAAGGCAGCAATGCAGGCCATGTTCCACCTGGCCAAGGTGTGTGCAAAGCACTGTGGGGTGGGTGCTCTTGCACCAGGGAAATATGCTGGAGTGGGTGTGGGGCTCATGCTGTGGGGTAGGGTGTGCAGAACGTGCTGGGTAGGCTCCAGCCCTGGCTGTTCCTCCCTGCCACGAGTGTGACGGGTGTCCATTATCACTGCAGTCGGAGGACAGGAGTGTGCTCTATGCTGTTGCTTCCACACTGGTGAACTGCACTAACAGCTATGACCATGAGGAGCCAGACCCACAGATGCTGGAGCTGGCCAAGTATGCCAAGCAGCACATCCCAGAGCAGCACCCCAAGGTGAGCAGGGCGTGGCTGTGCTCAGGAGGAGACGGGATGGCTGGGACAGGGTGTCATTGGGGCCCGTAGGCACCTCACCAGCCAGCTGGTGCCCTCGAGCCAAGTGTGACCCTGCCTGTGGGACAGGACAAGCCAGAGTTTGTGAAGCGGCGGGTGCGGAAGCTGCTGACGGCTGGCGTGGTGTCAGCTCTGGCCTGCGTGGTGAAGAGTGAGAACCCGGCGCTCACCAACTCATGTCGGGAGCTCATCTCCAGGTACGGGTGTACTGAGGGACAGAAGGGAGCTGGGTTCCCAGGCTGCCAGCATCCTGCTGGAGAACTTAAATGCTCATGGTGAATGACAGCTCCTGGACAGCAGTGGGGCTGCCCAGGACTCTGGTGCAGCCTGGGCCCCCTGCAGATGCCTGGGTGCTCCAGCTGCTCCCACTTTGTCCCTAGAGTGTTTCTGGCACTGGTGGAGGAGGCAGAGGACCGAGGTGGTGTGGTTGCGCAGGGAGGAGGCAAGGTGAGGGGATGGGACCCCACTGTACTGGTGCCCTGTGCCACTCTGGTGGGGCTGGGGCTCTGCACTCTGGCAGGGGCCGCACTGGCTCACTTGTACATGAGGCTGCCTGCAGGATGAGCTGCTGTCTCTGCCCACAGGCTCTGATCCCACTGTCCCTGGAGGGCACTGAGGTGGGGCAGACCAAGGCAGCACAGGCCCTGGCAAAGATTACTATCACCTCCAACCCAGAGATGGCATTCCCTGGGGAGCGGGTGAGTGCTGGGGCTGGGGGGTTGGGTCTGCCAAGCAGGGGCTCGTGCAAGAACAGCAGTGGACACTGACTCGATCCCATGTGTGCTGTCTCCGCAGATCTATGAGGTGGTGCGACCCCTGGTCAGCCTTCTGCACCTGCAGCGCACGGGCCTCGAGAATTTTGAGGGGCTGATGGCCTTGACCAACCTGGCTGGCATCAGTGAGAGGCTGCGGTAGGGACTGGGGGAGAGGGGGGCTGGCTGTTTCCTTGGGCCCAGTGGGCTGCTCTGGGCAGGGAGCACTCACAGACCCCCCTGCAGGCAGAAGATCCTGAAGGAGCGGGCTGTGCCCATGATCGAGGGGTACATGTTTGAGGAGCACGAGCTGATCCGGCTGGCTGCGACTGAGTGCATGTGCAACATGGCCATGAGCAAGGAGGTGAGGGCTGGGCTGGGTCTGTGCTGGACTGCTGAACACCCACACCCCCACTCACCTCCTCCTCCTGCTCTTGTGCAGGTGCAGGAGCTGTTCCTGGCTGAGGACAGTGACCGGCTGAAGCTGATGGTCCTGTACAGTGGGGAGGAAGATGAGAAGCTGCGTCGGGCAGCCTCAGGGACCCTGGCAATGCTCACTGCCCTGCATCCTGCCATCTGCAAGCGCATCCCCCAGGTGGTGAGTGTCCAGCAGTGGGGCAGGACAGCACCCCGTGTCCCATATTTCTTCCCCATGGTGGCGGGGAGCTCTGTTCCAGTGCTAGCCCCAGGAGAGGGGGCAACCCGTCCCAAACTCAGCCTAAGCTGGGGCTGTCAGGAGCGGGTGCTGGCTGCCTGCCGTCGGGGAGCCATGCTGACGCTGGCCCTGCTCCCCTGCAGACAGTGCACTGGCTGGAGATCCTGCAGGCCCTGCTGCTGAGCCCCAGCGCTGAGCTGCAGCACCGCGGCGCCGTGGTGGTGATGAACATGATGGCGGCCGCACGCGAGGTGGCCGAGCAGCTCATCGCCAGCGAGATGCTGGAGATCCTCTCGGTGCTGGCCAAGGGCAAGGACAAGCCGCGAGTGGCCCAGGCAGCCCAGGAGAGCCTGGCACAGGCTGTGGCCTACGGCCTGATCAAGCCCAACCCCGGCCAGGCCTGAGGGCCCGTGGGGTTCCCGCACACGCTGCTCACACTGCCGGTTCACACGCAGCTCACACGCTGCTCTCAGGGTGGCCCGGCGAGGTCACACCGCCCGTGGGGCTGGCTCAGCACCGCCCGGGGCTGGGGCCACGCCGCGCCCGGCGGTGCCATCGCGGTGCCCCGGGGCGAGGGCCAAGATGGGGCTCGCCGCTGCCTTTGACACCGCCTGCCTTAGCCGGGAGGGCCGGCCCGGGGCCGGGGCCGGGACCGGCGCGGTGGGGCTGGGCCCGCCCGGTAACACTAAAGCTGCTCCTGGACCACGACCGGCCGCTGTCCGTCTGTCAGTTCGTAGCTCTGCCGTCACCTCCGGTCCCGCCTCTCCCTCCCTCCCGGCCCTGCCCCGCCATGGCGGCGCCCGCCCGCGCCTGGCTCGTGTTCGGGTTGAGCCTCGAGGAGGCGGCGGGGGAGCCGGGCCCGGGGCCGGCGCCGCGGCGGCTGGAGGCGGGTCCCGAGGGGATCCTCCGCGTGTGGCCCGCGTGGAGCTACGTGGTCGTGGAGACCGGTGAGCGCCCCGGTCCCTTCCCCGGTTTCAGTGCGGCCTTTTGTCGGCTACTGCCCGATTCCCCCTGCCGCTCCCTGGCACGGCGGGTCCGCCCCGCGCCGCTCCCCTCGGTCCGTCCGGTTCGCCTCGTCCACGCCGCTTTCCCCGGGAAGGGACCCCTCGCCCTCTCACTGCGTCGGTTGACCCGGGGTGTTCCCGTTTCCCCTCTGTGCCGGTGTCCCTGGGTGTGTCTGTCTGTGTTCCCATGCGGTGCCGGTTCCCCCCGCACCGATGTCGCTGGTCCGCATGGGTTGTCCCCGTCCCGTCCCCCGGGATGGTCCCCGCCGGTCCTCCCGTGACATTCCCTTGCCGTCTCATCCCCCGAGCCCCCCTGGCTATCCCCGTCCCACCCCCGCCCCGTCCCCAGGGCCGCTCGCTGAGGTGCCGCCGCGGTAGGCGCGGGGCTGGAGGTGCGGAGCGCGGGGCTGCGGCGGCGGCTGCGGGGCTGGGCCGAGGCTCTGCCGTCCGAGACGCACCTGGTGCTGCGGGGCCCGGCGGGGGCCCGCGCCTGGCGGCGGGAGGCGGCGGTGGCGGGAGCGCTGCAGGACGAGCCCGCCTGGAGCCGGGAGCTGCCGCCGCCGCCCCGCCGGGCCCCGCCGCTGCCGCTGCTGCCCGGCGGCTTCGCCACGCCGCGGCCGCCCTTCTTCACCGCGCTGCCGGCCGGGCTGCGGGCACAGCGGCTGGCCCTGGGCACCGAGCACGCCCTGGCGCTGGGCGCCCACGGGGAGGTCTTCACCTGGGGCGCCGGCAGGTGAGCGGGGATGCGGGGGCACAGGCGTGTGGGACAGGGCGGCAGCAGGTACGGGAGGGAAGGTGGCGGGTCGCGGATGGGGTTTGTGGAACACCAGGATGAACACCGTGCTGAGGGGATGCAGAGAGAATGATGGAGGTGCAGAATGACGGTGGGGGGATGCAGGTGAGAGCATGTGTGGATGGAACTGAGCCCCCCATCAGCCTTCAGATCTTAGACATGCCACTTCACATCTCTGTAGTATTGAGTAATGAGTCACCGCAGTAAAGTAACCTAATACAGTGATGTGATCAGCAGTGAATTCACTAATAACAGCCCTGCTCATTACATCCTGATCCTGCTGTTACTCCTTATGTTGCATGCAATTACTGATCTTCAGTTACTAACTTTTGAGCCATCTGGATCACATACAGGTGCTACTGTGTTACAGTCCTTCCCTCTGCCTCAGACACTGCCTGGGGCTGGGATCCCCCTCCTGATTTTCCATGGGGGTGCAGCTGTGCTGTGGGGCAGTAGTATTGAGGCAGTCGCCCCAGGTGCCTCATGCTCATCCCCATGTTGATGGGATCTGGCCCTCACCTGAGCTGGGTCCTGCTGGGCATCAGCACATCCTTCTGGTGTGGGCAGCCCCCCTCACAGCTTCTCCCAGGGTGCACTGGACTGGCTGTGCCCCCCCTTCCCACTGGGTCCCCTCTTGCTGGCCCCTTGAGTTGTGTCTCCTCTGTGGATGCCAGGGCTGTGGCTCCTGTGGGGCCTCTTCTCTGGCTTGTAACCCCCTTAGGGCAGTCTTCAAGGACACTTGGGTCTCTCTGTGTGACTGCTGAGGTCCCTGCTTTGTCCCTGCTCCTCTGTGAACTTGCCACACCAACACCAGCTGCCAGCAAAAGCTCTGCGTTTCTGAGCTGGAGGTTGGTTCCATCAATCTGACAGTTCAGTGCCAGATCCCTCTGTCACAGCCTGTGGGAGAGGAGAAAAAGCCTTGGGAAAAGCCTCCAGCCCTGCTGCCCCATGTCACCTGCCAGCAGCTGAACTTGGGTACATTTAACAGGCAGCAGCATCGCTCAGTTTATTCTCACAAAGGTGTTCATTGGGGTTGCTTGTGCACGTACTGCCCAAGTCAGATTTTCCCAGGTGGCACCAGAAGGCCCAGCCTCATGGTCCCCTGCCCTGGATCTCTGAGTTCTGTTGGTGCATGATGAGGCCTGGCCACAGGATCTGGCTGTTGTGTCTGTAGGGTGGAAGGGATGCTATGTTCCTCTTTCTTTGCCACTTATGGAAGATGAACCCAGCACTGACCATCAGTCACTGCCACAGAGCTGGCCCTGGGCCAGTGCCCTCCCCCGTCCTCATCTCTCAGGAGATTTTCCCTCCCCAGTCCCTTCTGCTCAGTCACTGGCTCTAGGCTTGTTGGTAGCAAACACAAAACTCAGTTTACATCAGCAGTTGTTTTGCAAACACGGTGTTGTTTTATCCTTCTTGCCTTCCCTTCAGAGGAAAGGTTTCTACATGTGGGAATGTGTACTTTAGCATTGACCTTTTTGGAATTTGGTTATTCAACATGGCATCACCCATCCCTGTGCCAGCTGTGTCCTGCAGTTGTGACAGCTCTGCTGTGTAACACCAGGTGCTGGCTGCAGTGACTGTCACCCTCCCGGCAGGGAGTGCCTGGAGCCCCTTTCCTGTTCCAGCACACTCTTCTTGTCCCTCGGCTCTCAGTGTCTCTGCCTCGGTCCTCTGCAGATTCTCCCTGTGGAACGTGAAATTCCTTCCCAGTTCCTTGCATCAGCACAGCTCTTTGCGGCCTGGGCTGTCATGTAGGTGCTCCCCAGACCACACTGCTGCTCCTCTCACCCCTACAGCTGCTGCCGGCTCCTCCTGCTGACAACTAAAGTCCCTGGTGGTCTGTGCCACTGCTCCTCAGTGACCCCCAGCTGTAACTGGGGTCTGGTGCTGGGCACTGCCCTCCTACTAGTGCTTGGCTTTTCCCTGTTTCTGGAATTAACTCTTCTCCTCGTCATCGTGGGGTCTGGCAGCCCGGATGGTGCTGGGAGCTGCGTCACCCCATGGCTGGCACTGCCTGTGCCTCCTGCCCTCTGGCTGACGGCACCCAGGAAGTCACAGCTCACCCATGTGGAGAGGATTCATACACCTTAGGGTGTGTCTCTGGATCCCACCCTCATTTGTGCCCACCGTGGGAAATACTTGTGCTGGCAGCTGGTGCCACCCCAGGATGACCCAGACTTGTGCCTCCTGTGCTTCCAGGCTTGGGGCCAAATTGATTGACACTCTTGGTTGCTGGATCAAAATGGCCCTATGAGCTCCCTTATCAATCCCCTGATCACTGCAGTGACTCATGAAAATATTGTTCAGTCCCAGGTTGTGTCATTGCCTGGGGGTGCACACCGATTGTGCAACAACACAGACTCCTCTCACGCTGTTCCATGTCTGCTGCAGCTCGCCTGGCAGGGCACGGGCACCCTCCTTCCCTGCCCCAACCTGAGCCCCGTGCACCCAGGCACTGGGTAGTCCTGGGAGGCTGGAGCTGTGCCAGTGGCAGCAGGAAGGGCTTGGTGGGGAGCATGGGCAGGAGGCATGAGGGCTGGAGGCAGTGGCGTATGGGGGTGTCTGTCTGTCTGTCCCTCTGTACGTCCCCGCAGGCACGGGCAGCTCGGCCATGGGACGGTGGAGTCGGAGCCGCAGCCGCGGCTGGTGGAGGCGCTGGCTGGGGTGCCCATGCAGGCGGTGGCGGCCGGCGGGTGGCATTCGGCCACCGTTAGCGGTGAGGGCCTGGGCCAGGCACAGGAAGTCAGGGCACTGGTGGCAGTGTACAACCCTGGTTGGACCTGGCCCAGGGACAGGGGATGGGGTGCTGGTGCCCCCAGAGCACCCAGTGCTGCCTCTAAAGGCTGAACTCTGCCTGATGTATTTCCCCTCCACCCTGCAGAGGCAGGAGACCTGTATGTGTGGGGCTGGAACGAGTCGGGGCAGCTCGCTCTGCCCTCCAAAGCACTGGTAGAGGAGCAGACACAGGATGATGCGGGCACAGGTGGGTGCTGCTGGCCGGGCTGGGGTAGGGGAGGCTGGTTCCCTGCACAGCTGAATGCAAGGCCAGTGTGGTTCGAGCCTGCAAGGGATGTCAGAGGTGCCCAGTCTCTCTTGGGAGCTGAGAATTGGCCCTTCCACAGGGAATGCCAAGCTTATGCCCTGCCAGGAGCAGTCAGCTGCCAAGGGCACCACGTTCATCTCCATCCAGGCATTCCCAGCACTGCTGGACCTGCCACAGGACCTGGAGGTCACTGGGGTCAGCTGCGGGTCCCGACACACAGCTGTGGTCACACGTGAGTGTCTGGCAGGATGGGGACGGTACCCCTGCGACTGGGGGGGCTCTGGGGCCTGGGGCTCACCAGGCACTGGCTGATGGTGCTGTCTGCTTGCAGGAGGTGGGGAACTCTACACCTGGGGCTGGGGTAAGTGATACCTTGGCTCAGGACCTTACAGCCCCACAGGAGCAGCTTCTGGTTCCTGCTCCCTCACCCTTGGCTCTTTTATCACTGTGAGGGGCCTGTTTGTACCAGAGTGCTCTTGCATTCCCTCCCTCCCATCACCCTGTGAGACCCCAGGACCACGTCATTGTCACAACTGTGTGTCTGCAGGTAAATATGGACAGCTGGGACACGGGGACAGTGCGAGCTCCGACCAGGCACGTCGTGTCGAGCACCTGGTGGCTGAGGGGCTGCGGGCAGAGGAGGTGGTGTGCGGGCCTTGGACCACGTATGTCCACGTGCTGGAGTCGTGAGGGCCCTGGAGCTCCCACAGCCACGGCTGCTGCCAGAAGGATGAGGGCAAGTGCTGCAGAACCAGCCCCAAGATGACTCTGCCCTTGGGGCTGGGGCAGGCAGCCCTCCTGCACAGGATGGGACTGAGTTTAGCCCACAGTGACCTGACCTTGTGCCCTGGAGTGAGGCTGCAGCTGTGCCAGGACTGGGAATACCCAGGGAGGGGCTGGATGTGTTTATTAAATCCACTTCTCCATAATGGCTGTAGTGTTGCTGTGTGTGAGAGACACTCCAGCACGGCCTGGCCCCTGGGGAGCCACCCTGGGTGAGGGGCCACATGGGGCGTGCCTGGGGTTTGTGTGAACTTGGTAATACCTCCAGGATGTTCTGCCTGAGCAAGGCAGGCACAGAGCCAAGGCTGGGTTTGCTCCTCTAGGGGGTGCAGAGGAAACTGGGGGAGTGAGCTGGGGGGGGCCCAACTGACCCCAGAGGTATCCCAGACTCTGGGGAGGAAGAAATGCAGGGGGATGCTCAGAGCCGTGGTGTTTGAGATCCCAGGTCACCGTTCCCGTGATGGGCCCTGCTGTACTGGGGATGGAGGCACAAGCGCCCTGGGAATGCTGAAACGCTGTGGGTCGGTGAGGAAATGCAGTTCTTACAAAGCACAAGGGCGGGCAGCGAAGCTGCGGCTTCTTCAGCCAACAGGACCCGGATGGAGGAGAAAGTTTTTAACCAATCAGGAGGTGCATTGAGGCTGCATCTGTTTTAGCCAATCAGGACACAGACCGAGGCTGCAGGACCCGATTGGCTGGAGCCGGCCCCTGATTGGCTCAGACTCCCCGGAGCCACGCCCCGAGAGTTTGGGGTGCCGGGGCTGCCCCAGCCCCAGCCCTACCCCGATCCCAGTAACTCCCCAGTCTCCCGCTCCCCGCGGCCGCCATCCCAAGCCACCCGGGGCCGGGGGCTGTACAGGGACTTTATTCACAACATCTGGAAAAATTTTTTAAATAAAAGCAAGTTTCTAAAAGAGGGCTCTGCAGATGGATTACCCTGGAGTGGGGGACGCTGCGGAGCCGCTGGAGCAGCAGCTCCTGCCGGCTGTGGGGCCTCACCACAAGGCTTGGGTGGTGGTGGAGTTGAGGACACGGGAGGTGCTTTCAGAGCTGGAAGCCTTTGAGAGTTCGCGCTGCGGGAACAAAAGAAGGGAGAGAGGGGGGATTAAGGGAGGGAGAAGCAGCAGGGCTGGGGCTGCTGCTTCACAGGGACAGCTCTAGGTGGATAGAGAGGGCAGCCCAGGCTGCCAAGAGGACATAAAATACTAATTAATAAGAGAACTATGTAACCTAAGGCCAATGAACATTAATGCCTTTCTTTGCTAAAATGTATAAATAGTAAAAAGTTTTGATAGTTGAGTGCTTGATTTGTGGGAACCCCCACCTTGCACCTTGCTCAGAATAAACAATGTCTCCTTTCTAAACCTGACTCTTTGTCCATGTTTAGAGAGCTCCTAAAACTGGCACCATCAACAGAGGAGTGGGACAGGAGCAGTGGTGTCTGGCTGCTGGAGGAAGGGAACTCCTGGCAGGAATCTGCCACCATGACAAACCCACCCCAGGGCACCCCAACAGCAGCTCAGCTGCCACAGGGAAGAGTTTGGGGCTGTCCGCTCCACACAAAGGTAAAGCTCAGGCTCAACCCATCCTAATGGAAGGACAGAACCTGCTCAGCATCCCCCAGCCCATGAGAGCAAAACCCCATCCATGGGCAGAGTGGGGCAGCCCCCTTGCAGGCTCTGCTCACCCACCACACCCAGAGACCAGAGGAGAAGGTGGGACTGAAGCAGGGTCCCCTTACAGGCTCAACTCAAGGCTCAGCAAGCAGAGCTCTGCCTTGGGCTCTCCCCACACAGGGGTGTCTGTCCCCACTGGCTGCTCAGGACCTGTGTGTGACCTGAGCAGTGTGTGGCCTCCACCACCAAATCCCAGCTTGAAGTTCTCCATTTGGAGCCGTGGGCAGGAGCACCAGCCCTGTGTGGGGATACGGCCCAGCTGTGTGGGGACACAGCCCTGGGGGGTGCTCGGGGAGGGGGACAGTTTGTCCTGTGCCTCCTGGGGAGGGGGTGGGGTTAGAAGAGGTGAATTACCGCAAACTCAGAATAGGTGCTGGCAACAGAACTAACGCTGTGGTTACGCTGGGCAGGGGCTGTGGGGGTGCACCCACCGCTCAGGGTGGTTCCGTCCAGCTGGGACACGTTCTCCTTGTTCCACTGCCTCAGCCTGGGCCGGGGGGGCTTCGCCGCTGCACGGGTGGGGATCCGGGCCTGGCCCGCCTGTGGGAGGAGGACACGGTCACGGACACAGCGTGGAGCTGCAGCAGCCTCGCTGCCAGTCACTCTGCAGGGTCACAGCAGTGTCGGGCTCCAGGAGCCCTCTGGGGTCTGGGGCCAGATTCCGGTCCCAGGGACACACAGCATAGAATCACAGAATCCTGCAATGGTTTGAGTGGGAAGAAACCTTTAAAAGCCCATCTCGTTCCACCCCAACCCCACTGGCAGGGATGCCACCCACTCGACCGGAGTGCTCAGGCCCCGTCCAGCAGCACAATCATATTTGAAGGTCCCCAAGCTGCAGGCTCAGCAACAAGGAACAGGGGTACACTAGAAGTCTGAGCTGGAGAAAGATTTCCTGCCACCCTCAGGTTCAGAAACACTCCACCAGGATGGCAGCAGCCTGACAAAGCAGGCTGTGGACACACAGGAGCTTCAGCCCCCAGGAATGCAGCAGAGGAAGCAGTGGAGCACAGGGTGACAGCGGGCAGAGCTGCACCGCCCCAGCTCACCCATCCCAGCCTTGGGCAGGGAGTCCCCCAGGGCCCCTCACCTTCTTTCCAGAGGGTGGCAGCCTCGACGTGGGCGAGTGGGAGATGGTTCCCCCAAAGACTGAGCGAACGGTGCTGTTGGGGGTGGTGCTGGCAATGGAGGTGCCGTGGAACTGAGTAGAATACAGAGCACACGTTACACAAGGGACACCTCCCTGCAGGGCCACAGCACCCTGACCCCTTCCCATGGGGCCGAAGCCAGCCCCAGGCCAGGCTCCAGCTTGGTGACAGCTCAGCTCCGGGAAGGGCCTTGGTGCAGCTGCACTGGCTCCACAGGGACATTTTACCTTCCTTACTTTGGCAGGGGTGTGGGGGCTGAGGACACGCCGCTTGATGGGTGTCCGCGGGGTGCTGCCGTACAGCATCTCCGTCTCTATCTGCCGGCTCTTCTTTAGGTGCTGCGGGAGACACCTGCACTCACACACCTGAGCACCATGGAGCCCATGCACCTGGGGCACCTGTGTGCCACTGCCAGTGGGCACTGCTCTGCCCATACCCTGGCAAGGCACACAGCAAGAATTGCAGGTATCCAGGGCCAAGTGGCACATCTGGCACAGCTGAGGCCAAGAAAGGGGCTCAGCACACACAATCATAACAGCAACGGGCATCAGTCCCACTACCTGCCACTTCCAGGCTGGGATTGAGAAGGTAGAGCCCAGGCAGTGGCTGGGGGGCACTGGTGCCCAGCAGGACCATCCCTAGGCTGGCATTCCCAGGCAGAAGCCAGAGACACTCCCAGGCAGGAGCCAGCATGCTCAGCAAGACACTCACCCGCTCCTGCTTCTCCTTCTCCTTCTCTAGGTGATAGAGCTGCCACTGCTCCGACACGTATTCCATAAACTGCTGTCCCTTAACCAGGAAGGCCCTCTTGAACTCCTGCTCCCATGCTTGGACCTTTCTCTCCAGCTCCTCCTGCAGCTGATCAGGACATGAGGGCAGTGTAAGGACTGCCCTGAACGTGGGTATCATCCCCATGCCCAGGGATCCCTTCTCCTTGGTCAGTAGGACCTCAGCTCCTTTCCCAGGACTGAACCTACTCTGGACAGAGTCTTCTGCAGCTTCGCTCTCTGCTTCTCCTCCTTTAGCAGGTTCCCCCCACGGTTGGTGAAGCGGCTGGGGTCAGTTGTTTTCCTCTGGTAGAGAAAGCAAGTCAGAAGAGACCTAAAGACACCATCCAGTCCCTCCATGCCCCAGGGTAAAAGCCCCAGAGGAGCCAGCCCTGCACAAACACCCCAGTGCTGAAGACAGCACCTCACCCCCACGCTGGCCCACTGTGTCTTCCCCATTCCTTCCTGCTCCTTCCCAGAGCACTCGGCCCATGGGAGCTGCCCTGTGACCCAGCGCACTTCTGCCTGGACAATACCTCCAGCTCCAGGAACAGCTTCCAGTTCTCTTCCCACTTCTGAACAGCCTCAAACAGATCTTTGTGTGTTTCATAGTGGCTCTTCATCTTGCCCACCTCGGCATCATGCAGCTCGAGCAGGGTCTCCGTGTAATCCTCTGGAATAGCACAACAGCCCAGTCAGGGGGCAGCTGGGACCCCTGCAGCCCCTCCCTACAGCTGCCCAGCCAGCTGGCACCCACCATCATAGAAGGGGCTGAAGCCTTCCCTCTGCTCTTGGCTGTAGAAGCATTTGTCCCAATACTCAGTGAGTTCCTGCCGGATCGCCTGGATCACGGATTTCACGTTCTGCAACTTCAGCTCCTCCAGATGATCCACTTCCAGCTGCAACTGCCCCCAGGATCAGAGCACAGGTCAGGGACAAATAGCAAGGATTCATCCTCTGCACAAGCCACTTTCTAGGACGAGGCAGCTGCCAGCACCAAGCCCCAGCTTCTCCCCCCATGAGGGCAGGATTTGTCCCACTCCCTTCACCACTGACTGAGCAAACAGGAACACAAAACCCCCAGGAGCTGCTGCGCCCAGCTCTCCGGCCATGGGCACAGCAGAGTCCTTACAGCTCTCCTGGTTTTGGCTCTGGACCCGGCCACGTGCACAGCCGAGGCCTCTCTCTCCTCCTGCGGGATCTGCAGCCTCTCCCACAGCGCGACAATCCTGGCGCGCAGCTCCACACACATGGCCTCGTTCAGGGCCCGCCGGGCTTCCAGCTGCAGGGAGGGGAGCAGGGGTTCAAGTACAGCCCTTGGCCCTGATACAGTTGCAAAGCCACACACTCGGCTCCCTAGATCAAACAAACCCCCCAAAAGGATGTTCTGACACACAGCCTTGCCCAAAACACTGTGGTTGCTCCCACCTGGTGATGGCAGCTGCTGCCAGAGCACACAGAGCCCCAGTACTGCCTCAGTGCACGGCCCACCTGCTGCAGCAAGTTCTGCAGGGCCATGATGTTGTCCTCGGACAGACAGAACAGCTCCTCGCCCTCACACACCACGTCCCGCTCGAAGCTCGTGTCCGGGGTGTGGTCCAGCTCCTCCATCAGCAGGATGATCTGGCGCTTCTTGCTGACAAACTCTTCCCTCCTTTGCTCCTGGAGATGAGGGGTAGTGTCAGGAACCAGTGGGCCCCTTGTGGGCCCCTCAGCAACCCCCTCGCTCTCCCCACTCACCTTCAGGGTGCTGAGGGAGGCCACGTGGCGCCGGTAGCAGTCCAGGTCCTCCAGGCTGGGCACGGCACCGCTGTCTATGCTGAACAGGGCTGTGCACAGGATGTCACACAAGTCCTGGTCCTGCTCCTGCAGCGCCTTCAGCTCCTGCTTCCGGTCCTGCTTCTGCTTCTGCAGCTCCTCCACACGCATGCGCAGGTTCTTCTCCATCTGCAGGATGGTACTTTTCTCCTCTGTCTGCAAGAGACAGGAATCCACTCTGATGCACAATCTCTACCACACTTGGTCACGTGTTAGGATTTTAGATGAGGTCCAGGGGCACAAGCTCTGCATATGGGCAAGATGTTACCCAGGGAGTTGCAAACAGAGCAGCAATATGCAAAACAAGGCTCTGGAAGACACCTCACAACCACTTCTCAAAGCCCAGTCTGCAAGGAGCCACAGCCTTTGGCTCTACCAAGCACTCAGCTTTGAACAGGCATTGGCCTTGTGAGCTCTGGCCCCCTGACACAGCCAGGCAGGGCAGCAGCATAACTGCCAGCAGGATTCCAGGAGCAAAAGGTAAGCCCTCACCTCAAAGGGGCCCAGCTGGAGCTCACTGCACAGCGTGTCCAGCTCCTTCCGACACAAGGCAATGCTCTTCAGGAGACGCTCCTTCAGGCTCTCCTCCTCTGCCACCATCATGTCCAGGAGACTCTGTGGCACAGGTGTGGTTCAGGACAGGGTGTGAACATGGAAAGCAGGCAGGGGATGTGCAGGGAGAGCAGGCAGAGCAGCAGGAGCATCACTGGAGACGCAGTGCTGAGGCCGAGGGAGGGGTGGGCAGTGCTGAGGGCCCAGTGGGACGGGGCTGCACAGGGCAAGAGCAGCGACAGTCCGGGATGCTCCCGCCTAGGCAGGGACCCCCGGGTGCCCCAGGCACAGCCGGCCGGTCCTGTCCCGGGGCCCCGAGAGAGGGTCTTAGCGTGAGATCCCACCGAACTGCTCACCCCGAGCTGCCCAGTCCCGGGCCGGGGGGCTCTGCTGCAGCTGCGAGCGGGTGGGAGGCTCGACAGCGGCTCCGGTGCGGCCCCACCGCGGGGACGCCCCTCACCTTGATGTGCTGCTTGACAACGTCCGTGCGCTCCAGGCGCTGCTCCTCGGGAATGCCGATCTCCTCCCAGATGTCCCGCAGAGCCGCCATGGCCCGATTCAGGCAGCACGCGGCCTCGGCCGCCAACACCTCGCTGAGGGCACCGCGGCCGTCAGCGG